>NW_027457620.1:319921-622343 GCF_050624435.1 Tenrec ecaudatus
CGTCCACAATTGAATGGTCATTGCCAGAAATGAAGTGGCAGCCAGGTCAGACTGGGAAACTTCAGCTTCCATTAGACAATGAAGATGTGAGAATCTGGTACGTCCACAATTCACGGTTTCCTTAGATCAGTGAAATTCCGTGTTGAATTTTAGTCAGAAAATGAAAACTCCGGAGCCGCTGTTCAGCAGGCCCGGGTGTAGCTCCCAGAGGCACACTGGTGCTCCTCTAGAATTTGGATAAAAACCGTTTTCACTGGAATAAAGATCCTTGATCAAGCCAGGTGTGTCTTGACCATGGAAATTGCTGCGTTTGCCCGGTATACTGACAAGAACCCACCTGTGCTAGTCCATGGCGTATTCAGCAAAGGAATCTGCATCGATTGAGCCAAGACAAAGGAAAGCTCAGGGAGGCAGCACCCGCATAGAAAAGCATTTGTACTTCAAAGATGAGGCCAATGAGGTGAAAGGACAAAGCCATGGCAAACAGTTTTGATCATCGGCAGAATTTCACGGAGCAATACTGCTGGCACAGAAAAGGCACCACCTGAGGGAGGCACGCTCAACAAAACTACCTAGGGCAGGAGCCGTGTTGCCCCCAGGCACTAGGCGTGTCAGGCCTCAGCATTGTAAGGAGAGTTCACTGAAGTCCCTGAGTGAAGTTTTCTCCGCTGTCCTACGTCTACGTTCCTAAAATTTACTCTGCGGTTTCTGATGATCCTGGCTTATGAACGGCCACCCTTCACCGTTCTCCTTACACTCGTGCGTCTCCATCGGCCTTACAAGAAAGCGAGGACACGCAACTGCTGGCAGGTAAATTCAGCAAAGTTTGTCTCAACACAAAAGAGACAGCTCTGTGGTGACCCGTCTTCCACGGTAAAACATTTCCTAGCGAATAAGGCATCTTCCCATCGCAATGACAATATGAGAGAATTGCCACCGATGGATTTGCCGCTGTGCCTACACATCATCTTGAGGCCATACAGTAGTGAAGCACGGGATCCCAGGCGCTTCACCCTTTACCCTAGACCAGTGAAACACTGTCTCTAAACATGCCCACATGCCTGTATCTATGCCCGTTTAAAGTTAACGCTAAACCGAAATCTTCTGTCCCACTATTTTGCAGCATTTTAAAGAAGTACACTGGGAAAGATTTTTCTGCAAGGAAGAAACTGCAGGCGGCGTGGCTGAAATGAGAATATCATGCTGCACGAGCTCTTTGCCCTCAGATGTAGAAGTGTCATCAGTGGGCATCATAGAGAAACGGGACTTTAATAAGTGATCATCAACCTCTGTGAATTCCCTTTGTTCTAGACGCCTGAAATAAAGAGTTGTCCTGAGTCACATAAACCTCCACCGAGTGGTCTTTATGTGGCGCGGGAACATACCGGTATAAGAGAATTCCGAAGAAGGCTGAACGTCCACAATTGAATGGTCATTGCCAGAAATGAAGTGGCAGCCAAGTCAGACTGGGAAACTTCAGCTTCCATTAGACAATGAAGATGTGAGAATCTGGTACGTCCACAATTCACGGTTTCCTTAGATCAGTGAAATTCCGTGTTGAATTTTAGTCAGAAAATGAAAACTCCGGAGCCGCTGTTCAGCAGGCCCGGGTGTAGCTCCCAGAGGCACACTGGTGCTCCTCTAGAATTTGGATAAAAACCGTTTTCACTGGAATAAAGATCCTTGATCAAGCCAGGTGTGTCTTGACCATGGAAATTGCTGCGTTTGCCCGGTATACTGACAAGAACCCACCTGTGCTAGTCCATGGCGTATTCAGCAAAGGAATGTGCATCGATTGAGCCAAGACAAAGGAAAGCTCAGGGAGGCAGCACCCGCATAGAAAAGCATTTGTACTTCAAAGATGAGGCCAATGAGGTGAAAGTACAAAGCCATGGCAAACAGTTTTGATCATCAGCAGAATTTCACGGAGCAATACTGCTGGCACAGAAAAGGCACCACCTGAGGGAGGCACGCTCAACAAAACTACCTAGGGCAGGAGCCGTGTTGCCCCCAGGCACTAGGCGTGTCAGGCATCAGCATTGTAAGGAGAGTTCACTGAAGTCCCTGAGTGAAGTTTTCTCCGCTGTCCTACGTCTACGTTCCTAAAATTTACTCTGCGGTTTCTGATGATCCTGGCTTATGAACGGCCACCATTCACCGTTCTCCTTACACTCGTGCGTCTCCATCGGCCTTACAAGAAAGCGAGGACACGCAACTGCTGGCAGGTAAATTCAGCAAAGTTTGTCTCAACACAAAAGAGACAGCTCTGTGGTGACCCGTCTTCCACGGTAAAACATTTCCTAGCGAATAAGATATCTTCCCATCGCAATGACAATATGAGAGAATTGCCACCGATGGATTTGCCGCTGTGCCTACACATCATCTTGAGGCCATACAGTAGTGAAGCACGGGATCCCAGGCGCTTCACCCTTTACCCTAGACCAGTGAAACACTGTCTCTAAACATGCCCACATGCCTGTATCTATGCCCGTTTAAAGTTAACGCTAAACCGAAATCTTCTGTCCCACTATTTTGCAGCATTTTAAAGAAGTACACTGGGAAAGATTTTTCTGCAAGAAGAAACTGCAGGCGGCGTGGCTGAAATGAGAATATCATGCTGCACGAGCTCTTTGCCCTCAGATGTAGAAGTGTCATCAGTGGGCATCATAGAGAAACGGGACTTTAATAAGTGATCATCAACCTCTGTGAATTCCCTTTGTTCTAGACGCCTGAAATAAAGAGTTGTCCTGAGTCACATAAACCTCCACCGAGTGGTCTTTATGTGGCGCGGGAACATGCAGGTATAAGAGAATTCCGAAGAAGGCTGAACGTCCACAATTGAATGGTCATTGCCAGAAATGAAGTGGCAGCCAGATCAGACTGGGAAACTTCAGCTTCCATTAGACAATGAAGATGTGAGAATCTGGTACGTCCACAATTCACGGTTTCCTTAGATCAGTGAAATTCCGTGTTGAATTTTAGTCAGAAAATGAAAACTCCGGAGCCGCTGTTCAGCAGGCCCGGGTGTAGCTCCCAGAGGCACACTGGTGCTCCTCTAGAATTTGTATAAAAACCGTTTTCACTGGAATAAAGATCCTTGATCAAGCCAGGTGTGTCTTGACAATTGAAATTGCTGCGTTTGCCCGGTATACCGACAAGAACCGACCTCTGCAAGTTCATGGCGTATTCAGCACAGGAATCTGCATCGATTGAGCCAAGACAAAGGAAATCTCAGGGACGCAGCACCCGTGTAGAAAAGCATTTGTACTTCAAAGATGAGGCCAATGAGGTGAAAGGACAAAGCCATGGCAAACAGTTTTGATCATGGGCAGAATTTCACGGAGCAATATTGCTGGGAGAGAAAAGGCACCACCTGAGGGAGGCACGCTCAACAAAACTACCTAGGGCAGGAGCCGGGTTGCCGCCAGGCACTAGGCGTGTCAGGCCTCAGCATTGTAAGGAGAGTTCACTGAAGTCCCTGAGTGAAGTTTTCTCCGCTGTCCTACGTCTACGTTCCTAAAATTTACTCTGCGGTTTCTGATGATCCTGGCTTATGAACGGCCACCATTCACCATTCTCCTTACACTCGTGCGTCTCCATCTGCCTTAAAAGAAAGGGAGGACACGCAACTGCTGGCAGGTAAATTCTGCAAAGTTTGTCTCAACACAAAAGAGACAGCTCTGTGGTGACCCGTCTTCCACGGTAAAACATTTCCTAGCGAATAAGGAATCTTCCCATCGCAATGACAATATAAGAGAATTGCAACCGATGGATTTGCCGCTGTGCCTACACATCATCTTGAGGCCATACAGAAGTGAAGCACGGGAACCCAGGCGCTTCACCCTTTACCCTAGACCAGTGAAACACTGTCTCTAAACATGCCCACATACCTGTATCTATGCCCGTTTAAAGTTAACACTAAACCGAAATCTTCTGTCCCACTATTTTGCAGCATTTTAAAGAAGTACAGTGGGAAAGATTTTTCTGCAAAGAAGAAACTGCAGGCGGCGTGGCTGAAATGAGAATATCATGCTGCACGAGCTCTTTGCCCTCAGATGTAGAAGTGTCATCTGTGGGCATCATAGAGAAACGGGACTTTAATAAGTGATCATCAACCTCTGTGAATTCCCTTTGTTCTAGACGCCTGAAATAAAGAGTTGTCCTGAGTCACATAAACCTCCACCGAGTGGTCTTTATATGGCGCAGGAAATTGCCGGTATAAGAGAATTCCGAAGAAGGCTGAACGTCCATAATTGAATGGTCATTGCCAGAAATGAAGTGGCAGCGGGATCAGACAGGGAAACCAGCTTCCATTAGACAATGAAGATGTGAGAATCTGGTACGTCCACAATTCACGGTTTCCTTAGATCCATGAAATTCCGTGTTGAATTTTAGTCAGAAAATGAAAACTCCGGAGCCTCTGTTCAGAAGGCCCGGGTGTAGCTCCCAGAGGCACACTGGTGCTCCTCTAGAATTTGGTTAAAAACCGTTTTCACTGGAATAAAGAACCTTGATCAAGCCAGGTGGGTCTTGACAATCGAAATTGCTGCGTTTGCCCGGTATACTGACAAGAACCCACCTGTGCTAGTCCATGGCGTATTCAGCACAGGAATCTGCATCGATTGAGCCAAGACAAAGGAAAGCTCAGGGAGGCAGCACCCGTGTAGAAAAGCATTTGTACTTCAAAGATGAGGCCAATGAGGTGAAAGGACAAAGCCATGGCAAACAGTTTTGATCATGGGCAGAATTTCACGGAGCAATATTGCTGGGAGAGAAAAGGCACCACCTGAGGGAGGCACGCTCAACAAAACTACCTAGGGCAGGAGCCGGGTTGCCCCCAGGCACTAGGCGTGTCAGTCCTCAGCATTGAAAGGAGAGTTCACTGAAGTCCCTGAGTGAAGTTTTCTCCGCTGTCCTACGTCTACGTTCCTAAAATTTACTCTGCGGTTTCTGATGATCCTGGCTTGTGAAAGGCCACCATTCACCGTTCTCCTTACACTCGTGCGTCTCCATCGGCCTTAAAAGAAAGGGAGGACACGCAACTGCTGGCAGGTAAATTCAGCAAAGTTTGTCTCAACACAAATGAGACAGCTCTGTGGTGACCCGTCTTCCACGGTAAAACATTTCCTAGCGAATAAGTAATCTTCCCATCGCAATGACAATATGAGAGAATTGCCACCGATGGATTTGCCGCTGTGCCTACACATCATCTTGAGGCCATACAGTAGTGAAGCACGGGATCCCAGGCGCTTCACCCTTTACCCTAGACCAGTGAAACACTGTCTCTAAACATGCCCACATGCCTGTATCTATGCCCGTTTAAAGTTAACGCTAAACCGAAATCTTCTGTCCCACTATTTTGCAGCATTTTAAAGAAGTACACTGGGAAAGATTTTTCTGCAAGGAAGAAACTGCAGGCGGCGTGGCTGAAATGAGAATATCATGCTGCACGAGCTCTTTGCCCTCAGATGTAGAAGTGTCATCAGTGGGCATCATAGAGAAACGGGACTTTAATAAGTGATCATCAACCTCTGTGAATTCCCTTTGTTCTAGACGCCTGAAATAAAGAGTTGTCCTGAGTCACATAAACCTCCACCGAGTGGTCTTTATGTGGCGCGGGAACATGCCGGTATAAGAGAATTCCGAAGAAGGCTGAACGTCCACAATTGAATGGTCATTGCCAGAAATGAAGTGGCAGCCAGATCAGACTGGGAAACTTCAGCTTCCATTAGACAATGAAGATGTGAGAATCTGGTACGTCCACAATTCACGGTTTCCTTAGATCAGTGAAATTCCGTGTTGAATTTTAGTCAGAAAATGAAAACTCCGGAGCCGCTGTTCAGCAGGCCCGGGTGTAGCTCCCAGAGGCACACTGGTGCTCCTCTAGAATTTGGATAAAAACCGTTTTCACTGGAATAAAGATCCTTGATCAAGCCAGGTGTGTCTTGACCATCGAATTTGCTGCGTTTGCCCGGTATACTGACAAGAACCCACCTGTGCTAGTCCATGGCGTATTCAGCACAGGAATCTGCATCGATTGAGCCAAGACAAAGGAAAGCTCAGGGAGGCAGCACCCGCATAGAAAAGCATTTGTACTTCAAAGATGAGGCCAATGAGGTGAAAGGACAAAGCCATGGCAAACAGTTTTGATCATTGGCAGAATTTCACGGAGCAATACTGCTGGCACAGAAAAGGCACCACCTGAGGGAGGCACGCTCAACAAAACTACCTAGGGCAGGAGCCGTGTTGCCCCCAGGCACTAGGCGTGTCAGGCCTCAGCATTGTAAGGAGAGTTCACTGAAGTCCCTGAGTGAAGTTTTCTCCGCTGTCCTACGTCTACGTTCCTAAAATTTACTCTGCGGTTTCTGATGATCCTGGCTTATGAACGGCCACCATTCACCGTTCTCCTTACACTCGTGTGTCTCCATCGGCCTTAAAAGAAAGGGAGGACACGCAACTGCTGGCAGGTAAATTCAGCAAAGTTTGTCTCAACACAAAAGAGACAGCTCTGTGGTGACCCGTCTTCCACGGTAAAACATTTCCTAGCGAATAAGTAATCTTCCCATCACAATGACAATATGAGAGAATTGCCACCGATGGATTTGCCGCTGTGCCTACACATCATCTTGAGGCCATACAGTAGTGAAGCACGGGAACCCAGGCGCTTCACCCTTTACCCTAGACCAGTGAAACACTGTCTCTAAACATGCCCACATGCCTGTATCTATGCCCGTTTAAAGTTAACGCTAAACCGAAATCTTCTGTCCCACTATTTTGCAGCATTTTAAAGAAGTACAGTGGGAAAGATTTTTCTGCAAGGAAGAAACTGCAGGCGGCGTGGCTGAAATGAGAATATCACGCTGCATGAGCTCTTTGCCCTCAGATGTAGAAGTGTCATCAGTGGGCATCATAGAGAAACGGGACTTTAATAAGTGATCATCAACCTCTGTGAATTCCCTTTGTTCTAGACGCCTGAAATAAAGAGTTGTCCTGAGTCACATAAACCTCCACCAAGTGGTCTTTATGTGGCGTGGGAACATGCCGGTATAAGAGAATTCCGAAGAAGGCTGAACGTCCACAATTGAATGGTCATTGCAAGAAATGAAGTGGCAGCCGGATCAGACTGGGAAACTTCAGCTTCCATTAGACAATGAAGATGTGAGAATCTGGTACGTCCACAATTCACGGTTTCCTTAGATCAGTGAAATTCCGTGTTGAATTTTAGTCAGAAAATGAAAACTCCGGAGCCGCTGTTCAGCAGGCCCGGGTGTAGCTCCCAGAGGCACACTGGTGCTCCTCTAGAATTTGGATAAAAACCGATTTCACTGGAATAAAGATCCTTGATCAAGCCAGGTGTGTCTTGACCATCGAAATTGCTGCGTTTGCCCGGTATACTGACAAGAACCCACCTGTGCTAGTCCATGGCGTATTCAGCACAGGAATCTGCATCGATTGAGCCAAGACAAAGGAAAGCTCAGGGAGGCAGCACCCGCATAGAAAAGCATTTGTACTTCAAAGATGAGGCCAATGAGGTGAAAGGACAAAGCCATGGCAAACATTTTTGATCATTGGCAGAATTTCACGGAGCAATACTGCTGGCACAGAAAAGGCACCACCTGAGGGAGGCACGCTCAACAAAACTACCTAGGGCAGGAGCCGTGTTGCCCCCAGGCACTAGGCGTGTCAGGCCTCAGCATTGTAAGGAGAGTTCACTGAAGTCCCTGAGTGAAGTTTTCTCCGCTGTCCTACGTCTACGTTCCTAAAATTTACTCTGCGGTTTC
Source organism: Tenrec ecaudatus (assembly GCF_050624435.1). NCBI lineage: Eukaryota > Metazoa > Chordata > Mammalia > Afrosoricida > Tenrecidae > Tenrec > Tenrec ecaudatus. Next base: position 327,703 of record NW_027457620.1, read on the forward strand.
TGATGATCCTGGCTTATGAACGGCCACCATTCACCGTTCTCCTTACACTCGTGCGTCTCCATCGGCCTTAAAAGAAAGGGAGGACACGCAACTGCTGGCAGGTAAATTCAGCAAAGTTTGTCTCAACACAAAAGAGACAGCTCTGTGGTGACCCGTCTTCCACGGTAAAACATTTCCTAGCGAATAAGTAATCTTCCCATCACAATGACAATATGAGAGAATTGCCACCGATGGATTTGCCGCTGTGCCTACACATCATCTTGAGGCCATACAGTAGTGAAGCACGGGAACCCAGGCGCTTCACCCTTTACCCTAGACCAGTGAAACACTGTCTCTAAACATGCCCACATGCCTGTATCTATGCCCGTTTAAAGTTAACGCTAAACCGAAATCTTCTGTCCCACTATTTTGCAGCATTTTAAAGAAGTACAATGGGAAAGATTTTTCTGCAAAGAAGAAACTGCAGGCGGCGTGGCTGAAATGAGAATATCACGCTGCATGAGCTCTTTGCCCTCAGATGTAGAAGTGTCATCAGTGGGCATCATAGAGAAACGGGACTTTAATAAGTGATCATCAACCTCTGTGAATTCCCTTTGTTCTAGACGCCTGAAATAAAGAGTTGTCCTGAGTCACATAAACCTCCACCAAGTGGTCTTTATGTGGCGTGGGAACATGCCGGTATAAGAGAATTCCGAAGAAGGCTGAACGTCCACAATTGAATGGTCATTGCCAGAAATGAAGTGGCAGCCGGATCAGACTGGGAAACTTCAGCTTCCATTAGACAATGAAGATGTGAGAATCTGGTACGTCCACAATTCACGGTTTCCTTAGATCCATGAAATTCCGTGTTGAATTTTAGTCAGAAAATGAAAACTCCGGAGCCGCTGTTCAGCAGGCCAGCGTGTAGCTCCCAGAGGCACACTGGTGGTCCTCTAGAATTTGGATAAAAATCGTTTTCACTGGAATAAAGAACCCTGATCAAGCCAGGTGGGTCTTGACCATCGAAATTGCTGCGTTTGCCCGGTATACTGACAAGAACCCACCTGTGCTAGTCCATGGCGTATTCAGCACAGGAATCTGCATCGATTGAGCCAAGACAAAGGAAAGCTCAGGGAGGCAGCACCCGTGTAGAAAAGCATTTGTACTTCAAAGATGAGGCCAATGAGGTGAAAGGACAAAGCCATGGCAAACAGTTTTGATCATCGGCAGAATTTCATGGAGCAATATTGCTGGGAGAGAAAAGGCACCACCTGAGGGAGGCACGCTCAACAATACTACCTAGGGCAGGAGCCGTGTTGCCCCCAGGCACTAGGCGTGTCAGGCCTCAGCATTGTAAGGAGAGTTCACTGAAGTCCCTGAGTGAAGTTTTCTCCGCTGTCCTACGTCTACGTTCCTAAAATTTACTCTGCGGTTTCTGATGATCCTGGCTTATGAACGGCCACCATTCACCGTTCTCCTTACACTCGTGCGTCTCCATCGGCCTTAAAAGAAAGGGAGGACACGCAACTGCTGGCAGGTAAATTCAGCAAAGTTTGTCTCAACACAAAAGAGACAGCTCTGTGGTGACCCGTCTTCCACGGTAAAACATTTCCTAGCGAATAAGTAATCTTCCCATCACAATGACAATATGAGAGAATTGCCACCGATGGATTTGCCGCTGTGCCTACACATCATCTTGAGGCCATACAGTAGTGAAGCACGGGAACCCAGGCGCTTCACCCTTTACCATAGACCAGTGAAACACTGTCTCTAAACATGCCCACATGCCTGTATCTATGCCCGTTTAAAGTTAACGCTAAACCGAAATCTTCTGTCCCACTATTCTGCAGCATTTTAAAGAAGTACAGTGGGAAAGATTTTTCTGCTAGGAAGAAACTGCAGGCGGTGTGGCTGCAATGAGAATATCATGCTGCACGAGCTCTTTGCCCTCAGATGTAGAAGTGTCATCAGTGGGCATCATAGAGAAACGGGACTTTAATAAGTGATCATCAACCTCTGTGAATTCCCTTTGTTCTAGACGCCTGAAATAAAGAGTTGTCCTGAGTCACATAAACCTCCACCGAGTGGTCTTTATGTGGCGCGGGAACATGCCGGTATAAGAGAATTCCGAAGAAGGCTGAACGTCCACAATTGAATGGTCATTGTCAGAAATGAAGTGGCAGCCGGATCCGACTGGGAAACTTCAGCTTCCATTAGACAATGAAGATGTGAGAATCTGGTACGTCCACAATTCACGGTTTCCTTAGATCCATGAAATTCCGTGTTGAATTTTAGTCAGAAAATGAAAACTCCGGAGCCTCTGTTCAGCAGGCCCGGGTGTAGCTCCCAGAGGCACACTGGTGCTCCTCTAGAATTTGGATAAAAATCGTTTTCACTGGAATAAAGAACCTTGATCAAGCCAGGTGGGTCTTGACAATCGAAATTGCTGCGTTTGCCCGGTATACTGACAAGAACCCACCTGTGCTAGTCCATGGCGTATTCAGCACAGGAATCTGCATCGATTGAGCCAAGACAAAGGAAAGCTCAGGGACGCAGCACCCGTGTAGAAAAGCATTTGTACTTCAAAGATGAGGCCAATGAGGTGAAAGGACAAAGCCATGGCAAACAGTTTTGATCATGGGCAGAATTTCACGGAGCAATATTGCTGGGAGAGAAAAGGCACCACCTGAGGGAGGCACGCTCAACAAAACTACCTAGGGCAGGAGCCGGGTTGCCCCCAGGCACTAGGCGTGTCAGGCCTCAGCATTGTAAGGAGAGTTCACTGAAGTCCCTGAGTGAAGTTTTCTCCGCTGTCCTACGTCTACGTTCCTAAAATTTACTCTGCGGTTTCTGATGATCCTGGCTTATGAACGGCCACCATTCACCGTTCTCCTTACACTCGTGCGTCTCCATCGGCCTGAAAAGAAAGGGAGGACACGCAACTGCTGGCAGGTAAATTCAGCAAAGTTTGTCTCAACACAAAAGAGACAGCTCTGTGGTGACCCGTCTTCCAGGGTAAAACATTTCCTAGCGAATAAGGAATCTTCCCATCGCAATGACAATATGAGAGAATTGCCACCGATGGATTTGCCGCTGTGCCTACACATCATCTTGAGGCCATACAGTAGTGAAGCACGGGATCCCAGGCGCTTCACCCTTTACCCTAGACCAGTGAAACACTGTCTCTAAACATGCCCACATGCCTGTATCTATGCCCGTTTAAAGTTAACGCTAAGCCGAAATCTTCTGTCCCACTATTTTGCAGCATTTTAAAGAAGTACAGTGGGAAAGATTTTTCTGCAAGGAAGAAACTGCAGGCGGCGTGGCTGCAATGAGAATATCACGCTGCACGAGCTCTTTGCCCTCAGATGTAGAAGTGTCATCAGTGGGCATCATAGAGAAACGGGACTTTAATAAGTGATCATCAACCTCTGTGAATTCCCTTTGTTCTAGACGCCTGAAATAAAGAGTTGTCCTGAGTCACATATATCTCCACCGAGAGGTCTTTATGTGGCGCGGGAACATGCCGGTATAAGAGAATTCCGAAGAAGGCTGAACGTCCACAATTGAATGGTCATTGCCAGAAATGAAGTGGCAGCCGGATCAGACTGGGAAACTTCAGCTTCCATTAGACAATGAAGATGTGAGAATCTGGTACGTCCACAATTCACGGTTTCCTTAGATCCATGAAATTCCGTGTTGAATTTTAGTCAGAAAATGAAAACTCCGGAGCCGCTGTTCAGCAGGCCCGAGTGTAGCTCCCAGAGGCACACTGGTGCTCCTCTAGAATTTGGATAAAAACCGTTTTCACTGGAATAAAGATCCTTGATCAAGCCAGGTGGGTCTTGACAATCGAAATTGCTGCGTTTGCCCGGTATACCGACAAGAACCGACCTGTGCAAGTCCATGCATATTCAGCACAGGAATCTGCATCGATTGAGCCAAGACAAAGGAAAGCTCAGGGAGGCCGCACCCGTGTAGAAAAGCATTTGTACTTCAAAGATGAGGCCAATGAGGTGAAAGGACAAAGCCATGGCAAACAGTTTTGATCATGGGCAGAATTTCACGGAGCAATATTGCTGGGAGAGAAAAGGCACCACCTGAGGGAGGCACGCTCAACAAAACTACCTAGGGCAGGAGCCGGGTTGCCCCCAGGCACTAGGCGTGTCAGGCCTCAGCATTGTAAGGAGAGTTCACTGAAGTCCCTGAGTGAAGTTTTCTCCGCTGTCCTACGTCTACGTTCCTAAAATTTACTCTGCGGTTTCTGATGATCCTGGCTTATGAACGGCCACCATTCACCGTTCTCCTTACACTCGTGCGTCTCCATCGGCCTTAAAAGAAAGGGAGGACACGCAACTGCTGGCAGGTAAATTCAGCAAAGTTTGTCTCAACACAAAAGAGACAGCTCTGTGGTGACCCGTCTTCCACGGTAAAACATTTCCTAGCGAATAAGGAATCTTCCCATCGCAACGACAATATGAGGGAATTGCCACCGATGGATTTGCCGCTGTGCCTACACATCATCTTGAGGCCATACAGTAGTGAAGCACGGGAACCCAGGCGCTTCACCCTACACCCTAGACCAGTGAAACACTGTCTCTAAACATGCCCACATGCCTGTATCTATGCCCGTTTAAAGTTAACGCTAAACCGAAATCTTCTGTCCCACTATTTTGCAGCACTTTAAAGAAGTACAGTGGGAAAGATTTTTCTGCAAAGAAGAAACTGCAGGCGGCGTGGCTGAAATGAGAATATCACGCTGCATGAGCTCTTTGCCCTCAGATGTAGAAGTGTCATCAGTGGGCATCATAGAGAAACGGGACTTTAATAAGTGATCATCATCCTCTGTGAATTCCCTTTATTCTAGACGCCTGAAATAAAGAGTTGTCCTGAGTCACATAAACCTCCACTGAGTGGTCTTTATGTGGCGCGGGAACATGACGGTATAAGAGAATTCCGAAGAAGGCTGAACGTCCACAATTGAATGGTCATTGCCAGAAATGAAGTGGCAGCGGGATCAGACTGGGAAACTTCAGCTTCCATTAGACAATGAAGATGTGAGAATCTGGTACGTCCACAATTCACGGTTTCCTTAGATCCATGAAATACCGTGTTGAATTTTAGTCAGAAAATGAAAACTTCGGAGCCGCTGTTCAGCAGGCCCGGGTGTAGCTCCCAGAGGCACACTGGTGCTCCTCTAGAATTTGGATAAAAATCGCTTTCACTGGAATAAAGAACCTTGATCAAGCCAGGTGGGTCTTGACAATCGAAATTGCTGCGTTTGCCCGGTATACTGACAAGAAACCACCTGTGCTAGTCCATGGCGTATCCAGCACAGGAATCTGCATCGATTGAGCCAAGACAAAGGAAAGCTCAGGGACGCAGCACCCGTGTAGAAAAGCATTTGTACTTCAAAGATGAGGCCAATGAGGTGAAAGGACAAAGCCATGGCAAACAGTTTTGATCATCGGCAGAATTTCACGTAGCAATATTGCTGGGAGAGAAAAGGCACCACCTGAGGGAGGCACGCTCAACAAAACTACCTAGGGCAGGAGCCGGGTTGCCCCCAGGCACTAGGCGTGTCAGGCCTCAGCATTGTAAGGAGAGTTCACTGAAATCCCGGAGTGAAGTTTTCTCCGCTGTCCTACGTCTACGTTCCTAAAATTTACTCTGCGGTTTCTGATGATCCTGGCTTATGAACGGCCACCATTCACCGTTCTCCTTACTCTCGTGCGTCTCCATCGGCCTTAAAAGAAAGGGAGGACACGCAACTGCTGGCAGGTAAATTCAGCAAAGTTTGTCTCAACACAAAAGAGACAGCTCTGTGGTGACCCGTCTTCCACGGTAAAACATTTCCTAGCGAATAAGGAATCTTCCCATCGCAATGACAATATGAGAGAATTGCCAACGATGGATTTGCCGCTGTGCCTACACATCATCTTGAGGCCATACAGTAGTGAAGCACGGGAACCCAGGCGCTTCACCCTTTACCCTAGACCAGTGAAACACTGTCTCTAAACATGCCCACATGCCTGTATCTATGCCCGTTTAAATTTAACGCTAAACCGAAATCTTCTGTCCCACTATTTTGCAGCATTTTAAAGAAGTACACTGGGAAAGATTTTTCTGCAAGGAAGAAACTGCAGGCGGCGTGGCTGAAATGAGAATATCATGCTGCACGAGCTCTTTGCCCTCAGATGTAGAAGTGTCATCAGTGGGCATCATAGAGAAACGGGACTTTAATAAGTGATCATCAACCTCTGTGAATTCCCTTTATTCTAGGCGCCTGAAATAAAGAGTTGTCCTGAGTCACATAAACCTCCACCGAGTGGTCTTTATGTGGCGCGGGAACATGCCAGTATAAGAGAATTCCGAAGAAGGCTGAACGTCCACAATTGAATGGTCATTGCCAGAAATGAAGTGGCAGCGGGATCAGACTGGGAAACTTCAGCTTCCATTAGACAATGAAGATGTGAGAATCTGGTACGTCCACAATTCACGGTTTCCTTAGATCCATGAAATTCCGTGTTGAATTTTAGTCAGAAAATGAAAACTTCGGAGCCGCTGTTCAGCAGGCCCGGGTGTAGCTCCCAGAGGCACACTGGTGCTCCTCTAGAATTTGGATAAAAATCGCTTTCACTGGAATAAAGAACCTTGATCAAGCCAGGTGGGTCTTGACAATCGAAATTGCTGCGTTTGCCCGGTATACTGACAAGAACCCACCTGTGCAAGTCCATGGCGTATTCAGCACAGGAATCTGCATCGATTGAGCCAAGACAAAGGAAAGCTCAGGGACGCAGCACCCGTGTAGAAAAGCATTTGTACTTCAAAGATGAGGCCAATGAGGTGAAAGGACAAAGCCATGGCAAACAGTTTTGATCATTGGCAGAATTTCACGGAGCAATATTGCTGGGAGAGAAAAGGCACCACCTGAGGGAGGCACGCTCAACAAAACTACCTAGGGCAGGAGCCGGGTTGCCCCCAGGCACTAGGCGTGTCAGGCCTCAGCATTGTAAGGAGAGTTCACTGAAGTCCCTGAGTGAAGTTTTCTCCGCTGTCCTACGTCTACGTTCCTAAAATTTACTCTGCGGTTTCTGATGATCCTGGCTTATGAACGGCCACCATTCCCCGTTCTCCTTACACTCGTGCGTCTCCATCGGCCTTAAAAGAAAGGGAGGACACGCAACTGCTGGCAGGTAAATTCAGCAAAGTTTGTCTCAACACAAAAGAGACAGCTCTGTGGTGACCCGTCTTCCACGGTAAAACATTTCCTAGCGAATAAGGAATCTTCCCATCGCAATGACAATATGAGAGAATTGCCACCGATGGATTTGCCGCTGTGCCTACACATCATCTTGAGGCCATACAGTAGTGAAGCACGGGAACCCAGGCGCTTCACCCTTTACCCTAGACCAGTGAAACACTGTCTCTAAACATGCCCACATGCCTGTATCTTTGCGCGTTTAAATTTAACGCTAAACCGAAATCTTCTGTCCCACTATTTTGCAGCATTTTAAAGAAGTACACTGGGAAAGATTTTTCTGCAAGGAAGAAACTGCAGGCGGCGTGGCTGAAATGAGAATATCATGCTGCACGAGCTCTTTGCCCTCAGATGTAGAAGTGTCATCAGTGGGCATCATAGAGAAACGGGACTTTAATAAGTGATCATCAACCTCTGTGAATTCCCTTTATTCTAGACGCCTGAAATAAAGAGTTGTCCTGAGTCACATAAACCTCCACCGAGTGGTCTTTATGTGGCGCGGGAACATGCCAGTATAAGAGAATTCCGAAGAAGGCTGAACGTCCACAATTGAATGGTCATTGCCAGAAATGAAGTGGCAGCGGGATCAGACTGGGAAACTTCAGCTTCCATTAGACAATGAAGATGTGAGAATCTGGTACGTCCACAATTCACGGTTTCCATAGATCTATGAAATTCCGTGTTGAATTTTAGTCAGAAAATGAAAACTCCGGAGCCGCTGTTCAGCAGGCCCGGGTGTAGCTCCCAGAGGCACACATGGTGCTCCTCTAGAATTTGGATAAAAATCGCTTTCACTGGAATAAAGAACCTTGATCAAGCCAGGTGGGTCTTGACAATCGAAATTGCTGCGTTTGCCCGGTATAATGACAAGAACCCACCTGTGCTAGTCCATGGCGTATTCAGCACAGGAATCTGCATCGATTGAGCCAAGACAAAGGAAAGCTCAGGGACGCAGCACCCGTGTAGAAAAGCATTTGTACTTCAAAGATGAGGCCAATGAGGTGAAAGGACAAAGCCATGGCAAACAGTTTTGATCATCGGCAGAATTTCACGTAGCAATATTGCTGGGAGAGAAAAGGCACCACCTGAGGGAGGCACGCTCAACAAAACTACCTAGGGCAGGAGCCGGGTTGCCCCCAGGCACTAGGCGTGTCAGGCCTCAGCATTGTAAGGAGAGTTCACTGAAATCCCGGAGTGAAGTTTTCTCCGCTGTCCTACGTCTACGTTCCTAAAATTTACTCTGCGGTTTCTGATGATCCTGGCTTATGAACGGCCACCATTCACCGTTCTCCTTACTCTCGTGCGTCTCCATCGGCCTTAAAAGAAAGGGAGGACACGCAACTGCTGGCAGGTAAATTCAGCAAAGTTTGTCTCAACACAAAAGAGACAGCTCTGTGGTGACCCGTCTTCCACGGTAAAACATTTCCTAGCGAATAAGGAATCTTCCCATCGCAATGACAATATGAGAGAATTGCCAACGATGGATTTGCCGCTGTGCCTACACATCATCTTGAGGCCATACAGTAGTGAAGCACGGGAACCCAGGCGCTTCACCCTTTACCCTAGACCAGTGAAACACTGTCTCTAAACATGCCCACATGCCTGTATCTATGCCCGTTTAAATTTAACGCTAAACCGAAATCTTCTGTCCCACTATTTTGCAGCATTTTAAAGAAGTACACTGGGAAAGATTTTTCTGCAAGGAAGAAACTGCAGGCGGCGTGGCTGAAATGAGAATATCATGCTGCACGAGCTCTTTGCCCTCAGATGTAGAAGTGTCATCAGTGGGCATCATAGAGAAACGGGACTTTAATAAGTGATCATCAACCTCTGTGAATTCCCTTTATTCTAGGCGCCTGAAATAAAGAGTTGTCCTGAGTCACATAAACCTCCACCGAGTGGTCTTTATGTGGCGCGGGAACATGCCAGTATAAGAGAATTCCGAAGAAGGCTGAACGTCCACAATTGAATGGTCATTGCCAGAAATGAAGTGGCAGCGGGATCAGACTGGGAAACTTCAGCTTCCATTAGACAATGAAGATGTGAGAATCTGGTACGTCCACAATTCACGGTTTCCTTAGATCCATGAAATTCCGTGTTGAATTTTAGTCAGAAAATGAAAACTTCGGAGCCGCTGTTCAGCAGGCCCGGGTGTAGCTCCCAGAGGCACACTGGTGCTCCTCTAGAATTTGGATAAAAATCGCTTTCACTGGAATAAAGAACCTTGATCAAGCCAGGTGGGTCTTGACAATCGAAATTGCTGCGTTTGCCCGGTATACTGACAAGAACCCACCTGTGCAAGTCCATGGCGTATTCAGCACAGGAATCTGCATCGATTGAGCCAAGACAAAGGAAAGCTCAGGGACGCAGCACCCGTGTAGAAAAGCATTTGTACTTCAAAGATGAGGCCAATGAGGTGAAAGGACAAAGCTATGGCAAACAGTTTTGATCATTGGCAGAATTTCACGGAGCAATATTGCTGGGAGAGAAAAGGCACCACCTGAGGGAGGTACGCTCAACAAAACTACCTAGGGCAGGAGCCGGGTTGCCCCCAGGCACTAGGCGTGTCAGGCCTCAGCATTGTAAGGAGAGTTCACTGAAGTCCCTGAGTGAAGTTTTCTCCGCTGTCCTACGTCTACGTTCCTAAAATTTACTCTGCGGTTTCTGATGATCCTGGCTTATGAACGGCCAACATTCACCGTTCTCCTTACACTCGTGCGTCTCCATCGGCCTTAAAAGAAAGGGAGGACACGCAACTGCTGGCAGGTAAATTCAACAAAGTTTGTCTCAACACAAAAGAGACAGCTCTGTGGTGACCCGTCTTCCACGGTAAAACATTTCCTAGCGAATAAGGAATCTTCCCATCGCAATGACAATATGAGAGAATTGCCACCGATGGATTTGCCGCTGTGCCTACACATCATCTTGAGGCCATACAGTAGTGAAGCACGGGAACCCAGGCGCTTCACCCTTTACCCTAGACCAGTGAAACACTGTCTCTAAACATGCCCACATGCCTGTATCTATGCACGTTTAAAGTTAACGCTAAACCGAAATCTTCTGTCCCACTATTTTGCAGCATTTTAAAGAAGTTCACTGGGAAAGTTTTTTCTGCAAGGAAGGAACTACAGGCGTCGTGGCTGAAATGAGAATATCATGCTGCACGAGCTCTTTGCCCTCAGATGTAGAAGTGTCATCAGTGGGCATCATAGAGAAACGGGACTTTAATAAGTGATCATCATCCTCTGTGAATTCCCTTTATTCTAGACGCCTGAAATAAAGAGTTGTCCTGAGTCACATAAATCTCCACCGAGTGGTCTTTATGTGGCGCGGGAACATGACGGTATAAGAGAATTCCGAAGAAGGCTGAACGTCCACAATTGAATGGTCATTGCCAGAAATGAAGTGGCAGCGGGATCAGACTGGGAAACTTCAGCTTCCATTAGACAATGAAGATGTGAGAATCTGGTACGTCCACAATTCACGGTTTCCTTAGATCCATGAAATACCGTGTTGAATTTTAGTCAGAAAATGAAAACTTCGGAGCCGCTGTTCAGCAGACCCGGGTGTAGCTCCCAGAGGCACACTGGTGCTCCTCTAGAATTTGGATAAAAATCGCTTTCACTGGAATAAAGAACCTTGATCAAGCCAGGTGGGTCTTGACAATCGAAATTGCTGCGTTTGCCCGGTATACTGACAAGAACCCACCTGTGCTAGTCCATGGCGTATTCAGCACAGGAATCTGCATCGATTGAGCCAAGACAAAGGAAAGCTCAGGGAGGCAGCACCCATGTAGAAAAGCATTTGTACTTCAAAGATGAGGCCAATGAGGTGAAAGGACAAAGCCATGGCAAACAGTTTTGATCATCGGCAGAATTTCACGGAGCAATATTGCTGGGAGAGAAAAGGCACCACCTGAGGGAGGTACGCTCAACAAAACTACCTAGGGCAGGAGCCGGGTTGCCCCCAGGCACTAGGCGTGTCAGGCCTCAGCATTGTAAGGAGAGTTCACTGAAGTCCCTGAGTGAAGTTTTCTCCGCTGTCCTACGTCTACGTTCCTAAAATTTACTCTGCGGTTTCTGATGATCCTGGCTTATGAACGGCCAACATTCACCGTTCTCCTTACACTCGTGCGTCTCCATCGGTCTTAAAAGAAAGGGAGGACACGCAACTGCTGGCAGGTAAATTCAACAAAGTTTGTCTCAACACAAAAGAGACAGCTCTGTGGTGACCCGTCTTCCACGGTAAAACATTTCCTAGCGAATAAGGAATCTTCCCATCGCAATGACAATATGAGAGAATTGCCACCGATGGATTTGCCGCTGTGCCTACACATCATCTTGAGGCCATACAGTAGTGAAGCACGGGAATCCAGGCGCTTCACCCTTTACCGTAGACCAGTGAAACACTGTCTCTAAACATGCCCACATGCCTGTATCTATGCACGTTTAAAGTTAACGCTAAACCGAAATCTTCTGTCCCACTATTTTGCAGCATTTTAAAGAAGTTCACTGGGAAAGTTTTTCTGCAAGGAAGGAACTACAGGCGTCGTGGCTGAAATGAGAATATCATGCTGCACGAGCTCTTTGCCCTCAGATGTAGAAGTGTCATCAGTGGGCATCATAGAGAAACGGGACTTTAATAAGTGATCATCATCCTCTGTGAATTCCCTTTATTCTAGACGCCTGAAATAAAGAGTTGTCCTGAGTCACATAAACCTCCACCGAGTGGTCTTTATGTGGCACGGGAACATGACGGTATAAGAGAATTCCGAAGAAGGCTGAACGTCCACAATTGAATGGTCATTGCCAGAAATGAAGTGGCAGCCGTATTAGACTGGGAAACTTCAGCTTCCATTAGACAATGAAGATGTGAGAATCTGGTACGTCCACAATTCACGGTTTCCTTAGATCCATGAAATACCGTGTTGAATTTTAGTCAGAAAATGAAAACTTCGGAGCCGCTGTTCAGCAGGCCCGGGTGTAGCTCCCAGAGGCACACTATTGCTCCTCTAGAATTTGGATAAAAATCGCTTTCACTGGAATAAAGAACCTTGATCAAGACAGGTGGGTCTTGACAATCGAAATTGCTGCGTTTGCCCGGTATACTGACAAGAACCCACCTGTGCTAGTCCATTTCGTATCCAGCACAGGAATCTGCATCGATTGAGCCAAGACAAAGGAAAGCTCAGGGAGGCAGCACCCGTGTAGAAAAGCATTTGTACTTCAAAGATGAGGCCAATGAGGTGAAAGGACAAAGCCATGGCAAACAGTTTTGATCATCGGCAGAATTTCACGGAGCAATATTGCTGGGAGAGAAAAGGCACCACCTGAGGGAGGCAGGCTCAACAAAACTACCTAGGGCAGGAGCCGGGTTGCCCCCAGGCACTAGGCGTGTCAGGCCTCAGCATTGTAAGGAGAGTTCACTGAAGTCCCTGAGTGAAGTTTTCTCCGCTGTCCTACGTCTACGTTCCTAACATTTACTCTGCGGTTTCTGATGATCCTGGCTTATGAACGGCCACCATTCACCGTTCTCCTTACACTCGTGCGTCTCCATCGGCCTTAAAAGAAAGGGAGGACACGCAACTGCTGGCAGGTAAATTCAGCAAAGTTTGTCTCAACACAAAAGAGACAGCTGTGTGGTGACCCGTCTTCCACGGTAAAACATTTCCTAGCGAATAAGGAATCTTCCCATCGCAATGACAATATGAGAGAATTGCCACCGATGGATTTGCCGCTGTGCCTACACATCATCTCGAGGCCATACAGTAGTGAAGCACGGGATCCCAGGCGCTTCACCCTTTACCCTAGACCAGTGAAACACTGTCTCTAAACATGCCCACATGCCTGTATCTATGCCCGTTTAAAGTTAACGCTAAACCGAAATCTTCTGTCCCACTATTTTGCAGCATTTATAAGAAGTACACTGGGAAAGATTTTTCTGCAAGGAAGAAACTGCAGGCGGCGTGGCTGAAATGAGAATATCATGCTGCACGAGCTCTTTGCCCTCAGATGTAGAAGTGTCATCAGTGGGCATCATAGAGAAACGGGACTTTAATAAGTGATCATCAACCTCTGTGAATTCCCTTTATTCTAGACGCCTGAAATAAAGAGTTGTCCTGAGTCACATAAACCTCCACCGAGTGGTCTTTATGTGGCGCGGGAACATGCCAGTATAAGAGAATTCCGAAGAAGGCTGAACGTCCACAATTGAATGGTCATTGCCAGAAATGAAGTGGCAGCGGGATCAGACTGGGAAACTTCAGCTTCCATTAGACAATGAAGATGTGAGAATCTGGTACGTCCACAATTCACGGTTTCCTTAGATCTATGAAATTCCGTGTTGAATTTTAGTCAGAAAATGAAAACTCCGGAGCCGCTGTTCAGCAGGCCCGGGTGTAGCTCCCAGAGGCACACATGGTGCTCCTCTAGAATTTGGATAAAAATCGCTTTCACTGGAATAAAGAACCTTGATCAAGCCAGGTGGGTCTTGACAATCGAAATTGCTGCGTTTGCCCGGTATACTGACAAGAACCCACCTGTGCTAGTCCATGGCGTAGTCAGCACTGGAATCTGCATCGATTGAGCCAAGACAAAGGAAAGCTCAGGGACGCAGCACCCGTGTAGAAAAGCATTTGTACTTCAAAGATGAGGCCAATGAGGTGAAAGGACAAAGCCATGGCAAACAGTTTTGATCATCGGCAGAATTTCACGTAGCAATATTGCTGGGAGAGAAAAGGCACCACCTGAGGGAGGCACGCTCAACAAAACTACCTAGGGCAGGAGCCGGTTTGCCCCCAGGCACTAGGCGTGTCAGGCCTCAGCATTGTAAGGAGAGTTCACTGAAGTCCCGGAGTGAAGTTTTCTCCGCTGTCCTACGTCTACGTTCCTAAAATTTACTCTGCGGTTTCTGATGATCCTGGCTTATGAACGGCCACCATTCACCGTTCTCCTTACTCTCGTGCGTCTCCATCGGCCTTAAAAGAAAGGGAGGACACGCAACTGCTGGCAGGTAAATTCAGCAAAGTTTGTCTCAACACAAAAGAGACAGCTCTGTGGTGACCCGTCTTCCACAGTAAAACATTTCCTAGCGAATAAGGAATCTTCCCATCGCAATGACAATATGAGAGAATTGCCAACGATGGATTTGCCGCTGTGCCTACACATCATCTTGAGGCCATACAGTAGTGAAGCACGGGAACCCAGGCGCTTCACCCTTTACCCTAGACCAGTGAAACACTGTCTCTAAACATGCCCACATGCCTGTATCTATGCCCGTTTAAATTTAACGCTAAACCGAAATCTTCTGTCCCACTATTTTGCAGCATTTTAAAGAAGTACACTGGGAAAGATTTTTCTGCAAGGAAGAAACTGCAGGCGGCGTGGCTGAAATGAGAATATCATGCTGCACGAGCTCTTTGCCCTCAGATGTAGAAGTGTCATCAGTGGGCATCATAGAGAAACGGGACTTTAATAAGTGATCATCAACCTCTGTGAATTCCCTTTATTCTAGGCGCCTGAAATAAAGAGTTGTCCTGAGTCACATAAACCTCCACCGAGTGGTCTTTATGTGGCGCGGGAACATGCCAGTATAAGAGAATTCCGAAGAAGGCTGAACGTCCACAATTGAATGGTCATTGCCAGAAATGAAGTGCCAGCGGGATCAGACTGGGAAACTTCAGCTTCCATTAGACAATGAAGATGTGAGAATCTGGTACGTCCACAATTCACGGTTTCCTTAGATCCATGAAATTCCGTGTTGAATTTTAGTCAGAAAATGAAAACTTCGGAGCCGCTGTTCAGCAGGCCCGGGTGTAGCTCCCAGAGGCACACTGGTGCTCCTCTAGAATTTGGATAAAAATCGCTTTCACTGGAATAAAGAACCTTGATCAAGCCAGGTGGGTCTTGACAATCGAAATTGCTGCGTTTGCCCGGTATACTGACAAGAACCCACCTGTGCAAGTCCATGGCGTATTCAGCACAGGAATCTGCATCGATTGAGCCAAGACAAAGGAAAGCTCAGGTACGCAGCACCCGTGTAGAAAAGCATTTGTACTTCAAAGATGAGGCCAATGAGGTGAAAGGACAAAGCTATGGCAAACAGTTTTGATCATTGGCAGAATTTCACGGAGCAATATTGCTGGGAGAGAAAAGGCACCACCTGAGGGAGGTACGCTCAACAAAACTACCTAGGGCAGGAGCCGGGTTGCCCCCAGGCACTAGGCGTGTCAGGCCTCAGCATTGTAAGGAGAGTTCACTGAAGTCCCTGAGTGAAGTTTTCTCCGCTGTCCTACGTCTACGTTCCTAAAATTTACTCTGCGGTTTCTGATGATCCTGGCTTATGAACGGCCACCATTCACCGTTCTCCTTACTCTCGTGCGTCTCCATCGGCCTTAAAAGAAAGGGAGGACACGCAACTGCTGGCAGGTAAATTCAGCAAAGTTTGTCTCAACACAAAAGAGACAGCTCTGTGGTGACCCGTCTTCCACGGTAAAACATTTCCTAGCGAATAAGGAATCTTCCCATCGCAATGACAATATGAGAGAATTGCCACCGATGGATTTGCCGCTGTGCCTACACATCATCTTGAGGCCATACAGTAGTGAAGCACGGGAACCCAGGCGCTTCACCCTTTACCCTAGACCAGTGAAACACTGTCTCTAAACATGCCCACATGCCTGTATCTATGCACGTTTAAAGTTAACGCTAAACCGAAATCTTCTGTCCCACTATTTTGCAGCATTTTAAAGAAGTTCACTGGGAAAGTTTTTTCTGCAAGGAAGGAACTACAGGCGTCGTGGCTGAAATGAGAATATCATGCTGCACGAGCTCTTTGCCCTCAGATGTAGAAGTGTCATCAGTGGGCATCATAGAGAAACGGGACTTTAATAAGTGATCATCATCCTCTGTGAATTCCCTTTATTCTAGACGCCTGAAATAAAGAGTTGTCCTGAGTCACATAAATCTCCACCGAGTGGTCTTTATGTGGCGCGGGAACATGCCGGTATAAGAGAATTCCGAAGAAGGCTGAACGTCCACAATTGAATGGTCATTGCCAGAAATGAAGTGGCAGCCGTATTAGACTGGGAAACTTCAGCTTCCATTAGACAATGAAGATGTGAGAATCTGGTACGTCCACAATTCACGGTTTCCTTAGATCCATGAAATACCGTGTTGAATTTTAGTCAGAAAATGAAAACTTCAGAGCCGCTGTTCAGCAGGCCCGGGTGTAGCTCCCAGAGGCACACTGGTGTTCCTCTAGAATTTGGATAAAAATCGCTTTCACTGGAATAAAGAACCTTGATCAAGCCAGGTGGGTCTTGACAATCGAAATTGCTGCGTTTGCCCGGTATACTGACAAGAACCCACCTGTGCTAGTCCATGGCGTATTCAGCACAGGAATCTGCATCGATTGAGCCAAGACAAAGGAAAGCTCAGGGAGGCAGCACCCGTGTAGAAAAGCATTTGTACTTCAAAGATGAGGCCAATGAGGTGAAAGGACAAAGCCATGGCAAACAGTTTTGATCATCGGCAGAATTTCACGGAGCAATATTGCTGGGAGAGAAAAGGCACCACCTGAGGGAGGCACGCTCAACAAAACTACCTAGGGCAGGAGCCGGGTTGCCCCCAGGCACTAGGCGTGTCAGGCCTCAGCATTGTAAGGAGAGTTCACTGAAGTCCCTGAGTGAAGTTTTCTCCGCTGTCCTACGTCTACGTTCCTAAAATTTACTCTGCGGTTTCTGATGATCCTGGCTTATGAACGGCCACCATTCACCGTTCTCCTTACACTCGTGCGTCTCCATCGGCCTTAAAAGAAAGGGAGGACACGCAACTGCTGGCAGGTAAATTCAGCAAAGTTTGTCTCAACACAAAAGAGACAGCTCTGTGGTGACCCGTCTTCCACGGTAAAACATTTCCTAGCGAATAAGGAATCTTCCCATCGCAATGACAATATGAGAGAATTGCCACCGATGGATTTGCCGCTGTGCCTACACATCATCTTGAGGCCATACAGTAGTGAAGCACGGGAACCCAGGCGCTTCACCCTTTACCCTAGACCAGTGAAACACTGTCTCTAAACATGCCCACATGCCTGTATCTATGCACGTTTAAAGTTAACGCTAAACCGAAATCTTCTGTCCCACTATTTTGCAGCATTTTAAAGAAGTTCACTGGGAAAGTTTTTTCTGCAAGGAAGGAACTACAGGCGTCGTGGCTGAAATGAGAATATCATGCTGCACGAGCCATTTGCCCTCAGATGTAGAAGTGTCATCAGTGGGCATCATAGAGAAACGGGACTTTAATAAGTGATCATCAACCTCTGTGAATTCCCTTTATTCTAGGCGCCTGAAATAAAGAGTTGTCCTGAGTCACATAAACCTCCACCGAGTGGTCTTTATGTGGCGCGGGAACATGCCAGTATAAGAGAATTCCGAAGAAGGCTGAACGTCCACAATTGAATGGTCATTGCCAGAAATGAAGTGCCAGCGGGATCAGACTGGGAAACTTCAGCTTCCATTAGACAATGAAGATGTGAGAATCTGGTACGTCCACAATTCACGGTTTCCTTAGATCCATGAAATTCCGTGTTGAATTTTAGTCAGAAAATGAAAACTTCGGAGCCGCTGTTCAGCAGGCCCGGGTGTAGCTCCCAGAGGCACACTGGTGCTCCTCTAGAATTTGGATAAAAATCGCTTTCACTGGAATAAAGAACCTTGATCAAGCCAGGTGGGTCTTGACAATCGAAATTGCTGCGTTTGCCCGGTATACTGACAAGAACCCACCTGTGCAAGTCCATGGCGTATTCAGCACAGGAATCTGCATCGATTGAGCCAAGACAAAGGAAAGCTCAGGGACGCAGCACCCGTGTAGAAAAGCATTTGTACTTCAAAGATGAGGCCAATGAGGTGAAAGGACAAAGCTATGGCAAACAGTTTTGATCATTGGCAGAATTTCACGGAGCAATATTGCTGGGAGAGAAAAGGCACCACCTGAGGGAGGTACGCTCAACAAAACTACCTAGGGCAGGAGCCGGGTTGCCCCCAGGCACTAGGCGTGTCAGGCCTCAGCATTGTAAGGAGAGTTCACTGAAGTCCCTGAGTGAAGTTTTCTCCGCTGTCCTACGTCTACGTTCCTAAAATTTACTCTGCGGTTTCTGATGATCCTGGCTTATGAACGGCCACCATTCACCGTTCTCCTTACTCTCGTGCGTCTCCATCGGCCTTAAAAGAAAGGGAGGACACGCAACTGCTGGCAGGTAAATTCAGCAAAGTTTGTCTCAACACAAAAGAGACAGCTCTGTGGTGACCCGTCTTCCACGGTAAAACATTTCCTAGCGAATAAGGAATCTTCCCATCGCAATGACAATATGAGAGAATTGCCACCGATGGATTTGCCGCTGTGCCTACACATCATCTTGAGGCCATACAGTAGTGAAGCACGGGAACCCAGGCGCTTCACCCTTTACCCTAGACCAGTGAAACACTGTCTCTAAACATGCCCACATGCCTGTATCTATGCACGTTTAAAGTTAACGCTAAACCGAAATCTTCTGTCCCACTATTTTGCAGCATTTTAAAGAAGTTCACTGGGAAAGTTTTTTCTGCAAGGAAGGAACTACAGGCGTCGTGGCTGAAATGAGAATATCATGCTGCACGAGCTCTTTGCCCTCAGATGTAGAAGTGTCATCAGTGGGCATCATAGAGAAACGGGACTTTAATAAGTGATCATCATCCTCTGTGAATTCCCTTTATTCTAGACGCCTGAAATAAAGAGTTGTCCTGAGTCACATAAATCTCCACCGAGTGGTCTTTATGTGGCGCGAGAACATGCCGGTATAAGAGAATTCCGAAGAAGGCTGAACGTCCACAATTGAATGGTCATTGCCAGAAATGAAGTGGCAGCCGTATTAGACTGGGAAACTTCAGCTTCCATTAGACAATGAAGATGTGAGAATCTGGTACGTCCACAATTCACGGTTTCCTTAGATCCATGAAATACCGTGTTGAATTTTAGTCAGAAAATGAAAACTTCAGAGCCGCTGTTCAGCAGGCCCGGGTGTAGCTCCCAGAGGCACACTGGTGCTCCTCTAGAATTTGGATAAAAATCGCTTTCACTGGAATAAAGAACCTTGATCAAGCCAGGTGGGTCTTGACAATCGAAATTGCTGCGTTTGCCCGGTATACTGACAAGAACCCACCTGTGCTAGTCCATGGCGTATTCAGCACAGGAATCTGCATCGATTGAGCCAAGACAAAGGAAAGCTCAGGGAGGCAGCACCCGTGTAGAAAAGCATTTGTACTTCAAAGATGAGGCCAATGAGGTGAAAGGACAAAGCCATGGCAAACAGTTTTGATCATGGGCAGAATTTCACGGAGCAATATTGCTGGGAGAGAAAAGGCACCACCTGAGGGAGGCACGCTCAACAAAACTACCTAGGGCAGGAGCCGGGTTGCCCCCAGGCACTAGGCGTGTCAGGCCTCAGCATTGTAAGGAGAGTTCACTGAAGTCCCTGAGTGAAGTTTTCTCCGCTGTCCTACGTCTACGTTCCTAAAATTTACTCTGCGGTTTCTGATGATCCTGGCTTATGAACGGCCACCATTCACCGTTCTCCTTACACTCGTGCGTCTCCATCGGCCTTAAAAGAAAGGGAGGACACGCAACTGCTGGCAGGTAAATTCAGCAAAGTTTGTCTCAACACAAAAGAGACAGCTCTGTGGTGACCCGTCTTCCACGGTAAAACATTTCCTAGCGAATAAGGAATCTTCCCATCGCAATGACAATATGAGAGAATTGCCACCGATGGATTTGCCGCTGTGCCTACACATCATCTTGAGGCCATACAGTAGTGAAGCACGGGAACCCAGGCGCTTCACCCTTTACCCTAGACCAGTGAAACACTGTCTCTAAACATGCCCACATGCCTGTATCTATGCGCGTTTAAATTTAACGCTAAACCGAAATCTTCTGTCCCACTATTTTGCAGCATTTTAAAGAAGTACACTGGGAAAGATTTTTCTGCATGAAGAAACTGCAGGCGGCGTGGCTGAAATGAGAATATCATGCTGCACGAGCTCTTTGCCCTCCGATGTAGAAGTGTCATCAGTGGGCATCATAGAGAAACGGGACTTTAATAAGTGATCATCAACCTCTGTGAATTCCCTTTATTCTAGACGCCTGAAATAAAGAGTTGTCCTGAGTCACATAAACCTCCACCGAGTGGTCTTTATGTGGCGCGGGAACATGCCGGTATAAGAGAATTCCGAAGAAGGCTGAACGTCCACAATTGAATGGTCATTGCCAGAAATGAAGTGGCAGCGGGATCAGACTGGGAAACTTCAGCTTCCATTAGACAATGAAGATGTGAGAATCTGGTACGTCCACAATTCACGGTTTCCTTAGATCCATGAAATTCCGTGTTGAATTTTAGTCAGAAAATGAAAACTTCGGAGCCGCTGTTCAGCAGGCCCGGGTGTAGCTCCCAGAGGCACACTGGTGCTCCTCTAGAATTTGGATAAAAATCGCTTTCACTGGAATAAAGAACCTTGATCAAGCCAGGTGGGTCTTGACAATCGAAATTGCTGCGTTTGCCCGGTATACTGACAAGAACCCACCTGTGCAAGTCCATGGCGTATTCAGCACAGGAATCTGCATCGATTGAGCCAAGACAAAGGAAAGCTCAGGGACGCAGCACCCGTGTAGAAAAGCATTTGTACTTCAAAGATGAGGCCAATGAGGTGAAAGGACAAAGCTATGGCAAACAGTTTTGATCATTGGCAGAATTTCACGGAGCAATATTGCTGGGAGAGAAAAGGCACCACCTGAGGGAGGTACGCTCAACAAAACTACCTAGGGCAGGAGCCGGGTTGCCCCCAGGCACTAGGCGTGTCAGGCCTCAGCATTGTAAGGAGAGTTCACTGAAGTCCCTGAGTGAAGTTTTCTCCGCTGTCCTACGTCTACGTTCCTAAAATTTACTCTGCGGTTTCTGATGATCCTGGCTTATGAACGGCCAACATTCACCGTTCTCCTTACACTCGTGCGTCTCCATCGGCCTTAAAAGAAAGGGAGGACACGCAACTGCTGGCAGGTAAATTCAACAAAGTTTGTCTCAACACAAAAGAGACAGCTCTGTGGTGACCCGTCTTCCACGGTAAAACATTTCCTAGCGAATAAGGAATCTTCCCATCGCAATGACAATATGAGAGAATTGCCACCGATGGATTTGCCGCTGTGCCTACACATCATCTTGAGTCCATACAGTAGTGAAGCACGGGAACCCAGGCGCTTCACCCTTTACCCTAGACCAGTGAAACACTGTCTCTAAACATGCCCACATGCCTGTATCTATGCACGTTTAAAGTTAACGCTAAACCGAAATCTTCTGTCCCACTATTTTGCAGCATTTTAAAGAAGTTCACTGGGAAAGTTTTTTCTGCAAGGAAGGAACTACAGGCGTCGTGGCTGAAATGAGAATATCATGCTGCACGAGCTCTTTGCCCTCAGATGTAGAAGTGTCATCAGTGGGCATCATAGAGAAACGGGACTTTAATAAGTGATCATCATCCTCTGTGAATTCCCTTTATTCTAGACGCCTGAAATAAAGAGTTGTCCTGAGTCACATAAATCTCCACCGAGTGGTCTTTATGTGGCGCGGGAACATGCCGGTATAAGAGAATTCCGAAGAAGGCTGAACGTCCACAATTGAATGGTCATTGCCAGAAATGAAGTGGCAGCCGTATTAGACTGGGAAACTTCAGCTTCCATTAGACAATGAAGATGTGAGAATCTGGTACGTCCACAATTCACGGTTTCCTTAGATCCATGAAATACCGTGTTGAATTTTAGTCAGAAAATGAAAACTTCAGAGCCGCTGTTCAGCAGGCCCGGGTGTAGCTCCCAGAGGCACACTGGTGCTCCTCTAGAATTTGGATAAAAATCGCTTTCACTGGAATAAAGAACCTTGATCAAGCCAGGTGGGTCTTGACAATCGAAATTGCTGCGTTTGCCCGGTATACTGACAAGAACCCACCTGTGCTAGTCCATGGCGTATTCAGCACAGGAATCTGCATCGATTGAGCCAAGACAAAGGAAAGCTCAGGGAGGCAGCACCCGTGTAGAAAAGCATTTGTACTTCAAAGATGAGGCCAATGAGGTGAAAGGACAAAGCCATGGCAAACAGTTTTGATCATGGGCAGAATTTCACGGAGCAATATTGCTGGGAGAGAAAAGGCACCACCTGAGGGAGGCACGCTCAACAAAACTACCTAGGGCAGGAGCCGGGTTGCCCCCAGGCACTAGGCGTGTCAGGCCTCAGCATTGTAAGGAGAGTTCACTGAAGTCCCTGAGTGAAGTTTTCTCCGCTGTCCTACGTCTACGTTCCTAAAATTTACTCTGCGGTTTCTGATGATCCTGGCTTATGAACGGCCACCATTCACCGTTCTCCTTACACTCGTGCGTCTCCATCGGCCTTAAAAGAAAGGGAGGACACGCAACTGCTGGCAGGTAAATTCAGCAAAGTTTGTCTCAACACAAAAGAGACAGCTCTGTGGTGACCCGTCTTCCACGGTAAAACATTTCCTAGCGAATAAGGAATCTTCCCATCGCAATGACAATATGAGAGAATTGCCACCGATGGATTTGCCGCTGTGCCTACACATCATCTTGAGGCCATACAGTAGTGAAGCACGGGAACCCAGGCGCTTCACCCTTTACCCTAGACCAGTGAAACACTGTCTCTAAACATGCCCACATGCCTGTATCTATGCGCGTTTAAATTTAACGCTAAACCGAAATCTTCTGTCCCACTATTTTGCAGCATTTTAAAGAAGTACACTGGGAAAGATTTTTCTGCATGAAGAAACTGCAGGCGGCGTGGCTGAAATGAGAATATCATGCTGCACGAGCTCTTTGCCCTCCGATGTAGAAGTGTCATCAGTGGGCATCATAGAGAAACGGGACTTTAATAAGTGATCATCAACCTCTGTGAATTCCCTTTATTCTAGACGCCTGAAATAAAGAGTTGTCCTGAGTCACATAAACCTCCACCGAGTGGTCTTTATGTGGCGCGGGAACATGCCGGTATAAGAGAATTCCGAAGAAGGCTGAACGTCCACAATTGAATGGTCATTGCCAGAAATGAAGTGGCAGCGGGATCAGACTGGGAAACTTCAGCTTCCATTAGACAATGAAGATGTGAGAATCTGGTACGTCCACAATTCACGGTTTCCTTAGATCCATGAAATTCCGTGTTGAATTTTAGTCAGAAAATGAAAACTTCGGAGCCGCTGTTCAGCAGGCCCGGGTGTAGCTCCCAGAGGCACACTGGTGCTCCTCTAGAATTTGGATAAAAATCGCTTTCACTGGAATAAAGAACCTTGATCAAGCCAGGTGGGTCTTGACAATCGAAATTGCTGCGTTTGCCCGGTATACTGACAAGAACCCACCTGTGCAAGTCCATGGCGTATTCAGCACAGGAATCTGCATCGATTGAGCCAAGACAAAGGAAAGCTCAGGGACGCAGCACCCGTGTAGAAAAGCATTTGTACTTCAAAGATGAGGCCAATGAGGTGAAAGGACAAAGCTATGGCAAACAGTTTTGATCATTGGCAGAATTTCACGGAGCAATATTGCTGGGAGAGAAAAGGCACCACCTGAGGGAGGTACGCTCAACAAAACTACCTAGGGCAGGAGCCGGGTTGCCCCCAGGCACTAGGCGTGTCAGGCCTCAGCATTGTAAGGAGAGTTCACTGAAGTCCCTGAGTGAAGTTTTCTCCGCTGTCCTACGTCTACGTTCCTAAAATTTACTCTGCGGTTTCTGATGATCCTGGCTTATGAACGGCCAACATTCACCGTTCTCCTTACACTCGTGCGTCTCCATCGGCCTTAAAAGAAAGGGAGGACACGCAACTGCTGGCAGGTAAATTCAACAAAGTTTGTCTCAACACAAAAGAGACAGCTCTGTGGTGACCCGTCTTCCACGGTAAAACATTTCCTAGCGAATAAGGAATCTTCCCATCGCAATGACAATATGAGAGAATTGCCACCGATGGATTTGCCGCTGTGCCTACACATCATCTTGAGTCCATACAGTAGTGAAGCACGGGAACCCAGGCGCTTCACCCTTTACCCTAGACCAGTGAAACACTGTCTCTAAACATGCCCACATGCCTGTATCTATGCACGTTTAAAGTTAACGCTAAACCGAAATCTTCTGTCCCACTATTTTGCAGCATTTTAAAGAAGTTCACTGGGAAAGTTTTTTCTGCAAGGAAGGAACTACAGGCGTCGTGGCTGAAATGAGAATATCATGCTGCACGAGCTCTTTGCCCTCAGATGTAGAAGTGTCATCAGTGGGCATCATAGAGAAACGGGACTTTAATAAGTGATCATCATCCTCTGTGAATTCCCTTTATTCTAGACGCCTGAAATAAAGAGTTGTCCTGAGTCACATAAATCTCCACCGAGTGGTCTTTATGTGGCGCGGGAACATGACGGTATAAGAGAATTCCGAAGAAGGCTGAACGTCCACAATTGAATGGTCATTGCCAGAAATGAAGTGGCAGCGGGATCAGACTGGGAAACTTCAGCTTCCATTAGACAATGAAGATGTGAGAATCTGGTACGTCCACAATTCACGGTTTCCTTAGATCCATGAAATACCGTGTTGAATTTTAGTCAGAAAATGAAAACTTCGGAGCCGCTGTTCAGCAGACCCGGGTGTAGCTCCCAGAGGCACACTGGTGCTCCTCTAGAATTTGGATAAAAATCGCTTTCACTGGAATAAAGAACCTTGATCAAGCCAGGTGGGTCTTGACAATCGAAATTGCTGCGTTTGCCCGGTATACTGACAAGAACCCACCTGTGCTAGTCCATGGCGTATTCAGCACAGGAATCTGCATCGATTGAGCCAAGACAAAGGAAAGCTCAGGGAGGCAGCACCCATGTAGAAAAGCATTTGTACTTCAAAGATGAGGCCAATGAGGTGAAAGGACAAAGCCATGGCAAACAGTTTTGATCATCGGCAGAATTTCACGGAGCAATATTGCTGGGAGAGAAAAGGCACCACCTGAGGGAGGTACGCTCAACAAAACTACCTAGGGCAGGAGCCGGGTTGCCCCCAGGCACTAGGCGTGTCAGGCCTCAGCATTGTAAGGAGAGTTCACTGAAGTCCCTGAGTGAAGTTTTCTCCGCTGTCCTACGTCTACGTTCCTAAAATTTACTCTGCGGTTTCTGATGATCCTGGCTTATGAACGGCCACCATTCACCGTTCTCCTTACACTCGTGCGTCTCCATCGGCCTTAAAAGAAAGGGAGGACACGCAACTCCTGGCAGGTAAATTCAACAAAGTTTGTCTCAACACAAAAGAGACAGCTCTGTGGTGACCCGTCTTCCACGGTAAAACATTTCCTAGCGAATAAGGAATCTTCCCATCGCAATGACAATATGAGAGAATTGCCACCGATGGATTTGCCGCTGTGCCTACACATCATCTTGAGGCCATACAGTAGTGAAGCACGGGAATCCAGGCGCTTCACCCTTTACCGTAGACCAGTGAAACACTGTCTCTAAACATGCCCACATGCCTGTATCTATGCACGTTTAAAGTTAACGCTAAACCGAAATCTTCTGTCCCACTATTTTGCAGCATTTTAAAGAAGTTCACTGGGAAAGTTTTTCTGCAAGGAAGGAACTACAGGCGTCGTGGCTGAAATGAGAATATCATGCTGCACGAGCTCTTTGCCCTCAGATGTAGAAGTGTCATCAGTGGGCATCATAGAGAAACGGGACTTTAATAAGTGATCATCATCCTCTGTGAATTCCCTTTATTCTAGACGCCTGAAATAAAGAGTTGTCCTGAGTCACATAAACCTCCACCGAGTGGTCTTTATGTGGCACGGGAACATGACGGTATAAGAGAATTCCGAAGAAGGCTGAACGTCCACAATTGAATGGTCATTGCCAGAAATGAAGTGGCAGCCGTATTAGACTGGGAAACTTCAGCTTCCATTAGACAATGAAGATGTGAGAATCTGGTACGTCCACAATTCACGGTTTCCTTAGATCCATGAAATACCGTGTTGAATTTTAGTCAGAAAATGAAAACTTCGGAGCCGCTGTTCAGCAGGCCCGGGTGTAGCTCCCAGAGGCACACTGGTGCTCCTCTAGAATTTGGATAAAAATCGCTTTCACTGGAATAAAGAACCTTGATCAAGCCAGGTGGGTCTTGACAATCGAAATTGCTGCGTTTGCCCGGTATACTGACAAGAACCCACCTGTGCTAGTCCATTTCGTATCCAGCACAGGAATCTGCATCGATTGAGCCAAGACAAAGGAAAGCTCAGGGAGGCAGCACCCGTGTAGAAAAGCATTTGTACTTCAAAGATGAGGCCAATGAGGTGAAAGGACAAAGCCATGGCAAACAGTTTTGATCATCGGCAGAATTTCACGGAGCAATATTGCTGGGAGAGAAAAGGCACCACCTGAGGGAGGCACGCTCAACAAAACTACCTAGGGCAGGAGCCGGGTTGCCCCCAGGCACTAGGCGTGTCAGGCCTCAGCATTGTAAGGAGAGTTCACTGAAGTCCCTGAGTGAAGTTTTCTCCGCTGTCCTACGTCTACGTTCCTAAAATTTACTCTGCGGTTTCTGATGATCCTGGCTTATGAACGGCCACCATTCACCGTTCTCCTTACACTCGTGCGTCTCCATCGGCCTTAAAAGAAAGGGAGGACACGCAACTGCTGGCAGGTAAATTCAGCAAAGTTTGTCTCAACACAAAAGAGACAGCTGTGTGGTGACCCGTCTTCCACGGTAAAACATTTCCTAGCGAATAAGGAATCTTCCCATCGCAATGACAATATGAGAGAATTGCCACCGATGGATTTGCCGCTGTGCCTACACATCATCTCGAGGCCATACAGTAGTGAAGCACGGGATCCCAGGCGCTTCACCCTTTACCCTAGACCAGTGAAACACTGTCTCTAAACATGCCCACATGCCTGTATCTATGCCCGTTTAAAGTTAACGCTAAACCGAAATCTTCTGTCCCACTATTTTGCAGCATTTATAAGAAGTACACTGGGAAAGATTTTTCTGCAAGGAAGAAACTGCAGGCGGCGTGGCTGAAATGAGAATATCATGCTGCACGAGCTCTTTGCCCTCAGATGTAGAAGTGTCATCAGTGGGCATCATAGAGAAACGGGACTTTATTAAGTGATCATCAACCTCTGTGAATTCCCTTTATTCTAGACGCCTGAAATAAAGAGTTGTCCTGAGTCACATAAACCTCCACCGAGTGGTCTTTATGTGGCGCGGGAACATGCCAGTATAAGAGAATTCCGAAGAAGGCTGAACGTCCACAATTGAATGGTCATTGCCAGAAATGAAGTGGCAGCGGGATCAGACTGGGAAACTTCAGCTTCCATTAGACAATGAAGATGTGAGAATCTGGTACGTCCACAATTCACGGTTTCCTTAGATCTATGAAATTCCGTGTTGAATTTTAGTCAGAAAATGAAAACTCCGGAGCCGCTGTTCAGCAGGCCCGGGTGTAGCTCCCAGAGGCACACATGGTGCTCCTCTAGAATTTGGATAAAAATCGCTTTCACTGGAATAAAGAACCTTGATCAAGCCAGGTGGGTCTTGACAATCGAAATTGCTGCGTTTGCCCGGTATACTGACAAGAACCCACCTGTGCTAGTCCATGGCGTATTCAGCACTGGAATCTGCATCGATTGAGCCAAGACAAAGGAAAGCTCAGGGACGCAGCACCCGTGTAGAAAAGCATTTGTACTTCAAAGATGAGGCCAATGAGGTGAAAGGACAAAGCCATGGCAAACAGTTTTGATCATCGGCAGAATTTCACGTAGCAATATTGCTGGGAGAGAAAAGGCACCACCTGAGGGAGGCACGCTCAACAAAACTACCTAGGGCAGGAGCCGGTTTGCCCCCAGGCACTAGGCGTGTCAGGCCTCAGCATTGTAAGGAGAGTTCACTGAAGTCCCGGAGTGAAGTTTTCTCCGCTGTCCTACGTCTACGTTCCTAAAATTTACTCTGCGGTTTCTGATGATCCTGGCTTATGAACGGCCACCATTCACCGTTCTCCTTACTCTCGTGCGTCTCCATCGGCCTTAAAAGAAAGGGAGGACACGCAACTGCTGGCAGGTAAATTCAGCAAAGTTTGTCTCAACACAAAAGAGACAGCTCTGTGGTGACCCGTCTTCCACGGTAAAACATTTCCTAGCGAATAAGGAATCTTCCCATCGCAATGACAATATGAGAGAATTGCCAACGATGGATTTGCCGCTGTGCCTACACATCATCTTGAGGCCATACAGTAGTGAAGCACGGGAACCCAGGCGCTTCACCCTTTACCCTAGACCAGTGAAACACTGTCTCTAAACATGCCCACATGCCTGTATCTATGCCCGTTTAAATTTAACGCTAAACCGAAATCTTCTGTCCCACTATTTTGCAGCATTTTAAAGAAGTACACTGGGAAAGATTTTTCTGCAAGGAAGAAACTGCAGGCGGCGTGGCTGAAATGAGAATATCATGCTGCACGAGCTCTTTGCCCTCAGATGTAGAAGTGTCATCAGTGGGCATCATAGAGAAACGGGACTTTAATAAGTGATCATCAACCTCTGTGAATTCCCTTTATTCTAGACGCCTGAAATAAAGAGTTGTCCTGAGTCACATAAACCTCCACCGAGTGGTCTTTATGTGGCGCGGGAACATGCCAGTATAAGAGAATTCCGAAGAAGGCTGAACGTCCACAATTGAATGGTCATTGCCAGAAATGAAGTGCCAGCGGGATCAGACTGGGAAACTTCAGCTTCCATTAGACAATGAAGATGTGAGAATCTGGTACGTCCACAATTCACGGTTTCCTTAGATCCATGAAATTCCGTGTTGAATTTTAGTCAGAAAATGAAAACTTCGGAGCCGCTGTTCAGCAGGCCCGGGTGTAGCTCCCAGAGGCACACTGGTGCTCCTCTAGAATTTGGATAAAAATCGCTTTCACTGGAATAAAGAACCTTGATCAAGCCAGGTGGGTCTTGACAATCGAAATTGCTGCGTTTGCCCGGTATACTGACAAGAACCCACCTGTGCAAGTCCATGGCGTATTCAGCACAGGAATCTGCATCGATTGAGCCAAGACAAAGGAAAGCTCAGGGACGCAGCACCCGTGTAGAAAAGCATTTGTACTTCAAAGATGAGGCCAATGAGGTGAAAGGACAAAGCTATGGCAAACAGTTTTGATCATTGGCAGAATTTCACGGAGCAATATTGCTGGGAGAGAAAAGGCACCACCTGAGGGAGGTACGCTCAACAAAACTACCTAGGGCAGGAGCCGGGTTGCCCCCAGGCACTAGGCGTGTCAGGCCTCAGCATTGTAAGGAGAGTTCACTGAAGTCCCTGAGTGAAGTTTTCTCCGCTGTCCTACGTCTACGTTCCTAAAATTTACTCTGCGGTTTCTGATGATCCTGGCTTATGAACGGCCACCATTCACCGTTCTCCTTACTCTCGTGCGTCTCCATCGGCCTTAAAAGAAAGGGAGGACACGCAACTGCTGGCAGGTAAATTCAGCAAAGTTTGTCTCAACACAAAAGAGACAGCTCTGTGGTGACCCGTCTTCCACGGTAAAACATTTCCTAGCGAATAAGGAATCTTCCCATCGCAATGACAATATGAGAGAATTGCCACCGATGGATTTGCCGCTGTGCCTACACATCATCTTGAGGCCATACAGTAGTGAAGCACGGGAACCCAGGCGCTTCACCCTTTACCCTAGACCAGTGAAACACTGTCTCTAAACATGCCCACATGCCTGTATCTATGCACGTTTAAAGTTAACGCTAAACCGAAATCTTCTGTCCCACTATTTTGCAGCATTTTAAAGAAGTTCACTGGGAAAGTTTTTTCTGCAAGGAAGGAACTACAGGCGCCGTGGCTGAAATGAGAATATCATGCTGCACGAGCTCTTTGCCCTCAGATGTAGAAGTGTCATCAGTGGGCATCATAGAGAAACGGGACTTTAATAAGTGATCATCATCCTCTGTGAATTCCCTTTATTCTAGACGCCTGAAATAAAGAGTTGTCCTGAGTCACATAAATCTCCACCGAGTGGTCTTTATGTGGCGCGGGAACATGCCGGTATAAGAGAATTCCGAAGAAGGCTGAACGTCCACAATTGAATGGTCATTGCCAGAAATGAAGTGGCAGCCGTATTAGACTGGGAAACTTCAGCTTCCATTAGACAATGAAGATGTGAGAATCTGGTACGTCCACAATTCACGGTTTCCTTAGATCCATGAAATACCGTGTTGAATTTTAGTCAGAAAATGAAAACTTCGGAGCCGCTGTTCAGCAGGCCCGGGTGTAGCTCCCAGAGGCACACTGGTGCTCCTCTAGAATTTGGATAAAAATCGCTTTCACTGGAATAAAGAACCTTGATCAAGCCAGGTGGGTCTTGACAATCGAAATTGCTGCGTTTGCCCGGTATACTGACAAGAACCCACCTGTGCTAGTCCATGGCGTATTCAGCACAGGAATCTGCATCGATTGAGCCAAGACAAAGGAAAGCTCAGGGAGGCAGCACCCGTGTAGAAAAGCATTTGTACTTCAAAGATGAGGCCAATGAGGTGAAAGGACAAAGCCATGGCAAACAGTTTTGATCATCGGCAGAATTTCACGGAGCAATATTGCTGGGAGAGAAAAGGCACCACCTGAGGGAGGCACGCTCAACAAAACTACCTAGGGCAGGAGCCGGGTTGCCCCCAGGCACTAGGCGTGTCAGGCCTCAGCATTGTAAGGAGAGTTCACTGAAGTCCCTGAGTGAAGTTTTCTCCGCTGTCCTACGTCTACGTTCCTAAAATTTACTCTGCGGTTTCTGATGATCCTGGCTTATGAACGGCCACCATTCACCGTTCTCCTTACACTCGTGCGTCTCCATCGGCCTTAAAAGAAAGGGAGGACACGCAACTGCTGGCAGGTAAATTCAGCAAAGTTTGTCTCAACACAAAAGAGACAGCTCTGTGGTGACCCGTCTTCCACGGTAAAACATTTCCTAGCGAATAAGGAATCTTCCCATCGCAATGACAATATGAGAGAATTGCCACCGATGGATTTGCCGCTGTGCCTACACATCATCTTGAGGCCATACAGTAGTGAAGCACGGGAACCCAGGCGCTTCACCCTTTACCCTAGACCAGTGAAACACTGTCTCTAAACATGCCCACATGCCTGTATCTATGCGCGTTTAAATTTAACGCTAAACCGAAATCTTCTGTCCCACTATTTTGCAGCATTTTAAAGAAGTACACTGGGAAAGATTTTTCTGCAAGGAAGAAACTGCAGGCGGCGTGGCTGAAATGAGAATATCATGCTGCACGAGCTCTTTGCCCTCCGATGTAGAAGTGTCATCAGTGGGCATCATAGAGAAACGGGACTTTAATAAGTGATCATCAACCTCTGTGAATTCCCTTTATTCTAGACGCCTGAAATAAAGAGTTGTCCTGAGTCACATAAACCTCCACCGAGTGGTCTTTATGTGGCGCGGGAACATGCCGGTATAAGAGAATTCCGAAGAAGGCTGAACGTCCACAATTGAATGGTCATTGCCAGAAATGAAGTGGCAGCGGGATCAGACTGGGAAACTTCAGCTTCCATTAGACAATGAAGATGTGAGAATCTGGTACGTCCACAATTCACGGTTTCCTTAGATCCATGAAATTCCGTGTTGAATTTTAGTCAGAAAATGAAAACTCCGGAGCCGCTGTTCAGCAGGCCCGGGTGTAGCTCCCAGAGGCACACATGGTGCTCCTCTAGAATTTGGATAAAAATCGTTTTCACTGGAATAAAGAACCTTGATCAAGCCAGGTGGGTCTTGACAATCGAAATTGCTGCGTTTGCCCGGTATACTGACAAGAACCCACCTGTGCTAGTCCATGGCGTATTCAGCACAGGAATCTGCATCGATTGAGCCAAGACAAAGGAAAGCTCAGGGAGGCAGCACCCGTGTAGAAAAGCATTTGTACTTCAAAGATGAGGCCAATGAGGTGAAAGGACAAAGCCATGGCAAACAGTTTTGATCATCGGCAGAATTTCACGGAGCAATATTGCTGGGAGAGAAAAGGCACCACCTGAGGGAGGCACGCTCAACAAAACTACCTAGGGCAGGAGCCGGGTTGCCCCAGGCACTAGGCGTGTCAGGCCTCAGCATTGTAATGAGAGTTCACTGAAGTCCCTGAGTGAAGTTTTCTCCGCTGTCCTACGTCTACGTTCCTAAAATTTACTCTGCGGTTTCTGATGATCCTGGCTTATGAACGGCCACCATTCACCGTTCTCCTTACACTCGTGCGTCTCCATCGGCCTTAAAAGAAAGGGAGGACACGCAACTGCTGGCAGGTTAATTCAGCAAAGTTTGTCTCAACACAAAAGAGACAGCTCTGTGGTGACCCGTCTTCCACGGTAAAACATTTCCTAGCGAATAAGGAATCTTCCCATCGCAATGACAATATGAGAGAATTGCCACCGATGGATTTGCCGCTGTGCCTACACATCATCTTGAGGCCATACAGTAGTGAAGCACGGGAACCCAGGCGCTTCACCCTTTACCCTAGACCAGTGAAACACTGTCTCTAAACATGCCCACATGCCTGTATCTATGCACGTTTAAAGTTAACGCTAAACCGAAATCTTCTGTCCCACTATTTTGCAGCATTTTAAAGAAGTTCACTGGGAAAGTTTTTTCTGCAAGGAAGGAACTACAGGCGTCGTGGCTGAAATGAGAATATCATGCTGCACGAGCTCTTTGCCCTCAGATGTAGAAGTGTCATCAGTGGGCATCATAGAGAAACGGGACTTTAATAAGTGATCATCAACCTCTGTGAATTCCCTTTATTCTAGGCGCCTGAAATAAAGAGTTGTCCTGAGTCACATAAACCTCCACCGAGTGGTCTTTATGTGGCGCGGGAACATGCCAGTATAAGAGAATTCCGAAGAAGGCTGAACGTCCACAATTGAATGGTCATTGCCAGAAATGAAGTGCCAGCGGGATCAGACTGGGAAACTTCAGCTTCCATTAGACAATGAAGATGTGAGAATCTGGTACGTCCACAATTCACGGTTTCCTTAGATCCATGAAATTCCGTGTTGAATTTTAGTCAGAAAATGAAAACTTCGGAGCCGCTGTTCAGCAGGCCCGGGTGTAGCTCCCAGAGGCACACTGGTGCTCCTCTAGAATTTGGATAAAAATCGCTTTCACTGGAATAAAGAACCTTGATCAAGCCAGGTGGGTCTTGACAATCGAAATTGCTGCGTTTGCCCGGTATACTGACAAGAACCCACCTGTGCAAGTCCATGGCGTATTCAGCACAGGAATCTGCATCGATTGAGCCAAGACAAAGGAAAGCTCAGGGACGCAGCACCCGTGTAGAAAAGCATTTGTACTTCAAAGATGAGGCCAATGAGGTGAAAGGACAAAGCTATGGCAAACAGTTTTGATCATTGGCAGAATTTCACGGAGCAATATTGCTGGGAGAGAAAAGGCACCACCTGAGGGAGGTACGCTCAACAAAACTACCTAGGGCAGGAGCCGGGTTGCCCCCAGGCACTAGGCGTGTCAGGCCTCAGCATTGTAAGGAGAGTTCACTGAAGTCCCTGAGTGAAGTTTTCTCCGCTGTCCTACGTCTACGTTCCTAAAATTTACTCTGCGGTTTCTGATGATCCTGGCTTATGAACGGCCACCATTCACCGTTCTCCTTACTCTCGTGCGTCTCCATCGGCCTTAAAAGAAAGGGAGGACACGCAACTGCTGGCAGGTAAATTCAGCAAAGTTTGTCTCAACACAAAAGAGACAGCTCTGTGGTGACCCGTCTTCCACGGTAAAACATTTCCTAGCGAATAAGGAATCTTCCCATCGCAATGACAATATGAGAGAATTGCCACCGATGGATTTGCCGCTGTGCCTACACATCATCTTGAGGCCATACAGTAGTGAAGCACGGGAACCCAGGCGCTTCACCCTTTACCCTAGACCAGTGAAACACTGTCTCTAAACATGCCCACATGCCTGTATCTATGCACGTTTAAAGTTAACGCTAAACCGAAATCTTCTGTCCCACTATTTTGCAGCATTTTAAAGAAGTTCACTGGGAAAGTTTTTTCTGCAAGGAAGGAACTACAGGCGTCGTGGCTGAAATGAGAATATCATGCTGCACGAGCTCTTTGCCCTCAGATGTAGAAGTGTCATCAGTGGGCATCATAGAGAAACGGGACTTTAATAAGTGATCATCATCCTCTGTGAATTCCCTTTATTCTAGACGCCTGAAATAAAGAGTTGTCCTGAGTCACATAAATCTCCACCGAGTGGTCTTTATGTGGCGCGAGAACATGCCGGTATAAGAGAATTCCGAAGAAGGCTGAACGTCCACAATTGAATGGTCATTGCCAGAAATGAAGTGGCAGCCGTATTAGACTGGGAAACTTCAGCTTCCATTAGACAATGAAGATGTGAGAATCTGGTACGTCCACAATTCACGGTTTCCTTAGATCCATGAAATACCGTGTTGAATTTTAGTCAGAAAATGAAAACTTCAGAGCCGCTGTTCAGCAGGCCCGGGTGTAGCTCCCAGAGGCACACTGGTGCTCCTCTAGAATTTGGATAAAAATCGCTTTCACTGGAATAAAGAACCTTGATCAAGCCAGGTGGGTCTTGACAATCGAAATTGCTGCGTTTGCCCGGTATACTGACAAGAACCCACCTGTGCTAGTCCATGGCGTATTCAGCACAGGAATCTGCATCGATTGAGCCAAGACAAAGGAAAGCTCAGGGAGGCAGCACCCGTGTAGAAAAGCATTTGTACTTCAAAGATGAGGCCAATGAGGTGAAAGGACAAAGCCATGGCAAACAGTTTTGATCATGGGCAGAATTTCACGGAGCAATATTGCTGGGAGAGA
Source organism: Tenrec ecaudatus (assembly GCF_050624435.1). Lineage (NCBI taxonomy): Eukaryota > Metazoa > Chordata > Mammalia > Afrosoricida > Tenrecidae > Tenrec > Tenrec ecaudatus. The sequence goes on from NW_027457620.1 coordinate 362,900, forward strand.
AAAGGCACCACCTGAGGGAGGCACGCTCAACAAAACTACCTAGGGCAGGAGCCGGGTTGCCCCCAGGCACTAGGCGTGTCAGGCCTCAGCATTGTAAGGAGAGTTCACTGAAGTCCCTGAGTGAAGTTTTCTCCGCTGTCCTACGTCTACGTTCCTAAAATTTACTCTGCGGTTTCTGATGATCCTGGCTTATGAACGGCCACCATTCACCGTTCTCCTTACACTCGTGCGTCTCCATCGGCCTTAAAAGAAAGGGAGGACACGCAACTGCTGGCAGGTAAATTCAGCAAAGTTTGTCTCAACACAAAAGAGACAGCTCTGTGGTGACCCGTCTTCCACGGTAAAACATTTCCTAGCGAATAAGGAATCTTCCCATCGCAATGACAATATGAGAGAATTGCCACCGATGGATTTGCCGCTGTGCCTACACATCATCTTGAGGCCATACAGTAGTGAAGCACGGGAACCCAGGCGCTTCACCCTTTACCCTAGACCAGTGAAACACTGTCTCTAAACATGCCCACATGCCTGTATCTATGCGCGTTTAAATTTAACGCTAAACCGAAATCTTCTGTCCCACTATTTTGCAGCATTTTAAAGAAGTACACTGGGAAAGATTTTTCTGCATGAAGAAACTGCAGGCGGCGTGGCTGAAATGAGAATATCATGCTGCACGAGCTCTTTGCCCTCCGATGTAGAAGTGTCATCAGTGGGCATCATAGAGAAACGGGACTTTAATAAGTGATCATCAACCTCTGTGAATTCCCTTTATTCTAGACGCCTGAAATAAAGAGTTGTCCTGAGTCACATAAACCTCCACCGAGTGGTCTTTATGTGGCGCGGGAACATGCCGGTATAAGAGAATTCCGAAGAAGGCTGAACGTCCACAATTGAATGGTCATTGCCAGAAATGAAGTGGCAGCGGGATCAGACTGGGAAACTTCAGCTTCCATTAGACAATGAAGATGTGAGAATCTGGTACGTCCACAATTCAGGGTTTCCTTAGATCCATGAAATTCCGTGTTGAATTTTAGTCAGAAAATGAAAACTTCGGAGCCGCTGTTCAGCAGGCCCGGGTGTAGCTCCCAGAGGCACACTGGTGCTCCTCTAGAATTTGGATAAAAATCGCTTTCACTGGAATAAAGAACCTTGATCAAGCCAGGTGGGTCTTGACAATCGAAATTGCTGCGTTTGCCCGGTATACTGACAAGAACCCACCTGTGCAAGTCCATGGCGTATTCAGCACAGGAATCTGCATCGATTGAGCCAAGACAAAGGAAAGCTCAGGGACGCAGCACCCGTGTAGAAAAGCATTTGTACTTCAAAGATGAGGCCAATGAGGTGAAAGGACAAAGCTATGGCAAACAGTTTTGATCATTGGCAGAATTTCACGGAGCAATATTGCTGGGAGAGAAAAGGCACCACCTGAGGGAGGTACGCTCAACAAAACTACCTAGGGCAGGAGCCGGGTTGCCCCCAGGCACTAGGCGTGTCAGGCCTCAGCATTGTAAGGAGAGTTCACTGAAGTCCCTGAGTGAAGTTTTCTCCGCTGTCCTACGTCTACGTTCCTAAAATTTACTCTGCGGTTTCTGATGATCCTGGCTTATGAACGGCCAACATTCACCGTTCTCCTTACACTCGTGCGTCTCCATCGGCCTTAAAAGAAAGGGAGGACACGCAACTGCTGGCAGGTAAATTCAACAAAGTTTGTCTCAACACAAAAGAGACAGCTCTGTGGTGACCCGTCTTCCACGGTAAAACATTTCCTAGCGAATAAGGAATCTTCCCATCGCAATGACAATATGAGAGAATTGCCACCGATGGATTTGCCGCTGTGCCTACACATCATCTTGAGTCCATACAGTAGTGAAGCACGGGAACCCAGGCGCTTCACCCTTTACCCTAGACCAGTGAAACACTGTCTCTAAACATGCCCACATGCCTGTATCTATGCACGTTTAAAGTTAACGCTAAACCGAAATCTTCTGTCCCACTATTTTGCAGCATTTTAAAGAAGTTCACTGGGAAAGTTTTTTCTGCAAGGAAGGAACTACAGGCGTCGTGGCTGAAATGAGAATATCATGCTGCACGAGCTCTTTGCCCTCAGATGTAGAAGTGTCATCAGTGGGCATCATAGAGAAACGGGACTTTAATAAGTGATCATCATCCTCTGTGAATTCCCTTTATTCTAGACGCCTGAAATAAAGAGTTGTCCTGAGTCACATAAATCTCCACCGAGTGGTCTTTATGTGGCGCGGGAACATGCCGGTATAAGAGAATTCCGAAGAAGGCTGAACGTCCACAATTGAATGGTCATTGCCAGAAATGAAGTGGCAGCCGTATTAGACTGGGAAACTTCAGCTTCCATTAGACAATGAAGATGTGAGAATCTGGTACGTCCACAATTCACGGTTTCCTTAGATCCATGAAATACCGTGTTGAATTTTAGTCAGAAAATGAAAACTTCAGAGCCGCTGTTCAGCAGGCCCGGGTGTAGCTCCCAGAGGCACACTGGTGCTCCTCTAGAATTTGGATAAAAATCGCTTTCACTGGAATAAAGAACCTTGATCAAGCCAGGTGGGTCTTGACAATCGAAATTGCTGCGTTTGCCCGGTATACTGACAAGAACCCACCTGTGCTAGTCCATGGCGTATTCAGCACAGGAATCTGCATCGATTGAGCCAAGACAAAGGAAAGCTCAGGGAGGCAGCACCCGTGTAGAAAAGCATTTGTACTTCAAAGATGAGGCCAATGAGGTGAAAGGACAAAGCCATGGCAAACAGTTTTGATCATGGGCAGAATTTCACGGAGCAATATTGCTGGGAGAGAAAAGGCACCACCTGAGGGAGGCACGCTCAACAAAACTACCTAGGGCAGGAGCCGGGTTGCCCCCAGGCACTAGGCGTGTCAGGCCTCAGCATTGTAAGGAGAGTTCACTGAAGTCCCTGAGTGAAGTTTTCTCCGCTGTCCTACGTCTACGTTCCTAAAATTTACTCTGCGGTTTCTGATGATCCTGGCTTATGAACGGCCACCATTCACCGTTCTCCTTACACTCGTGCGTCTCCATCGGCCTTAAAAGAAAGGGAGGACACGCAACTGCTGGCAGGTAAATTCAGCAAAGTTTGTCTCAACACAAAAGAGACAGCTCTGTGGTGACCCGTCTTCCACGGTAAAACATTTCCTAGCGAATAAGGAATCTTCCCATCGCAATGACAATATGAGAGAATTGCCACCGATGGATTTGCCGCTGTGCCTACACATCATCTTGAGGCCATACAGTAGTGAAGCACGGGAACCCAGGCGCTTCACCCTTTACCCTAGACCAGTGAAACACTGTCTCTAAACATGCCCACATGCCTGTATCTATGCGCGTTTAAATTTAACGCTAAACCGAAATCTTCTGTCCCACTATTTTGCAGCATTTTAAAGAAGTACACTGGGAAAGATTTTTCTGCATGAAGAAACTGCAGGCGGCGTGGCTGAAATGAGAATATCATGCTGCACGAGCTCTTTGCCCTCCGATGTAGAAGTGTCATCAGTGGGCATCATAGAGAAACGGGACTTTAATAAGTGATCATCAACCTCTGTGAATTCCCTTTATTCTAGACGCCTGAAATAAAGAGTTGTCCTGAGTCACATAAACCTCCACCGAGTGGTCTTTATGTGGCGCGGGAACATGCCGGTATAAGAGAATTCCGAAGAAGGCTGAACGTCCACAATTGAATGGTCATTGCCAGAAATGAAGTGGCAGCGGGATCAGACTGGGAAACTTCAGCTTCCATTAGACAATGAAGATGTGAGAATCTGGTACGTCCACAATTCACGGTTTCCTTAGATCCATGAAATTCCGTGTTGAATTTTAGTCAGAAAATGAAAACTTCGGAGCCGCTGTTCAGCAGGCCCGGGTGTAGCTCCCAGAGGCACACTGGTGCTCCTCTAGAATTTGGATAAAAATCGCTTTCACTGGAATAAAGAACCTTGATCAAGCCAGGTGGGTCTTGACAATCGAAATTGCTGCGTTTGCCCGGTATACTGACAAGAACCCACCTGTGCAAGTCCATGGCGTATTCAGCACAGGAATCTGCATCGATTGAGCCAAGACAAAGGAAAGCTCAGGGACGCAGCACCCGTGTAGAAAAGCATTTGTACTTCAAAGATGAGGCCAATGAGGTGAAAGGACAAAGCTATGGCAAACAGTTTTGATCATTGGCAGAATTTCACGGAGCAATATTGCTGGGAGAGAAAAGGCACCACCTGAGGGAGGTACGCTCAACAAAACTACCTAGGGCAGGAGCCGGGTTGCCCCCAGGCACTAGGCGTGTCAGGCCTCAGCATTGTAAGGAGAGTTCACTGAAGTCCCTGAGTGAAGTTTTCTCCGCTGTCCTACGTCTACGTTCCTAAAATTTACTCTGCGGTTTCTGATGATCCTGGCTTATGAACGGCCAACATTCACCGTTCTCCTTACACTCGTGCGTCTCCATCGGCCTTAAAAGAAAGGGAGGACACGCAACTGCTGGCAGGTAAATTCAACAAAGTTTGTCTCAACACAAAAGAGACAGCTCTGTGGTGACCCGTCTTCCACGGTAAAACATTTCCTAGCGAATAAGGAATCTTCCCATCGCAATGACAATATGAGAGAATTGCCACCGATGGATTTGCCGCTGTGCCTACACATCATCTTGAGTCCATACAGTAGTGAAGCACGGGAACCCAGGCGCTTCACCCTTTACCCTAGACCAGTGAAACACTGTCTCTAAACATGCCCACATGCCTGTATCTATGCACGTTTAAAGTTAACGCTAAACCGAAATCTTCTGTCCCACTATTTTGCAGCATTTTAAAGAAGTTCACTGGGAAAGTTTTTTCTGCAAGGAAGGAACTACAGGCGTCGTGGCTGAAATGAGAATATCATGCTGCACGAGCTCTTTGCCCTCAGATGTAGAAGTGTCATCAGTGGGCATCATAGAGAAACGGGACTTTAATAAGTGATCATCATCCTCTGTGAATTCCCTTTATTCTAGACGCCTGAAATAAAGAGTTGTCCTGAGTCACATAAATCTCCACCGAGTGGTCTTTATGTGGCGCGGGAACATGACGGTATAAGAGAATTCCGAAGAAGGCTGAACGTCCACAATTGAATGGTCATTGCCAGAAATGAAGTGGCAGCGGGATCAGACTGGGAAACTTCAGCTTCCATTAGACAATGAAGATGTGAGAATCTGGTACGTCCACAATTCACGGTTTCCTTAGATCCATGAAATACCGTGTTGAATTTTAGTCAGAAAATGAAAACTTCGGAGCCGCTGTTCAGCAGACCCGGGTGTAGCTCCCAGAGGCACACTGGTGCTCCTCTAGAATTTGGATAAAAATCGCTTTCACTGGAATAAAGAACCTTGATCAAGCCAGGTGGGTCTTGACAATCGAAATTGCTGCGTTTGCCCGGTATACTGACAAGAACCCACCTGTGCTAGTCCATGGCGTATTCAGCACAGGAATCTGCATCGATTGAGCCAAGACAAAGGAAAGCTCAGGGAGGCAGCACCCATGTAGAAAAGCATTTGTACTTCAAAGATGAGGCCAATGAGGTGAAAGGACAAAGCCATGGCAAACAGTTTTGATCATCGGCAGAATTTCACGGAGCAATATTGCTGGGAGAGAAAAGGCACCACCTGAGGGAGGTACGCTCAACAAAACTACCTAGGGCAGGAGCCGGGTTGCCCCCAGGCACTAGGCGTGTCAGGCCTCAGCATTGTAAGGAGAGTTCACTGAAGTCCCTGAGTGAAGTTTTCTCCGCTGTCCTACGTCTACGTTCCTAAAATTTACTCTGCGGTTTCTGATGATCCTGGCTTATGAACGGCCACCATTCACCGTTCTCCTTACACTCGTGCGTCTCCATCGGCCTTAAAAGAAAGGGAGGACACGCAACTCCTGGCAGGTAAATTCAACAAAGTTTGTCTCAACACAAAAGAGACAGCTCTGTGGTGACCCGTCTTCCACGGTAAAACATTTCCTAGCGAATAAGGAATCTTCCCATCGCAATGACAATATGAGAGAATTGCCACCGATGGATTTGCCGCTGTGCCTACACATCATCTTGAGGCCATACAGTAGTGAAGCACGGGAATCCAGGCGCTTCACCCTTTACCGTAGACCAGTGAAACACTGTCTCTAAACATGCCCACATGCCTGTATCTATGCACGTTTAAAGTTAACGCTAAACCGAAATCTTCTGTCCCACTATTTTGCAGCATTTTAAAGAAGTTCACTGGGAAAGTTTTTCTGCAAGGAAGGAACTACAGGCGTCGTGGCTGAAATGAGAATATCATGCTGCACGAGCTCTTTGCCCTCAGATGTAGAAGTGTCATCAGTGGGCATCATAGAGAAACGGGACTTTAATAAGTGATCATCATCCTCTGTGAATTCCCTTTATTCTAGACGCCTGAAATAAAGAGTTGTCCTGAGTCACATAAACCTCCACCGAGTGGTCTTTATGTGGCACGGGAACATGACGGTATAAGAGAATTCCGAAGAAGGCTGAACGTCCACAATTGAATGGTCATTGCCAGAAATGAAGTGGCAGCCGTATTAGACTGGGAAACTTCAGCTTCCATTAGACAATGAAGATGTGAGAATCTGGTACGTCCACAATTCACGGTTTCCTTAGATCCATGAAATACCGTGTTGAATTTTAGTCAGAAAATGAAAACTTCGGAGCCGCTGTTCAGCAGGCCCGGGTGTAGCTCCCAGAGGCACACTGGTGCTCCTCTAGAATTTGGATAAAAATCGCTTTCACTGGAATAAAGAACCTTGATCAAGCCAGGTGGGTCTTGACAATCGAAATTGCTGCGTTTGCCCGGTATACTGACAAGAACCCACCTGTGCTAGTCCATTTCGTATCCAGCACAGGAATCTGCATCGATTGAGCCAAGACAAAGGAAAGCTCAGGGAGGCAGCACCCGTGTAGAAAAGCATTTGTACTTCAAAGATGAGGCCAATGAGGTGAAAGGACAAAGCCATGGCAAACAGTTTTGATCATCGGCAGAATTTCACGGAGCAATATTGCTGGGAGAGAAAAGGCACCACCTGAGGGAGGCACGCTCAACAAAACTACCTAGGGCAGGAGCCGGGTTGCCCCCAGGCACTAGGCGTGTCAGGCCTCAGCATTGTAAGGAGAGTTCACTGAAGTCCCTGAGTGAAGTTTTCTCCGCTGTCCTACGTCTACGTTCCTAAAATTTACTCTGCGGTTTCTGATGATCCTGGCTTATGAACGGCCACCATTCACCGTTCTCCTTACACTCGTGCGTCTCCATCGGCCTTAAAAGAAAGGGAGGACACGCAACTGCTGGCAGGTAAATTCAGCAAAGTTTGTCTCAACACAAAAGAGACAGCTGTGTGGTGACCCGTCTTCCACGGTAAAACATTTCCTAGCGAATAAGGAATCTTCCCATCGCAATGACAATATGAGAGAATTGCCACCGATGGATTTGCCGCTGTGCCTACACATCATCTCGAGGCCATACAGTAGTGAAGCACGGGATCCCAGGCGCTTCACCCTTTACCCTAGACCAGTGAAACACTGTCTCTAAACATGCCCACATGCCTGTATCTATGCCCGTTTAAAGTTAACGCTAAACCGAAATCTTCTGTCCCACTATTTTGCAGCATTTATAAGAAGTACACTGGGAAAGATTTTTCTGCAAGGAAGAAACTGCAGGCGGCGTGGCTGAAATGAGAATATCATGCTGCACGAGCTCTTTGCCCTCAGATGTAGAAGTGTCATCAGTGGGCATCATAGAGAAACGGGACTTTAATAAGTGATCATCAACCTCTGTGAATTCCCTTTATTCTAGACGCCTGAAATAAAGAGTTGTCCTGAGTCACATAAACCTCCACCGAGTGGTCTTTATGTGGCGCGGGAACATGCCAGTATAAGAGAATTCCGAAGAAGGCTGAACGTCCACAATTGAATGGTCATTGCCAGAAATGAAGTGGCAGCGGGATCAGACTGGGAAACTTCAGCTTCCATTAGACAATGAAGATGTGAGAATCTGGTACGTCCACAATTCACGGTTTCCTTAGATCTATGAAATTCCGTGTTGAATTTTAGTCAGAAAATGAAAACTCCGGAGCCGCTGTTCAGCAGGCCCGGGTGTAGCTCCCAGAGGCACACATGGTGCTCCTCTAGAATTTGGATAAAAATCGCTTTCACTGGAATAAAGAACCTTGATCAAGCCAGGTGGGTCTTGACAATCGAAATTGCTGCGTTTGCCCGGTATACTGACAAGAACCCACCTGTGCTAGTCCATGGCGTATTCAGCACTGGAATCTGCATCGATTGAGCCAAGACAAAGGAAAGCTCAGGGACGCAGCACCCGTGTAGAAAAGCATTTGTACTTCAAAGATGAGGCCAATGAGGTGAAAGGACAAAGCCATGGCAAACAGTTTTGATCATCGGCAGAATTTCACGTAGCAATATTGCTGGGAGAGAAAAGGCACCACCTGAGGGAGGCACGCTCAACAAAACTACCTAGGGCAGGAGCCGGTTTGCCCCCAGGCACTAGGCGTGTCAGGCCTCAGCATTGTAAGGAGAGTTCACTGAAGTCCCGGAGTGAAGTTTTCTCCGCTGTCCTACGTCTACGTTCCTAAAATTTACTCTGCGGTTTCTGATGATCCTGGCTTATGAACGGCCACCATTCACCGTTCTCCTTACTCTCGTGCGTCTCCATCGGCCTTAAAAGAAAGGGAGGACACGCAACTGCTGGCAGGTAAATTCAGCAAAGTTTGTCTCAACACAAAAGAGACAGCTCTGTGGTGACCCGTCTTCCACGGTAAAACATTTCCTAGCGAATAAGGAATCTTCCCATCGCAATGACAATATGAGAGAATTGCCACCGATGGATTTGCCGCTGTGCCTACACATCATCTTGAGGCCATACAGTAGTGAAGCACGGGAACCCAGGCGCTTCACCCTTTACCCTAGACCAGTGAAACACTGTCTCTAAACATGCCCACATGCCTGTATCTATGCGCGTTTAAATTTAACGCTAAACCGAAATCTTCTGTCCCACTATTTTGCAGCATTTTAAAGAAGTACACTGGGAAAGATTTTTCTGCAAGGAAGAAACTGCAGGCGGCGTGGCTGAAATGAGAATATCATGCTGCACGAGCTCTTTGCCCTCAGATGTAGAAGTGTCATCAGTGGGCATCATAGAGAAACGGGACTTTAATAAGTGATCATCAACCTCTGTGAATTCCCTTTATTCTAGACGCCTGAAATAAAGAGTTGTCCTGAGTCACATAAACCTCCACCGAGTGGTCTTTATGTGGCGCGGGAACATGCCAGTATAAGAGAATTCCGAAGAAGGCTGAACGTCCACAATTGAATGGTCATTGCCAGAAATGAAGTGCCAGCGGGATCAGACTGGGAAACTTCAGCTTCCATTAGACAATGAAGATGTGAGAATCTGGTACGTCCACAATTCACGGTTTCCTTAGATCCATGAAATTCCGTGTTGAATTTTAGTCAGAAAATGAAAACTTCGGAGCCGCTGTTCAGCAGGCCCGGGTGTAGCTCCCAGAGGCACACTGGTGCTCCTCTAGAATTTGGATAAAAATCGCTTTCACTGGAATAAAGAACCTTGATCAAGCCAGGTGGGTCTTGACAATCGAAATTGCTGCGTTTGCCCGGTATACTGACAAGAACCCACCTGTGCAAGTCCATGGCGTATTCAGCACAGGAATCTGCATCGATTGAGCCAAGACAAAGGAAAGCTCAGGGACGCAGCACCCGTGTAGAAAAGCATTTGTACTTCAAAGATGAGGCCAATGAGGTGAAAGGACAAAGCTATGGCAAACAGTTTTGATCATTGGCAGAATTTCACGGAGCAATATTGCTGGGAGAGAAAAGGCACCACCTGAGGGAGGTACGCTCAACAAAACTACCTAGGGCAGGAGCCGGGTTGCCCCCAGGCACTAGGCGTGTCAGGCCTCAGCATTGTAAGGAGAGTTCACTGAAGTCCCTGAGTGAAGTTTTCTCCGCTGTCCTACGTCTACGTTCCTAAAATTTACTCTGCGGTTTCTGATGATCCTGGCTTATGAACGGCCACCATTCACCGTTCTCCTTACTCTCGTGCGTCTCCATCGGCCTTAAAAGAAAGGGAGGACACGCAACTGCTGGCAGGTAAATTCAGCAAAGTTTGTCTCAACACAAAAGAGACAGCTCTGTGGTGACCCGTCTTCCACGGTAAAACATTTCCTAGCGAATAAGGAATCTTCCCATCGCAATGACAATATGAGAGAATTGCCACCGATGGATTTGCCGCTGTGCCTACACATCATCTTGAGGCCATACAGTAGTGAAGCACGGGAACCCAGGCGCTTCACCCTTTACCCTAGACCAGTGAAACACTGTCTCTAAACATGCCCACATGCCTGTATCTATGCACGTTTAAAGTTAACGCTAAACCGAAATCTTCTGTCCCACTATTTTGCAGCATTTTAAAGAAGTTCACTGGGAAAGTTTTTTCTGCAAGGAAGGAACTACAGGCGTCGTGGCTGAAATGAGAATATCATGCTGCACGAGCTCTTTGCCCTCAGATGTAGAAGTGTCATCAGTGGGCATCATAGAGAAACGGGACTTTAATAAGTGATCATCATCCTCTGTGAATTCCCTTTATTCTAGACGCCTGAAATAAAGAGTTGTCCTGAGTCACATAAATCTCCACCGAGTGGTCTTTATGTGGCGCGGGAACATGCCGGTATAAGAGAATTCCGAAGAAGGCTGAACGTCCACAATTGAATGGTCATTGCCAGAAATGAAGTGGCAGCCGTATTAGACTGGGAAACTTCAGCTTCCATTAGACAATGAAGATGTGAGAATCTGGTACGTCCACAATTCACGGTTTCCTTAGATCCATGAAATACCGTGTTGAATTTTAGTCAGAAAATGAAAACTTCGGAGCCGCTGTTCAGCAGGCCCGGGTGTAGCTCCCAGAGGCACACTGGTGCTCCTCTAGAATTTGGATAAAAATCGCTTTCACTGGAATAAAGAACCTTGATCAAGCCAGGTGGGTCTTGACAATCGAAATTGCTGCGTTTGCCCGGTATACTGACAAGAACCCACCTGTGCTAGTCCATGGCGTATTCAGCACAGGAATCTGCATCGATTGAGCCAAGACAAAGGAAAGCTCAGGGAGGCAGCACCCGTGTAGAAAAGCATTTGTACTTCAAAGATGAGGCCAATGAGGTGAAAGGACAAAGCCATGGCAAACAGTTTTGATCATCGGCAGAATTTCACGGAGCAATATTGCTGGGAGAGAAAAGGCACCACCTGAGGGAGGCACGCTCAACAAAACTACCTAGGGCAGGAGCCGGGTTGCCCCCAGGCACTAGGCGTGTCAGGCCTCAGCATTGTAAGGAGAGTTCACTGAAGTCCCTGAGTGAAGTTTTCTCCGCTGTCCTACGTCTACGTTCCTAAAATTTACTCTGCGGTTTCTGATGATCCTGGCTTATGAACGGCCACCATTCACCGTTCTCCTTACACTCGTGCGTCTCCATCGGCCTTAAAAGAAAGGGAGGACACGCAACTGCTGGCAGGTAAATTCAGCAAAGTTTGTCTCAACACAAAAGAGACAGCTCTGTGGTGACCCGTCTTCCACGGTAAAACATTTCCTAGCGAATAAGGAATCTTCCCATCGCAATGACAATATGAGAGAATTGCCACCGATGGATTTGCCGCTGTGCCTACACATCATCTTGAGGCCATACAGTAGTGAAGCACGGGAACCCAGGCGCTTCACCCTTTACCCTAGACCAGTGAAACACTGTCTCTAAACATGCCCACATGCCTGTATCTATGCGCGTTTAAATTTAACGCTAAACCGAAATCTTCTGTCCCACTATTTTGCAGCATTTTAAAGAAGTACACTGGGAAAGATTTTTCTGCAAGGAAGAAACTGCAGGCGGCGTGGCTGAAATGAGAATATCATGCTGCACGAGCTCTTTGCCCTCCGATGTAGAAGTGTCATCAGTGGGCATCATAGAGAAACGGGACTTTAATAAGTGATCATCAACCTCTGTGAATTCCCTTTATTCTAGACGCCTGAAATAAAGAGTTGTCCTGAGTCACATAAACCTCCACCGAGTGGTCTTTATGTGGCGCGGGAACATGCCGGTATAAGAGAATTCCGAAGAAGGCTGAACGTCCACAATTGAATGGTCATTGCCAGAAATGAAGTGGCAGCGGGATCAGACTGGGAAACTTCAGCTTCCATTAGACAATGAAGATGTGAGAATCTGGTACGTCCACAATTCACGGTTTCCTTAGATCCATGAAATTCCGTGTTGAATTTTAGTCAGAAAATGAAAACTCCGGAGCCGCTGTTCAGCAGGCCCGGGTGTAGCTCCCAGAGGCACACATGGTGCTCCTCTAGAATTTGGATAAAAATCGTTTTCACTGGAATAAAGAACCTTGATCAAGCCAGGTGGGTCTTGACAATCGAAATTGCTGCGTTTGCCCGGTATACTGACAAGAACCCACCTGTGCTAGTCCATGGCGTATTCAGCACAGGAATCTGCATCGATTGAGCCAAGACAAAGGAAAGCTCAGGGAGGCAGCACCCGTGTAGAAAAGCATTTGTACTTCAAAGATGAGGCCAATGAGGTGAAAGGACAAAGCCATGGCAAACAGTTTTGATCATCGGCAGAATTTCACGGAGCAATATTGCTGGGAGAGAAAAGGCACCACCTGAGGGAGGCACGCTCAACAAAACTACCTAGGGCAGGAGCCGGGTTGCCCCAGGCACTAGGCGTGTCAGGCCTCAGCATTGTAATGAGAGTTCACTGAAGTCCCTGAGTGAAGTTTTCTCCGCTGTCCTACGTCTACGTTCCTAAAATTTACTCTGCGGTTTCTGATGATCCTGGCTTATGAACGGCCACCATTCACCGTTCTCCTTACACTCGTGCGTCTCCATCGGCCTTAAAAGAAAGGGAGGACACGCAACTGCTGGCAGGTTAATTCAGCAAAGTTTGTCTCAACACAAAAGAGACAGCTCTGTGGTGACCCGTCTTCCACGGTAAAACATTTCCTAGCGAATAAGGAATCTTCCCATCGCAATGACAATATGAGAGAATTGCCACCGATGGATTTGCCGCTGTGCCTACACATCATCTTGAGGCCATACAGTAGTGAAGCACGGGAACCCAGGCGCTTCACCCTTTACCCTAGACCAGTGAAACACTGTCTCTAAACATGCCCACATGCCTGTATCTATGCGCGTTTAAATTTAACGCTAAACCGAAATCTTCTGTCCCACTATTTTGCAGCATTTTAAAGAAGTACACTGGGAAAGATTTTTCTGCAAGGAAGAAACTGCAGGCGGCGTGGCTGAAATGAGAATATCATGCTGCACGAGCTCTTTGCCCTCAGATGTAGAAGTGTCATCAGTGGGCATCATAGAGAAACGGGACTTTAATAAGTGATCATCAACCTCTGTGAATTCCCTTTATTCTAGACGCCTGCAATAAAGAGTTGTCCTGAGTCACATAAACCTCCACCGAGTGGTCTTTATGTGGCGCGGGAACATGCCGGTATAAGAGAATTCCGAAGAAGGCTGAACGTCCACAATTGAATGGTCATTGCCAGAAATGAAGTGGCAGCGGGATCAGACTGGGAAACTTCAGCTTCCATTAGACAATGAAGATGTGAGAATCTGGTACGTCCACAATTCACGGTTTCCTTAGATCCATGAAATTCCGTGTTGAATTTTAGTCAGAAAATGAAAACTCCGGAGCCGCTGTTCAGCAGGCCCGGGTGTAGCTCCCAGAGGCACACATGGTGCTCCTCTAGAATTTGGATAAAAATCGTTTTCACTGGAATAAAGAACCTTGATCAAGCCAGGTGGGTCTTGACAATCGAAATTGCTGCGTTTGCCCGGTATACTGACAAGAACCAAACTGTGCAAGTCCATGGCGTATTCAGCACAGGAATCTGCATCGATTGAGCCAAGACAAAGGAAAGCTCAGGGACGCAGCACCCGTGTAGAAAAGCATTTGTACTTCAAAGATGAGGCCAATGAGGTGAAAGGACAAAGCTATGGCAAACAGTTTTGATCATTGGCAGAATTTCACGGAGCAATATTGCTGGGAGAGAAAAGGCACCACCTGAGGGAGGTACGCTCAACAAAACTACCTAGAGCAGGAGCCGGGTTGCCCCCAGGCACTAGGCGTGTCAGGCCTCAGCATTGTAAGGAGAGTTCACTGAAGTCCCTGAGTGAAGTTTTCTCCGCTGTCCTACGTCTACGTTCCTAAAATTTACTCTGCGGTTTCTGATGATCCTGGCTTATGAACGGCCACCATTCACCGTTCTCCTTACACTCGTGCGTCTCCATCGGCCTTAAAAGAAAGGGAGGACACGCAACTGCTGGCAGGTAAATTCAACAAAGTTTGTCTCAACACAAAAGAAACAGCTCTGTGGTGACCCGTCTTCCACGGTAAAACATTTCCTAGCGAATAAGGAATCTTCCCATCGCAATGACAATATGAGAGAATTGCCACCGATGGATTTGCCGCTGTGCCTACACATCATCTTGAGGCCATACAGTAGTGAAGCACGGGAACCCAGGCGCTTCACCCTTTACCCTAGACCAGTGAAACACTGTCTCTAAACATGCCCACATGCCTGTATCTATGCACGTTTAAATTTAACGCTAAACCGAAATCTTCTGTCCCACTATTTTGCAGCATTTTAAAGAAGTTCACTGGGAAAGTTTTTTCTGCAAGGAAGGAACTACAGGCGGCGTGGCTGAAATGAGAATATCATGCTGCACGAGCTCTTTGCCCTCAGATGTAGAAGTGTCATCAGTGGGCATCATAGAGAAACGGGACTTTAATAAGTGATCATCATCCTCTGTGAATTCCCTTTATTCTAGACGCCTGAAATAAAGAGTTGTCCTGAGTCACATAAACCTCCACCGAGTGGTCTTTATGTGGCGCGGGAACATGCCAGTATAAGAGAATTCCGAAGAAGGCTGAACGTCCACAATTGAATGGTCATTGCCAGAAATGAAGTGCCAGCGGGATCAGACTGGGAAACTTCAGCTTCCATTAGACAATGAAGATGTGAGAATCTGGTACGTCCACAATTCACGGTTTCCTTAGATCCATGAAATTCCGTGTTGAATTTTAGTCAGAAAATGAAAACTCCGGAGCCGCTGTTCAGCAGGCCCGGGTGTAGCTCCCAGAGGCACACATGGTGCTCCTCTAGAATTTGGATAAAAATCGTTTTCACTGGAATAAAGAACCTTGATCAAGCCAGGTGGGTCTTGACAATCGAAATTGCTGCGTTTGCCCGGTATACTGACAAGAACCCACCTGTGCAAGTCCATGGCGTATTCAGCACAGGAATCTGCATCGATTGAGCCAAGACAAAGGAAAGCTCAGGGACGCAGCACCCGTGTAGAAAAGCATTTGTACTTCAAAGATGAGGCCAATGAGGTGAAAGGACAAAGCCATGGCAAACAGTTTTGATCATCGGCAGAATTTCACGGAGCAATATTGCTGGGAGAGAAAAGGCACCACCTGAGGGAGGCACGCTCAACAAAACTACCTAGGGCAGGAGCCGGGTTGCCCCCAGGCACTAGGCGTGTCAGGCCTCAGCATTGTAAGGAGAGTTCACTGAAGTCCCTGAGTGAAGTTTTCTCCGCTGTCCTACGTCTACGTTCCTAAAATTTACTCTGCGGTTTCTGATGATCCTGGCTTATGAACGGCCACCATTCACCGTTCTCCTTACACTCGTGCGTCTCCATCGGCCTTAAAAGAAAGGGAGGACACGCAACTGCTGGCAGGTAAATTCAGCAAAGTTTGTCTCAACACAAAAGAGACAGCTGTGTGGTGACCCGTCTTCCACGGTAAAACATTTCCTAGCGAATAAGGAATCTTCCCATCGCAATGACAATATGAGAGAATTGCCACCGATGGATTTGCCGCTGTGCCTACACATCATCTTGAGGCCATACAGTAGTGAAGCACGGGATCCCAGGCGCTTCACCCTTTACCCTAGACCAGTGAAACACTGTCTCTAAACATGCCCACATGCCTGTATCTATGCCCGTTTAAAGTTAACGCTAAACCGAAATCTTCTGTCCCACTATTTTGCAGCATTTTAAAGAAGTTCACTGGGAAAGTTTTTTCTGCATGGAAGAAACTGCAGGCGGCGTGGCTGAAATGAGAATATCATGCTGCACGAGCTCTTTGCCCTCAGATGTAGAAGTGTCATCAGTGGGCATCATAGAGAAACGGGACTTTAATAAGTGATCATCAACCTGTGTGTATTCCCTTTGTTCTAGACGACTGAAATAAAGAGTTGTCCTGAGTCACATAAACCTCCACCGAGTGGTCTTTATGTGGCGCGGGAACATGCCGGTATAAGAGAATTCCGAAGAATGCTGAACGTCCACAATTGAATGGTCATTGCCAGAAATGAAGTGGCAGCCGGATCACACTGGGAAACTTCAGCTTCCATTAGACAATGAAGATGTGAGAATCTGGTACGTCCACAATTCACGGTTTCCTTAGATCCATGAAATTCCGTGTTGAATTTTAGTCAGAAAATGAATACTTCGGAGCCGCTGTTCAGCCGGCCCGGGTGTAGCTCCCCGAGGCACACTGGTGCTCCTCTAGAATTTGGATAAAAATCGCTTTCACTGGAATAAAGAACCTTGATCAAGCCAGGTGGGTCTTGACAATCGAAATTGCTGCGTTTGCCCGGTATACTGACAAGAACCCACCTGTGCTAGTCCATGGCGTATTCAGCACAGGAATCTGCATCGATTGAGCCAAGACAAAGGAAAGCTCAGGGAGGCAGCACCCGTGTAGAAAAGCATTTGTACTTCAAAGATGAGGCCAATGAGGTGAAAGGACAAAGCCATGGCAAACAGTTTTGATCATCCGCAGAATTTCACGGAGCAATATTGCTGGGAGAGAAAAGGCACCACCTGAGGGAGGCACGCTCAACAAAACTACCTAGGGCAGGAGCCGGGTTGCCCCCAGGCACTAGGCGTGTCAGGCCTCAGCATTGTGAGGAGAGTTCACTGAAGTCCCTGAGTGAAGTTTTCTCCGCTGTACTACGTCTACGTTCCTAAAATTTACTCTGCGGTTTCTGATGATCCTGGCTTATGAACGGCCACCATTCACCGTTCTCCTTACACTCGTGCGTCTCCATCGGCCTTAAAAGAATGGGAGGACACGCAACTGCTGGCAGGTAAATTCAGCAAAGTTTGTCTCAACACAAAAGAGACAGCTGTGTGGTGACCCGTCTTCCACGGTAAAACATTTCCTAGCGAATAAGGAATCTTCCCATCGCAATGACAATATGAGAGAATTGCCACCGATGCATTTGCCGCTGTGCCTACACATCATCTCGAGGCCATACAGTAGTGAAGCACGGGATCCCAGGCGCTTCACCCTTTACCCTAGACCAGTGAAACACTGTCTCTAAACATGCCCACATGCCTGTATCTATGCCCGTTTAAAGTTAACGCTAAACCGAAATCTTCTGTCCCACTATTTTGCAGCATTTATAAGAAGTACTCTGGGAAAGATTTTTCTGCAAGGAAGAAACTGCAGGCGGCGTGGCTTAAATGAGAATATCATGCTGCACGAGCTCTTTGCCCTCAGATGTAGAAGTGTCATCAGTGGGCATCATAGAGAAACGGGACTTTAATAAGTGATCATCAACCTCTGTGAATTCCCTTTGTTCTAGACGCCTGAAATAAAGAGTTGTCCTGAGTCACATAAACCTCCACCGAGTGGTCTTTATGTGGCGCGGGAACATGCCGGTATAAGAGAATTCCGAAGAAGGCTGAACGTCCACAATTGAATGGTCATTGCCAGAAATGAAGTGGCAGCCGGATCAGACTGGGAAACTTCAGCTTCCATTAGACAATGAAGATGTGAGAATCTGGTACGTCCACAATTCACGGTTTCCTTAGATCCATGAAATTCCGTGTTGAATTTTAGTCAGAAAATGAAAACTCCGGAGCCGCTGTTCAGCAGGCCCGGGTGTAGCTCCCAGAGGCACACTGGTGCTCCTCTAGAATTTGGATAAAAATCGTTTTCACTGGAATAAAAACCTTGATCAAGCCAGGTGGGTCTTGACAATCGAAATTGCTGCGTTTGCCCGGTATACTGACAAGAACCCACCTGTGCTAGTCCATGGCGTATTCAGCACAGGAATCTGCATCGATTGAGCCAAGACAAAGGAAAGCTCAGGGAGGCAGCACCCGTGTAGAAAAGCATTTGTACTTCAAAGATGAGGCCAATGAGGTGAAAGGACAAAGCCATGGCAAACAGTTTTGATCATTGGCAGAATTTCACGGAGCAATATTGCTGGGAGAGAAAAGGCACCACCTGAGGGAGGTATGCTCAACAAAACTAAATAGGGCAGGAGCCAGGTTGCCCCCAGGCACTAGGCGTGTCAGGCCTCAGCATTGTGAGGAGAGTTCACTGAAGTCCCTGAGTGAAGTTTTCTCCGCTGTCCTACGTCTACGTTCCAAAAATTTACTCTGCGGTTTCTGATGATCCTGGCTTATGAACGGCCACCATTCACCGTTCTCCTTACACTCGTGCGTCTCCATCGGCCTTAAAAGAAAGGGAGGACACGCAACTGCTGGAAGGTAAATTCAGCAAAGTTTGTTTCAACACAAAAGAGACAGCTCTGTGGTGACCCGTCTTCCACGGTAAACCATTTCCTAGCGAATAAGGAATCTTCCCATCGCAATGACAATATGAGAGAATTGCCACCGATGGATTTGCCGCTGTGCCTACACATCATCTTGAAGCCATACAGTAGTGAAGCACGGGAACCCAGGCGCTTCATCCTTTACCCTAGACCAGTGAAACACTGTCTCTAAACATGCCCACATGCCTGTATCTATGCCCGTTTAAAGTTAACGCTAAACCGAAATCTTCTGTCCCACTATTTTGCAGCATTTTAAAGAAGTTCACTGGGAAAGTTTTTTCTGCAAGGAAGGAACTACAGGCGGCGGGGCTGAAATGAGAATATCATGCTGCACGAGCTCTTTGCCCTCAGATGTAGAAGTGTCATCAGTGGGCATCATAGAGAAACGGGACTTTAATAAGTGATTATCAACCTCTGTGAATTCCCTTTATTCTAGACGCCTGAAATAAAGAGTTGTCCTGAGTCACATAAACCTCCACCGAGTGGTCTTCATGTGGCGCGGGAACATGCCGGTATAAGAGAATTCCGAAGAAGGCTGAACGTCCACAATTGAATGGTCATTGCCAGAAATGTAGTGGCAGCGGGATCAGACTGGGAAACTTCAGCTTCCATTAGACAATGAAGATGTGAGAATCTGGTACGTCCACAATTCACGGTTTCCTTAGATCCATGAAATTCCGTGTTGAATTTTAGTCAGAAAATGAAAACTCCGGAGCCGCTGTTCAGCAGGCCCGGGTGTAGCTCCCAGAGGCACACTGGTGCTCCTCTAGAATTTGGATAAAAATCGTTTTCACTGGAATAAAGAACCTTGATCAAGCCAGGTGTGTCTTGACAATCAAAATTGCTGCGTTTGCACCGGTATACTGACAAGAACCCACCTGTGCTAGTCCATGGCGTATTCAGCACAGGAATCTGCATCGATTGAGCCAAGACAAAGGAAAGCTCAGGGAGGCAGCACCCGTGTAGAAAAGCATTTGTACTTCAAAGATGAGGCCAATGAGGTGAAAGGACAAAGCCATGGCAAACAGTTTTGATCATGGGCAGAATTTCACGGAGCAATATTGCTGGGAGAGAAAAGGCACCACCTGAGGGAGGCATGCTCAACAAAACTACCTAGGGCAGGAGCCGGGTTGCCCCCAGGCACTAGGCGTGTCAGGCCTCAGCATTGTAAGGAGAGTTCACTGAAGTCCCTGAGTGAAGTTTTCTCCGCTGTCCTACGTCTACGTTCCTAAAATTTACTCTGCGGTTTCTGATGATCCTGGCTTATGAACGGCCACCATTCACCGTTCTCCTTACACTCGTGCGTCTCCATCGGCCTTAAAAGAAAGGGAGGACACGCAACTGCTGGCAGGTAAATTCAGCAAAGTTTGTCTCAACACAAAAGAGACAGCTGTGTGGTGACCCGTCTTCCACGGTAAAACATTTCCTAGCGAATAAGGAATCTTCCCATCGCAATGACAATATGAGAGAATTGCCACCGATGGATTTGCCGCTGTGCCTACACATCATCTTGAGGCCATACAGTAGTGAAGCACGGGATCCCAGGCGCTTCACCCTTTACCCTAGACCAGTGAAACACTGTCTCTAAACATGCCCACATGCCTGTATCTATGCCCGTTTAAAGTTAACGCTAAACCGAAATCTTCTGTCCCACTATTTTGCAGCATTTTAAAGAAGTTCACTGGGAAAGTTTTTTCTGCATGGAAGAAACTGCAGGCGGCGTGGCTGAAATGAGAATATCATGCTGCACGAGCTCTTTGCCCTCAGATGTAGAAGTGTCATCAGTGGGCATCATAGAGAAACGGGACTTTAATAAGTGATCATCAACCTGTGTGTATTCCCTTTGTTCTAGACGACTGAAATAAAGAGTTGTCCTGAGTCACATAAACCTCCACCGAGTGGTCTTTATGTGGCGCGGGAACATGCCGGTATAAGAGAATTCCGAAGAATGCTGAACGTCCACAATTGAATGGTCATTGCCAGAAATGAAGTGGCAGCCGGATCACACTGGGAAACTTCAGCTTCCATTAGACAATGAAGATGTGAGAATCTGGTACGTCCACAATTCACGGTTTCCTTAGATCCATGAAATTCCGTGTTGAATTTTAGTCAGAAAATGAATACTTCGGAGCCGCTGTTCAGCCGGCCCGGGTGTAGCTCCCCGAGGCACACTGGTGCTCCTCTAGAATTTGGATAAAAATCGCTTTCACTGGAATAAAGAACCTTGATCAAGCCAGGTGGGTCTTGACAATCGAAATTGCTGCGTTTGCCCGGTATACTGACAAGAACCCACCTGTGCTAGTCCATGGCGTATTCAGCACAGGAATCTGCATCGATTGAGCCAAGACAAAGGAAAGCTCAGGGAGGCAGCACCCGTGTAGAAAAGCATTTGTACTTCAAAGATGAGGCCAATGAGGTGAAAGGACAAAGCCATGGCAAACAGTTTTGATCATCCGCAGAATTTCACGGAGCAATATTGCTGGGAGAGAAAAGGCACCACCTGAGGGAGGCACGCTCAACAAAACTACCTAGGGCAGGAGCCGGGTTGCCCCCAGGCACTAGGCGTGTCAGGCCTCAGCATTGTGAGGAGAGTTCACTGAAGTCCCTGAGTGAAGTTTTCTCCGCTGTACTACGTCTACGTTCCTAAAATTTACTCTGCGGTTTCTGATGATCCTGGCTTATGAACGGCCACCATTCACCGTTCTCCTTACACTCGTGCGTCTCCATCGGCCTTAAAAGAAAGGGAGGACACGCAACTGCTGGCAGGTAAATTCAGCAAAGTTTGTCTCAACACAAAAGAGACAGCTGTGTGGTGACCCGTCTTCCACGGTAAAACATTTCCTAGCGAATAAGGAATCTTCCCATCGCAATGACAATATGAGAGAATTGCCACCGATGCATTTGCCGCTGTGCCTACACATCATCTCGAGGCCATACAGTAGTGAAGCACGGGATCCCAGGCGCTTCACCCTTTACCCTAGACCAGTGAAACACTGTCTCTAAACATGCCCACATGCCTGTATCTATGCCCGTTTAAAGTTAACGCTAAACCGAAATCTTCTGTCCCACTATTTTGCAGCATTTATAAGAAGTACTCTGGGAAAGATTTTTCTGCAAGGAAGAAACTGCAGGCGGCGTGGCTTAAATGAGAATATCATGCTGCACGAGCTCTTTGCCCTCAGATGTAGAAGTGTCATCAGTGGGCATCATAGAGAAACGGGACTTTAATAAGTGATCATCAACCTCTGTGAATTCCCTTTGTTCTAGACGCCTGAAATAAAGAGTTGTCCTGAGTCACATAAACCTCCACCGAGTGGTCTTTATGTGGCGCGGGAACATGCCGGTATAAGAGAATTCCGAAGAAGGCTGAACGTCCACAATTGAATGGTCATTGCCAGAAATGAAGTGGCAGCCGGATCAGACTGGGAAACTTCAGCTTCCATTAGACAATGAAGATGTGAGAATCTGGTACGTCCACAATTCACGGTTTCCTTAGATCCATGAAATTCCGTGTTGAATTTTAGTCAGAAAATGAAAACTCCGGAGCCGCTGTTCAGCAGGCCCGGGTGTAGCTCCCAGAGGCACACTGGTGCTCCTCTAGAATTTGGATAAAAATCGTTTTCACTGGAATAAAAACCTTGATCAAGCCAGGTGGGTCTTGACAATCGAAATTGCTGCGTTTGCCCGGTATACTGACAAGAACCCACCTGTGCTAGTCCATGGCGTATTCAGCACAGGAATCTGCATCGATTGAGCCAAGACAAAGGAAAGCTCAGGGAGGCAGCACCCGTGTAGAAAAGCATTTGTACTTCAAAGATGAGGCCAATGAGGTGAAAGGACAAAGCCATGGCAAACAGTTTTGATCATTGGCAGAATTTCACGGAGCAATATTGCTGGGAGAGAAAAGGCACCACCTGAGGGAGGTATGCTCAACAAAACTAAATAGGGCAGGAGCCAGGTTGCCCCCAGGCACTAGGCGTGTCAGGCCTCAGCATTGTGAGGAGAGTTCACTGAAGTCCCTGAGTGAAGTTTTCTCCGCTGTCCTACGTCTACGTTCCAAAAATTTACTCTGCGGTTTCTGATGATCCTGGCTTATGAACGGCCACCATTCACCGTTCTCCTTACACTCGTGCGTCTCCATCGGCCTTAAAAGAAAGGGAGGACACGCAACTGCTGGAAGGTAAATTCAGCAAAGTTTGTTTCAACACAAAAGAGACAGCTCTGTGGTGACCCGTCTTCCACGGTAAACCATTTCCTAGCGAATAAGGAATCTTCCCATCGCAATGACAATATGAGAGAATTGCCACCGATGGATTTGCCGCTGTGCCTACACATCATCTTGAAGCCATACAGTAGTGAAGCACGGGAACCCAGGCGCTTCATCCTTTACCCTAGACCAGTGAAACACTGTCTCTAAACATGCCCACATGCCTGTATCTATGCCCGTTTAAAGTTAACGCTAAACCGAAATCTTCTGTCCCACTATTTTGCAGCATTTTAAAGAAGTTCACTGGGAAAGTTTTTTCTGCAAGGAAGGAACTACAGGCGGCGGGGCTGAAATGAGAATATCATGCTGCACGAGCTCTTTGCCCTCAGATGTAGAAGTGTCATCAGTGGGCATCATAGAGAAACGGGACTTTAATAAGTGATTATCAACCTCTGTGAATTCCCTTTATTCTAGACGCCTGAAATAAAGAGTTGTCCTGAGTCACATAAACCTCCACCGAGTGGTCTTCATGTGGCGCGGGAACATGCCGGTATAAGAGAATTCCGAAGAAGGCTGAACGTCCACAATTGAATGGTCATTGCCAGAAATGTAGTGGCAGCGGGATCAGACTGGGAAACTTCAGCTTCCATTAGACAATGAAGATGTGAGAATCTGGTACGTCCACAATTCACGGTTTCCTTAGATCCATGAAATTCCGTGTTGAATTTTAGTCAGAAAATGAAAACTCCGGAGCCGCTGTTCAGCAGGCCCGGGTGTAGCTCCCAGAGGCACACTGGTGCTCCTCTAGAATTTGGATAAAAATCGTTTTCACTGGAATAAAGAACCTTGATCAAGCCAGGTGTGTCTTGACAATCAAAATTGCTGCGTTTGCACCGGTATACTGACAAGAACCCACCTGTGCTAGTCCATGGCGTATTCAGCACAGGAATCTGCATCGATTGAGCCAAGACAAAGGAAAGCTCAGGGAGGCAGCACCCGTGTAGAAAAGCATTTGTACTTCAAAGATGAGGCCAATGAGGCGAAAGGACAAAGCCATGGCAAACAGTTTTGATCATGGAGAGAATTTCACGGAGCAAAATTGCTGGGAGAGAAAAGGCACCACCTGAGGGAGGCACGCTCAACAAAACTACGTAGGGCAGGAGCCGGGTTGCCCCCAGGCACTAGGCGGGTCAGGCCTCAGCATTGTAAGGAGAGTTCACTGAAGTCCCTGAGTGAAGTTTTCTCCGCTGTCCTACGTCTACGTTCCTAAAATTTACTCTGCGGTTTCTGATGATCCTGGCTTATGAACGGCCACCATTCACCGTTCTCCTTACACTCGTGCGTCTCCATCGGCCTTAAAAGAAAGGGAGGACACGCTGGCAGGTAAATTCAGCAGTGTTTGTCTCAACACAAAAGAGACAGCTCTGTGGTGACCCGTCTTCCACGGTAAAATATTTCCTAGCGAATAAGGAATCTTCCCATCGCAATGACAATATGAGAGAATTGCCACCGATGGATTTGCCTCTGTGCCTACACATCATCTTGAGGCCATACAGTAGTGAAGCACGGGATCCCAGGCGCTTCACCATTTACCCTAGACCAGTGAAACACTGTCTGTAAACATGCCCACATGCCTGTATCTATGCCCGTTTAAAGTTAACGCTAAACCGAAATCTTCTGCCCCACTATTTTGCAGCATTTTAAAGAAGTACACTGGGAAAGATTTTTCTGCAAGGAAGAAACTGCAGGCGGCGTGGCTGAAATGAGAATATCATGCTGCACGAGCTCTTTGCCCTCAGATGTAGAAGTGTCATCAGTGGGCATCATAGAGAAACGGGACTTTAATAAGTGATCATCAACCTCTGTGAATTCCCTTTATTCTAGACGCCTGAAATAAAGAGTTGTCCTGAGTCACATAAACCTCCACCGAGTGGTCTTTATGTGGCGCGAGAACATGCCAGTATAAGAGAATTCCGAAGAAGGCTGAACGTCCACAATTGAATGGTCATTGCCAGAAATGTAGTGGCATCGGGAACAGACTGGGAAACTTCAGCTTCCATTAGACAATGAAGATGTGAGAATCTGGTACGTCCACAATTCACGGTTTCCTTAGATCCATGAAATTCCGTGTTGAATTTTAGTCAGAAAATGAAAACTCCGGAGCCGCTGTTTAGCAGGCCTGGGTGTAGCTCCCAGAGGCACACTGGTGCTCCTCTAGAATTTGGATAAAAATCGTTTTCACTGGAATAATGAACCTTGATGAAGCCAGGTGGGTCTTGACAATCGAAATTGCTGCGTTTGCCCGGTATACTTACAAGAACCCACCTGTGCTAGTCCATGGTGTATTCAGCACAGGAATCTGCATCGATTGAGCAAAAGACAAAGGAAAGCTCAGGGAGGCAGCACCCGTGTAGAAAAGCATTTGTACTTCAAAGATGAGGCAAATGAGGTGAAAGGACAAAGCCATGGCAAACAGTTTTGATCATCGGCAGAATTTCACGAGCAATATTGCTGGGAGAGAAAAGGCACCACCTGAGGGAGGCACACTCAACAAAACTACCTAGGGCAGGAGCCGGGTTGCCCCCAGGCACTAGGCGTGTCAGGCCTCAGCATTGTAAGGAGAGTTCACTGAAGTCCCTGAGTGAAGTTTTCTCCGCTCTCCTACGTCTACGTTCCTAAAATTTACTCTGCGGTTTCTGATGATCCTGGCTTATGAACGGCCACCATTCACCGTTCTCCTTACACTCGTGCGTCTCCATCGGCCTTAAAAGAAAGGGAGGACACGCAACTGCTGGCAGGTAAATTCAGCAAAGTTTGTCTCAACACAAATTAGACAGCTCTGTGGTGACCCGTCTTCCACGGTAAAACATTTCCTAGCGAATAAGGAATCTTCCCATCGCAATGACAATATGAGAGGATTGCCACCGATGGATTTGCCGCTGTGCCTACACATCATCTTGAGGCCATACAGTAGTGAAGCACGGGAACCCAGGCGCTTCACCCTTTACCCTAGACCAGTGAAACACTGTCTCTAAACATGCCCACATGCCTGTATCTATGCCCGTTTAAATTTAACGCTAAACCGAAATCTTCTGTCCCACTATTTTGCAGCATTTTAAAGAAGTACACTGGAAAAGATTTTTCTGCAAGGAAGAAACTGCAGGCGGCGTGGCTGAAATGAGAATATCATGCTGCACGAGCTCTTTGCCCTCAGATGTAGAAGTGTCATCAGTGGGCATCATAGAGAAACGGGACTTTAATAAGTGATCATCAACCTCTGTGAATTCCCTTTATTCTAGACGCCTGAAATAAAGAGTTGTCCTGAGTCACATAAACCTCCACCGAGTGGTCTTCATGTGGCGCGGGAACATGCCGGTATAAGAGAATTCTGAAGAAGGCTGAACGTCCACAATTGAATGGTCATTGCCAGAAATGTAGTGGCAGCGGGATCAGACTGGGAAACTTGAGCTTCCATTAGACAATGAAGATGTGAGAATCTGGTACGTCCACAATTCACGGTTTCCTTAGATCCATGAAATTCCGTGTTGAATTTTAGTCAGAAAATGAAAACTCCGGAGCCGCTGTTCAGCAGGCCCGGGTGTAGCTCCCAGAGGCACACTGGTGCTCCTCTAGAATTTGGATAAAAATCGTTTTCACTGGAATAAAGAACCTTGATCAAGCCAGGTGGGTCTTGACAATCGAATTTGCTGCGTTTGCCCGGTATACTGACAAGAACCCACCTGTGCTAGTCCATGGCGTATTCAGCACAGGAATCTGCATCGATTGAGCCAAGACAAAGGAAAGCTCAGGGAGGCAGCACCCGTGTAGAAAAGCATTTGTACTTCAAAGATGAGGCCAATGAGGTGAAAGGACAAAGCCATGGCAAACAGTTTTGATCATGGGCAGAAATTCACGGAGCAATATTGCTGGGAGAGAAAAGGCACCACCTGAGGGAGGTACGCTCAACAAAACTAAATAGGGCAGGAGCCAGGTTGCCCCCAGGCACTAGGCGTGTCAGGCCTCAGCATTGTAAGGAGAGTTCACTGAAGTCCCTGAGTGAAGTTTTCTCCGCTGTCCTACGTCTACGTTCCTAAAATTTACTCTGCGGTTTCTGATGATCCTGGCTTATGAACGGCAACCATTCACCGTTCTCCTTACACTCGTGCGTCTCCATCGGCCTTAAAAGAAAGGGAGGACACGTAACTGCTGGCAGGTAAATTCAGCAAAGTTTGTTTCAACACAAAAGAGACAGCTCTGTGGTGACCCGTCTTCCACGGTAAACCATTTCCTAGCGAATAAGGAATCTTCCCATCGCAATGACAATATGAGAGAATTGCCACCGATGGATTTGCCGCTGTGCCTACACATCATCTTGAAGCCATACAGTAGTGAAGCACGGGAACCCAGGCGCTTCACCCTTTACCCTAGACCAGTGAAACACTGTCTGTAAACATGCCCACATGCCTGTATCTATGCCCGTTTAAAGTTAACGCTAAACCGAAATCTTCTGTCCCACTATTTTGCAGCATTTTAAAGAAGTACACTGGGAAAGATTTTTCTGCAAGGAAGGAACTGCAGGTTGGCGTGGCTGAAATGAGAATATCATGCTGCACGAGCTCTTTGCCCTCAGATGTAGAAGTGTCATCAGTGGGCATCATAGAGATACGGGACTTTAATAAGTGATCATCAACCTGTGTGAATTCCCTTTGTTCTAGACGCCTGAAATAAAGAGATGTCCTGAGTCACATAAACC
The DNA here is from genome assembly GCF_050624435.1 of Tenrec ecaudatus. Lineage (NCBI taxonomy): Eukaryota > Metazoa > Chordata > Mammalia > Afrosoricida > Tenrecidae > Tenrec > Tenrec ecaudatus. The sequence goes on from NW_027457620.1 coordinate 390,596, forward strand.
TCCACCGAGTGGTCTTTATGTGGCGCGGGAACATGCCGGTATAAGAGAATTCCGAAGAAGGCTGAACGTCCACAATTGAATGGTCATTGCCAGAAATGAAGTGGCAGCCGGATCAGACTGGGAAACTTCAGCTTCCATTAGACAATGAAGATGTGAGAATCTGGTACGTCCACAATTCACGGTTTCCTTAGATCCATGAAATTCCGTGTTGAATTTTAGTCAGAAAATGAAAACTCCGGAGCCGCTGTTCAGCAGGCTCGGGTGTAGCTCCCAGAGGCACACTGGTGCTCCTCTAGAATTTGGATAAAAATCGTTTTCACTGGAATAAAGAACCTTGATCAAGCCAGGTGGGTCTTGACAATCAAAATTGCTGCGTTTGCCCGGTATACTGACAAGAACCCACCTGTGCTAGTCCATGGCGTATTCAGCACAGGAATCTGCATCGATTGAGCCAAGACAAAGGAAAGCTCAGGGACGCAGCACCCGTGTAGAAAAGCATTTGTACTTCAAAGATGAGGCCAATGAGGTGAAAGGACAAAGCCATGGCAAACAGTTTTGATCATGGGCAGAATTTCACGGAGCAATATTGCTGGGAGAGAAAAGGCACCACCTGAGGGAGGTACGCTCAACAAAACTAAATAGGGCAGGAGCCAGGTTGCCCCCAGGCACTAGGCGTGTCAGGCCTCAGCATTGTAAGGAGAGTTCACTGAAGTCCCTGAGTGAAGTTTTCTCCGCTGTCCTACATCTACGTTCCTAAAATTTACTCTGCGGTTTCTGATGATCCTAGCTTATGAACGGCCACCATTCACCGTTCTCCTTACACTCGTGCGTCTCCATCGGCCTTAAAAGAAAGGGAGGACACGCAACTGCTGGCAGGTAAATTCAGCAAAGTTTGTCTCAACACAAAAGAGACAGTTCTGTGGTGACCCGTCTTCCACGGTAAACCATTTCCTAGCGAATAAGGAATCTCAACATCGCAATGACAATATGAGAGAATTGCCACCGATGGATTTGCCGCTGTGCCTACACATCATCTTGAAGCCATACAGCAGTGAAGCAAGGGAACCCAGGCGCTTCACCCTTTACCCTAGACCAGTGAAACACTGTCTCTAAACATGCCCACATGCCTGTATCTATGCACGTTTAAAGTTAACGCTAAACCGAAATCTTCTGTCCCACTATTTTGCAGCATTTTAAAGAAGTTCACTGGGAAAATTTTTTCTGCAAGGAAGGAACTACAGGCGGCGTGGCTGAAATGAGAATATCATGCTGCACGAGCTCTTTGCCCTCAGATGTAGAAGTGTCATCAGTGGGCATCATAGAGAAACGGGACTTTAATAAGTGATCATCAACCTCAGTGAATTCCCTTTATTCTAGACGCCTGAAATAAAGAGTTGTCCTGAGTCACATAAACCTCCACCGAGTGGTCTTTATGTGGCGCGGGAACATGACGGTATAAGAGAATTCCGAAGAAGGCTGAACGTCCACAATTGAATGGTCATTGCCAGAAATGAAGTGGCAGCCGGATCAGACTGGGAAACTTCAGCTTCCATTAGACAATGAAGATGTGAGAATCTGGTACGTCCACAATTCACGGTTTCCTTAGATCCATGAAATTCCGTGTTGAATTTTAGTCAGAAAATGAAAACTTCGGAGCCGCTGTTCAGCAGGCCCGGTGTAGCTCCCAGAGGCACACTGGTGCTCCTCTAGAATTTGGATAAATGTCGCTTTCACTGGAATAAAGAACCTTGATCAAGCCAGGTGGGTCTTGACAATCGAAATTGCTGCGTTTGCCTGGTATACTGACAAGAACCCACCTGTGCAAGTCCATGGCGTATTCAGCACAGAAATCTGCATCGATTGAGCCAAGACAAAGGAAAGCTCAGGGACGCAGCACCCGTGTAGAAAAGCATTTGTACTTCAAAGATGAGGCCAATGAGGTGAAAGGACAAAGCTATGGCAAACAGTTTTGATCATTGTCAGAATTTCACGGAGCAATATTGCTGGGAGAGAAAAGGCACCACCTGAGGGAGGCACGCTCAACAAAACTACCTAGGGCAGGAGCCGGGTTGCCCCCAGGCACTAGGCGTGTCAGGCCTCAGCATTGTAAGGAGAGTTCACTGAAGTCCCTGAGTGAAGTTTTCTCCACTGTCCTACGTCTACGTTCCTAAAATTTACTCTGCGGTTTCTGATGATCCTGGCTTATGAACGGCCACCATTCACCGTTCTCCTTACACTCGTGCGTCTCCATCGGCCTTAAAAGAAAGGGAGGACACGCAACTGCTGGCAGGTAAATTCAGCAAAGTTTGTCTCAACACAAAAGAGACAGCTCTGTGGTGACCCGTCTTCCACGGTAAAACATTTCCTAGCGAATAAGGAATCTTCCCATCGCAATGACAATATGAGAGAATTGCCACCGATGGATTTGCCGCTGTGCCTACACATCAACTTGAGGCCATACAGTAGTGAAGCACGGGATCCCAGGCGCTTCACCCTTTACCCTAGACCAGTGAAACACTGTCTCTAAACATGCCCATATGCCTGTATCTATGCCCGTTTAAAGTTAACGCTAAACCGAAATCTTCTGTCCCACTATTTTGCAGCATTTTAAAGAAGTTCACTGGGAAAGTTTTTTCTGCAAGGAAGAAACTGCAGGCGGCGTGGCTGAAATGAGTATATCATGCTGCACGAGCTCTTTGCCCTCAGATGTAGAAGTGTCATCAGTGGGCATCATAGAGAAACGGGACTTTAATAAGTGATCATCAACCTCTGTGAATTCCCTTTGTTCTAGACGCCTGAAATAAAGAGTTGTCCTGAGTCACATAAACCTCCACCGAGTGGTCTTTATGTGGCGCGGGAACATGACGGTATAAGAGAATTCCGAAGAAGGCTGAACGTCCACAATTGAATGGTCATTGCCAGAAATGAAGTGGCAGCCGGATCAGACTGGGAAACTTCAGCTTCCATTAGACAATGAAGATGTGAGAATCTGGTAGGTCCACAATTCACGGTTTCCTTAGATCCATGAAATTCCGTGTTGAATTTTAGTCAGAAAATGAAAACTTCGGAGCCGCTGTTCAGCAAGCCCGGTGTAGCTCCCAGAGGCACACTGGTGCTCCTCTAGAATTTGGATAAAAATCGCTTTCACTGGAATAAAGAACCTTGATCAAGCCAGGTGGGTCTTGACAATCGAAATTGCTGCTTTTGCCCGGTATACTGACAAGAACCCACCTGTGCAAGTCCATGGCGTATTCAGCACAGGAATCTGCATCGATTGAGCCAAGACAAAGGAAAGCTCAGGGACGCAGCACTCGTGTAGAAAAGCATTTGTACTTCAAAGATGAGGCCAATGAGGTGAAAGGACAAAGCTATGGCAAACAGTTTTGATCATTGGCAGAATTTCACGGAGCAATATTGCTGTGAGAGAAAAGGCACCACCTGAGGGAGGTACGCTCAACAAAACTACCTAGGGCAGGAGCCGGGTTGCCCCCAGGCACTAGGCGTGTCAGGCCTCAGCTATGTAAGGAGAGTTCACTGAAGTCCCTGAGTGAAGTTTTCTCCGCTGTCCTACGTCTACGTTCCTAAAATTTACTCTGCGGTTTCTGATGATCCTGGCTTATGAACGGCCACCATTCACCGTTCTCCTTACACTCGTGCGTCTCCATCGGCCTTAAAAGAAAGGGAGGACACGCAACTGCTGGCAGGTAAATTCAGCAAAGTTTGTCTCAACACAAAAGAGACAGCTCTGTGGTGACCCGTCTTCCACGGTAAAACATTTCCTAGCGAATAAGGAATCTTCCCATCGCAATGACAATATGAGAGAATTGCCACCGATGGATTTGCCGCTGTGCCTACACATCATCTTGAGGCCATACAGTAGTGAAGCACGGGATCCCAGGCGCTTCACCCTTTACCCTAGACCAGTGAAACACTGTCTCTAAACATGCCCATATGCCTGTATCTATGCCCTTTAAAGTTAACGCTAAACCGAAATCTTCTGTCCCACTATTTTGCAGCATTTTAAAGAAGTACACTGGGAAAGATTTTTCTGCAAGGAAGAAACTGCAGGCGGCGTGGCTGAAATGAGAATATCATGCTGCACGAGCTCTTTGCCCTCAGATGTAGAAGTGTCATCAGTGGGCATCATGGAGAAACGGAACTTTAATAAGTGATCATCAACCTCTGTGAATTCCCTTTGTTCTAGACGCCTGAAATAAAGAGTTGTCCTGAGTCACATAAACCTCCACCGAGTGGTCTTTATGTGGCGCGGGAACATGCCGGTATAAGAGAATTCCGAAGAAGGCTGAACGTCCACAATTGAATGGTCATTGCCAGAAATGAAGTGGCAGCCGGATCAGACTGGGAAACTTCAGCTTCCATTAGACAATGAAGATGTGAGAATCTGGTACGTCCACAATTCACGGTTTCCTTAGATCCATGAAATTCCGTGTTGAATTTTAGTCAGAAAATGAAAACTCCGGAGCCGCTGTTCAGCACGCCCGGGTGTAGCTCCCAGAGGCACACTGGTGCTTCTCTAGAATTTGGATAAAAATCGTTTTCACTGGAATAAAGAACCTTGATCAAGCCAGGTGGGTCTTGACAATCGAAATTGCTGCGTTTGCCCGGTATACTGACAAGAACCCACCTGTGCTAGTCCATGGCGTATTCAGCACAGGAATCTGCATCCATTGAGCCAAGACAAAGGAAAGCTCAGGGAGGCAGCACCCGTGTAGAAAAGCATTTGTACTTCAAAGATGAGGCCAATGACGTGAAAGGACAAAGCCATGGCAAACAGTTTTGATCATGGGCAGAATTTCACGGAGCAATATTGCTGGGAGAGAAAAGGCAACACCTGAGGGAGGCACGCTCAACAAAACTACCTAGGGTAGGAGCCGGGTTGCCCCCAGGCACTAGGCGTGTCAGGCCTCAGCATTGTAAGGAGAGTTCACTGAAGTCCCTGAGTGAAGTTTTCTCCGCTGTCCTACGTCTACGTTCCTAAAATTTACTCTGCGGTTTCTGATGATCCTGGCTTATGAACGGCCACCATTCACCGTTCTCCTTACACTCGTGCGTCTCCATCGGCCTTAAAAGAAAGGGAGGACACGCAACTGCTGGCAGGTAAATTCAGCAAAGTTTGTCTCAACACAAAAGAGACAGCTGTGTGGTGACCCGTCTTCCACGGTAAAACATTTCCTAGCGAATAAGGAATCTTCCCATCGCAATGACAATATGAGAGAATTGCCACCGATGGATTTGCCGCTGTGCCTACACATCATCTCGAGGCCATACAGTAGTGAAGCACGGGAACCCAGGCGCTTCACCCTTTACCCTAGACCAGTGAAACACTGTCTCTAAACATGCCCACATGCCTGTATCTATGCACGTTTAAAGTTAACGCTAAACCGAAATCTTCTGTCCCACTATTTTGCAGCATTTTAAAGAGGTTCACTGGGAAAGTTTTTTCTGCAAGGAAGGAACTACAGGCGGCGTGGCTGAAATGAGAATATCATGCTGCACGAGCTCTTTGCCCTCAGATGTAGAAGTGTCATCAGTGGGCATCATAGAGAAACGGGACTTTAATAAGTGATCATCATCCTCTGTGAATTCCCTTTATTCTAGACGCCTGAAATAAAGAGTTGTCCTGAGTCACATAAACCTCCACCGAGTGGTCTTTATGTGGCGCGGGAACATGACGGTATAAGAGAATTCCGAAGAAGGCTGAACGTCCACAATTGAAAGGTCATTGCCAGAAATTAAGTGGCAGCGGGATCAGACTGGGAAACTTCAACTTCCATTAGACAATGAAGATGTGAGAATCTGGTACGTCCACAATTCACGGTTTCCTTAGATCCATGAAATTCCGTGTTGAATTTTAGTCAGTAAATGAAAACTTCGGAGCCGCTGTTCAGCAGGCCCGGGTGTAGCTCCCAGAGGCACACTGGTGCTCCTCTAGAATTTAGATAAAAATCGCTTTCACTGGAATAAAGAACCTTGATCAAGCCAGGTCGGTCTTGACAATCTAAATTGCTGCGTTTGCCCAGTATACTGACAAGAACCCACCTGTGCTAGTCCATGGCGTATTCAGCACAGGAATCTGCATCGATTGAGCCAAGACAAAGGAAAGCTCAGGGAGGCAGCACCCGTGTAGAAAAGCATTTTTACTTCAAAGATGAGGCCAATGAGGTGAAAGGACAAAGCCATGGCAAACAGTTTTGATCATCGGCAGAATTTCACGGAGCAATATTGCTGGGAGAGAAAAGGCACCACCTGAGGGAGGCACGCTCAACAAAACTACCTAGGGCAGGAGCCGGGTTGCCCCCAGGCACTAGGCGTGTCAGGCCTCAGCATTGTAAGGAGAGTTCACTGAAGTCCCTGAGTGAAGTTTTCTCCGCTGTCCTACGTCTACGTTCCTAAAATTTACTCTGCGGTTTCTGATGATCCTGGCTTATGAACGGCCACCATTCACCGTTCTCCTTACACTCGTGCGTCTCCATCGGCCTTAAAAGAAAGGGAGGACACGCAACTGCTGGCAGGTAAATTCAGCAAAGTTTGTCTCAACACAAAAGAGACAGCTCTGTGGTGACCCGTCTTCCACGGTAAAACATTTCCTAGCGAATAAGGAATCTTCCCATCGCAATGACAATATGAGAGAATTGCCAACGATGGATTTGCCGCTGTGCCTACACATCATCTTGAGGCCATACAGTAGTGAAGCACGGGAACCCAGGCGCTTCACCCTTTACCCTAGACCAGTGAAACACTGTCTCTAAACATGCCCACATGCCTGTATCTATGCCCGTTTAAATTTAACGCTAAACCGAAATCTTCTGTCCCACTATTTTGCAGCATTTTAAAGAAGTTCACTGGGAAAGTTTTTTCTGCAAGGAAGGAACAACAGGCGGCTTGGCTGAAATGAGAATATCATGCTGCACGAGCTCTTTGCCCTCAGATGTAGAAGTGTCATCAGTGGGCATCATAGAGAAACGGGACTTTAATAAGTGATCATCAACCTCTGTGAATTCCCTTTATTCTAGACGCCTGAAATAAAGAGTTGTCCTGAGTCACATAAACCTCCACCGAGTGGTCTTTATGTGGCGCGGGAACATGCCAGTATAAGAGAATTCCGAAGAAGGCTGAACGTCCACAATTGAATGGTCATTGCCAGAAATGAAGTGCCAGCGGGATCAGACTGGGAAACTTCAGCTTCCATTAGACAATGAAGATGTGAGAATCTGGTACGTCCACAATTCACGGTTTCCTTAGATCCATGAAATTCCGTGTTGAATTTTAATCAGAAAATGAAAACTCCGGTGCCGCTGTTCAGCAGGCCCGGGTGTAGCTCCCAGAGGCACACTGGTGCTCCTCTAGAATTTGGATAAAAATCGTTTTCACTGGAATAAAGAACCTTGATCAAGCCAGGTGGGTCTTGACAATCGAAATTGCTGCGTTTGCCCGGTATACTGACAAGAACCCACCTGTGCTAGTCCATGGCGTATTCAGCACAGGAATCTGCATCGATTGAGCCAAGACAAAGGAAAGCTCAGGGAGGCAGCACCCGTGTAGAAAAGCATTTGTACTTCAAAGATGAGGCCAATGAGGTGAAAGGACAAAGCCATGGCAAACAGTTTTGATCATGGGCAGAATTTCACGGAGCAATATTGCTGGGAGAGAAAAGGCACCACCTGAGGGAGGCACGCTCAACAAAACTACCTAGGGCAGGAGCCGGGTTGCCCCCAGGCACTAGGCGTGTCAGGCCTCAGCATTGTAAGGAGAGTTCACTGAAGTCCCTGAGTGAAGTTTTCTCCGCTGTCCTACGTCTACGTTCCTAAAATTTACTCTGCGGTTTCTGATGATCCTGGCTTATGAACGGCCACCATTCACCGTTCTCCTTACACTCGTGCGTCTCCATCGGCCTTAAAAGAAAGGGAGGACACGCAACTGCTGGCAGGTAAATTCAGCAAAGTTTGTCTCAACACAAAAGAGACAGCTCTGTGGTGACCCGTCTTCCACGGTAAAACATTTCCTAGCGAATAAGGAATCTTCCCATCGCAATGACAATATGAGAGAATTGCCACCGATGGATTTGCCGCTGTGCCTACACATCATCTCGAGGCCATACAGTAGTGAAGCACGGGAACCCAGGCGCTTCACCATTTACCCTAGACCAGTGAAACACTGTCTCTAAACATGCCCACATGTCTGTATCTATGCCCGTTTAAAGTTAACGCTAAACCGAAATCTTCTGTCCCACTATTTTGCAGTATTTTAAAGAAGTACACTGAGAAAAATTTTTCTGCAAGGAAGAAACTGCAGGCGGCGTAGCTGAAATGAGAATATCATGCTGCACGAGCTCTTTGCCCTCAGATGTAAAAGTGTCATCAGTGGGCATCATAGAGAAACGGGACTTTAATAAGTGATCATCAACCTCTGTGAATTCCCTTTGTTCTAGACGCCTGAAATAAAGAGTTGTCCTGAGTCACATAAACCTCCACCGAGTGGTCTTTATGTGGCGCGGGAACATGCCGGTATAAGAGAATTCCGAAGAAGGCTGAACGTCCACAATTGAATGGTCATTGCCAGAAATGAAGTGGCAGCCGGATCAGACTGGGAAACTTCAGCTTCCATTAGACAATGAAGATGTGAGAATCTGGTACGTCCACAATTCACGGTTTCCTTAGATCCATGAAATTCCGTGTTGAATTTTAATCAGAAAATGAAAACTCCGGAGCCGCTGTTCAGCATGCCCGGGTGTAGCTCCCAGAGGCACACTGGTGCTCCTCTAGAATTTGGATAAAAATCGTTTTCACTGGAATAAAGAACCTTGATCAAGCCAGGTGGGTCTTGACAATCGAAATTGCTGCGTTTGCCCGGTATACTGACAAGAACCCACCTGTGCTAGTCCATGGCGTATTCAGCACAGGAATCTGCATCGATTGAGCCAAGACAAAGGAAAGCTCAGGGAGGCAGCACCCGTGTAGAAAAGCATTTGTACTTCAAAGATGAGGCCAATGAGGTGAAAGGACAAAGCCATGGCAAACAGTTTTGATCATGGGCAGAATTTCACGGAGCAATATTGCTGGGAGAGAAAAGGCACCACCTGAGGGAGGCACGCTCAACAAAACTACCTAGGGCAGGAGCCGGGTTGCCCCCAGGCACTAGGCGTGTCAGGCCTCAGCATTGTAAGGAGAGTTCACTGAAGTCCCTGAGTGAAGTTTTCTCCGCTGTACTACGTCTACGTTCCTAAAATTTACTCTGCGGTTTCTGATGATCCTGGCTTATGAACGGCCACCATTCACCGTTCTCCTTACACTCGTGCGTCTCCATCGGCCTTAAAAGAAAGGGAGGACACGCAACTGCTGGCAGGTAAATTCAGCACAGTTTGTCTCAACACAAAAGAGACAGCTGTGTGGTGACCCGTCTTCCACGGTAAAACATTTCCTAGCGAATAAGGAATCTTCCCATCGCAATGACAATATGAGAGAATTGCCACCGATGGATTTGCCGCTGTGCCTACACATCATCTCGAGGCCATACAGTAGTGAAGCACGTGATCCCAGGCGCTTCACCCTTTACCCTAGACCAGTGAAACACTGTCTCTAAACATGCCCACATGCCTGTATCTATGCACGTTTAAAGTTAACGCTAAACCGAAATCTTCTGTCCCACTATTTTGCAGCATTTTAAAGAAGTACACTGGGAAAGATTTTTCTGCAAGGAAGAAACTGCAGGCGGCGTGGCTTAAATGAGAATATCATGCTGCACGAGCTCTTTGCCCTCAGATGTAGAAGTGTCATCAGTGGGCATCATAGAGAAACGGGACTTTAATAAGTGATCATCAACCTCTGTGAATTCCCTTTGTTCTAGACGCCTGAAATAAAGAGTTGTCCTGAGTCACATAAACCTCCACCGAGTGGTCTTTATGTGGCGCGGGAACATGCCGGTATAAGAGAATTCCGAAGAAGGCTGAACGTCCACAATTGAATGGTCATTGCCAGAAATGAAGTGGCAGCCGGATCAGACTGGGAAACTTCAGCTTCCATTAGACAATGAAGATGTGAGAATCTGGTACGTCCACAATTCACGGTTTCCTTAGATCCATGAAATTCCGTGTTGAATTTTAATCAGAAAATGAAAACTCTGGAGCCGCTGTTCAGCAGGCCCGGGTGTAGCTCCCAGAGGCACACTGGTGCTCCTCTAGAATTTGGATAAAAATCGTTTTCACTGGAATAAAGAACCTTGATCAAGCCAGGTGGGTCTTGACAATCGAAATTGCTGCGTTTGCCCGGTATACTGACAAGAACCCACCTGTGCTAGTCCATGGCGTATTCAGCACAGGAATCTGCATCGATTGAGCCAAGACAAAGGAAAGCTCAGGGAGGCAGCACCCGTGTAGAAAAGCATTTGTACTTCAAAGATGAGGCCAATGACATGAAAGGACAAAGCCATGGCAAACAGTTTTGATCATGGGCAGAATTTCACGGAGCAATATTGCTGGGAGAGAAAAGGCACCACCTGAGGGAGGCACGCTCAACAAAACTACCTAGGGCAGGAGCCGGGTTGCCCCCAGGCACTAGGCGTGTCAGGCCTCAGCATTGTAAAGAGAGTTCACTGAAGTCCCTGAGTGAAGTTTTCTCCGCTGTCCTACGTCTACGTTCCTAAAATTTACTCTGCGGTTTCTGATGATCCTGGCTTATGAACGGCCACCATTCACCGTTCTCCTTACACTCGTGCGTCTCCATCGGCCTTAAAAGAAAGGGAGGACACGCAACTGCTGGCAGGTAAATTCAGCAAAGTTTGTCTCAACACAAAAGAGACAGCTCTGTGGTGACCCGTCTTCCACGGTAAAACATTTCCTAGCGAATAAGGAATCTTCCCATCGCAATGACAATATGAGAGAATTGCCACCGATGGATTTGCCGCTGTGCCTACACATCATCTCGAGGCCATACAGTAGTGAAGCACGGGATCCCAGGCGCTTCACCCTTTACCCTAGACCAGTGAAACACTGTCTCTAAACATGCCCACATGCCTGTATCTATGCCCGTTTAAAGTTAACGCTAAACCGAAATCTTCTGTCCCACTATTTTGCAGCATTTTAAAGAAGTACACTGGGAAAGATTTTTCTGCAAGGAAGAAACTGCAGGCGGCGTGGCTTAAATGAGAATATCATGCTGCACGAGCTTTTTGCCCTCAGATGTAGAAGTGTCATCAGTGGGCATCATAGAGAAACGGGACTTTAATAAGTGATCATCAACCTCTGTGAATTCCCTTTGTTCTAGACGCCTGAAATAAAGAGTTGTCCTGAGTCACATAAACCTCCACCGAGTGGTCTTTATGTGGCGCGGGAACATGCCGGTATAAGAGAATTCCGAAGAAGGCTGAACGTCCACAATTGAATGGTCATTGCCAGAAATGAAGTGGCAGCCGGATCAGACTGGGAAACTTCAGCTTCCATTAGACAATGAAGATGTGAGAATCTGGTACGTCCACAATTCACGGTTTCCTTAGATCCATGAAATTCCGTGTTGAATTTTAGTCCGAAAATGAAAACTCCGGAGCCGCTGTTCAGCAGGCCCGGGTGTAGCTCCCAGAGGCACACTGGTGCTCCTCTAGAATTTGGATAAAAATCGTTTTCACTGGAATAAAGATCCTTGATCAAGCCAGGTGGGTCTTGACAATCGAAATTGCTGCGTTTGCCCGGTATACTGACAAGAACCCACCTGTGCTAGTCCATGGCGTATTCAGCACAGGAATCTGCATCGATTGAGCCAAGACAAAGGAAAGCTCAGGGAGGCAGCACCCGTGTAGAAAAGCATTTGTACTTCAAAGATGAGGCCAATGAGGTGAAAGGACAAAGCCATGGCAAACAGTTTTGATCATTGGCACAATTTCACGGAGCAATATTGCTGGGAGAGAAAAGGCACCACCTGAGGGAGGTACGCTCAACAAAACTAAATAGGGCAGGAGCCGGGTTGCCCCCAGGCACTAGGCGTGTCAGGCCTCAGCATTGTAAGGAGAGTTCACTGAAGTCCCTGAGTGAAGTTTTCTCCGCTGTCCTACGTCTACGTTCCTAAAATTTACTCTGCGGTTTCTGATGATCCTGGCTTATGAACGGCCACCATTCACCGTTCTCCTTACACTCGTGCGTCTCCATCGGCCTTAAAAGAAAGGGAGGACACGCAACTGCTGGCAGGTAAATTCAGCAAAGTTTGTCTCAACACAAAAGAGACAGCTCTGTGGTGACCCGTCTTCCACGGTAAAACATTTCCTAGCGAATAAGGAATCTTCCCATCGCAATGACAATATGAGAGAATTGCCACCGATGGATTTGCCGCTGTGCCTACACATCATCTCGAGGCCATACAGTAGTGAAGCACGGGATCCCAGGCGCTTCACCCTTTACCCTAGACCAGTGAAACACTGTCTCTAAACATGCCCACATGCCTGTATCTATGCCCGTTTAAAGTTAACGCTAAACCGAAATCTTCTGTCCCACTATTTTGCAGCATTTTAAAGAAGTACACTGGGAAAGATTTTTCTGCAAGGAAGAAACTGCAGGCGGAGTGGCTTAAATGAGAATATCATGCTGCACGAGCTTTTTGCCCTCAGATGTAGAAGTGTCATCAGTGGGCATCATAGAGAAACGGGACTTTAATAAGTGATCATCAACCTCTGTGAATTCCCTTTGTTCTAGACGCCTGAAATAAAGAGTTGTCCTGAGTCACATAAACCTCCACCGAGTGGTCTTTATGTGGCGCGGGAACATGCCGGTATAAGAGAATTCCGAAGAAGGCTGAACGTCCACAATTGAATGGTCATTGCCAGAAATGAAGTGGCAGCCGGATCAGACTGGGAAACTTCAGCTTCCATTAGACAATGAAGATGTGAGAATCTGGTACGTCCACAATTCACGGTTTCCTTAGATCCATGAAATTCCGTGTTGAATTTTAGTCCGAAAATGAAAACTCCGGAGCCGCTGTTCAGCAGGCCCGGGTGTAGCTCCCAGAGGCACACTGGTGCTCCTCTAGAATTTGGATAAAAATCGTTTTCACTGGAATAAAGAACCTTGATCAAGCCAGGTGGGTCTTGACAATCGAAATTGCTGCGTTTGCCCGGTATACTGACAAGAACCCACCTGTGCTAGTCCATGGCGTATTCAGCACAGGAATCTGCATCGATTGAGCCAAGACAAAGGAAAGCTCAGGGAGGCAGCACCCGTGTAGAAAAGCATTTGTACTTCAAAGATGAGGCCAATGAGGTGAAAGGACAAAGCCATGGCAAACAGTTTTGATCATTGGCACAATTTCACGGAGCAATATTGCTGGGAGAGAAAAGGCACCACCTGAGGGAGGTACGCTCAACAAAACTAAATAGGGCAGGAGCCGGGTTGCCCCCAGGCACTAGGCGTGTCAGGCCTCAGCATTGTAAGGAGAGTTCACTGAAGTCCCTGAGTGAAGTTTTCTCCGCTGTCCTACGTCTACGTTCCTAAAATTTACTCTGCGGTTTCTGATGATCCTGGCTTATGAACGGCCACCATTCACCGTTCTCCTTACACTCGTGCGTCTCCATCAGCCTTAAAAGAAAGGGAGGACACACAACTGCTGGCAGGTAAATTCAGCAAAGTTTGTTTCAACACAAAAGAGACAGCTCTGTGGTGACCCGTCTTCCACGGTAAACCATTTCCTAGCGAATAAGGAATCTTCCCATCGCAATGACAATATGAGAGAATTGCCACCGATGGATTTGCCGCTGTGCCTACACATCATCTTGAAGCCATACAGTAGTGAAGCACGGGAACCCAGGCGCTTCACCCTTTACCCTAGACCAGTGAAACACTGTCTCTAAACATGCCCACATACCTGTATCTATGCCCGTTTAAAGTTAACGCTAAACCGAAATCTTCTGTCCCACTATTTTGCAGCATTTTAAAGAAGTACACTGGGAAAGATTTTTCTGCAAGGAAGGAACTGCAGGTTGGCGTGGCTGAAATGAGAATATCATGCTGCACGAGCTCTTTGCCCTCAGATGTAGAAGTGTCATCAGTGGGCATCATAGAGATACGGGACTTTAATAAGTGATCATCAACCTGTGTGAATTCCCTTTGTTCTAGACGCCTGAAATAAAGAGTTGTCCTGAGTCACATAAACCTCCACCGAGTGGTCTTTATGTGGCGCGGGAACATGCCGGTATAAAAGAATTCCGAAGAAGGCTGAACGTCCACAATTGAATGGTCATTGCCAGAAATGAAGTGGTAGCCGGATCACACTGGGAAACTTCAGCTTCCATTAGACAATGAAGATGTGAGAATCTGGTACGTCCACAATTCACGGTTTCCTTAGATCCATGAAATTCCGTGTTGAATTTTAGTCAGAAAATGAAAACTCCGGAGCCGCTGTTCAGCAGGCCCGGGTGTAGCTCCCAGAGGCACACTGGTGCTCCTCTAGAATTTGGATAAAAATCGTTTTCACTGGAATAAAGAACCTTGATCAAGCCAGGTGGGTCTTGACAATCGAAATTGCTGCGTTTGCCCGGTATACTGACAAGAACCCACCTGTGCTAGTCCATGGCGTATTCAGCACAGGAATCTGCATCGATTGAGCCAAGACAAAGGAAAGCTCAGGGAGGCAGCACCCGTGTAGAAAAGCATTTGTACTTCAAAGATGAGGCCAATGAGGTGAAAGGACAAAGCCATGGCAAACAGTTTTGATCATGGGCAGAATTTCACGGAGCAATATTGCTGGGAGAGAAAAGGCACCTCCTGAGGGAGGCACGCTCAACAAAACTACCTAGGGCAGGAGCCGGGTTGCCCCCAGGCACTAGGCGTGTCAGGCCTCAGCATTGTAAGGAGAGTTCACTGAAGTCCCTGAGTGAAGTTTTCTCCGCTGTCCTACGTCTACGTTCCTAAAATTTACTCTGCGGTTTCTGATGATCCTGGCTTATGAACGGCCACCATTCACCGTTCTCCTTACACTCGTGCATCTCCATCGGCCTTTAAAGAAAGGGAGGACACGCAACTGCTGGCAGGTAAATTCAGCAAAGTTTGTCTCAACACAAAAGAGACAGCTCTGTGGTGACCCGTCTTCCACGGTAAAACATTTCCTAGCGAATAAGGAATCTTCCCATCGCAATGACAATATGAGAGAATTGCCACCGATGGATTTGCCGCTGTGCCTACACATCATCTCGAGGCCATACAGTAGTGAAGCACGGGAACCCAGGCGCTTCACCATTTACCCTAGACCAGTGAAACACTGTCTCTAAACATGCCCACATGTCTGTATCTATGCCCGTTTAAAGTTAACGCTAAACCGAAATCTTCTGTCCCACTATTTTGCAGTATTTTAAAGAAGTACACTGAGAAAAATTTTTCTGCAAGGAAGAAACTGCAGGCGGCGTGGCTGAAATGAGAATATCATGCTGCACGAGCTCTTTGCCCTCAGATGTAGAAGTGTCATCAGTGGGCATCATAGAGAAACGGGACTTTAATAAGTGATCATCAACCTCTGTGAATTCCCTTTGTTCTAGACGCCTGAAATAAAGAGTTGTCCTGAGTCACATAAACCTCCACCGAGTGGTCTTTATGTGGCGCGGGAACATGCCGGTATAAGAGAATTCCGAAGAAGGCTGAACGTCCACAATTGAATGGTCATTGCCAGAAATGAAGTGGCAGCCGGATCAGACTGGGAAACTTCAGCTTCCATTAGACAATGAAGATGTGAGAATCTGGTACGTCCACAATTCAGGGTTTCCTTAGATCCATGAAATTCCGTGTTGAATTTTAGTCAGAAAATGAAAACTCCGGAGCCGCTGTTCAGCAGGCCCGGGTGTAGCTCCCAGAGGCACACTGGTGCTCCTCTAGAATTTGGATAAAAATCGTTTTCACTGGAATAAAGAACCTTGATCAAGCCAGGTGGGTCTTGACAATCGAAATTGCTGCGTTTGCCCGGTATACTGACAAGAACCCACCTGTGCTAGTCCATGGCGTATTCAGCACAGGAATCTGCATCGATTGAGCCAAGACAAAGGAAAGCTCAGGGAGGCAGCACCCGTGTAGAAAAGCATTTGTACTTCAAAGATGAGGCCAATGAGGTGAAAGGACAAAGCCATGGCAAACAGTTTTGATCATCGAAAGAATTTCACGGAGCAATATTGCTGGGAGAGAAAAGGCACCTCCTGAGGGAGGCACGCTCAACAAAACTACCTAGGGCAGGAGCCGGGTTGCCCCCAGGCACTAGGCGTGTCAGGCCTCAGCATTGTAAGGAGAGTTCACTGAAGTCCCTGAGTGAAGTTTTCTCCGCTGTCCTACGTCTACGTTCCTAAAATTTACTCTGCGGTTTCTGATGATCCTGGCTTATGAACGGCCACCATTCACCGTTCTCCTTACACTCGTGCGTCTCCATCGGCCTTAAAAGAAAGGGAGGACACGCAACTGCTGGCAGGTAAATTCAGCAAAGTTTGTCTCAACACAAAAGAGACAGCTGTGTGGTGACCCGTCTTCCACGGTAAAACATTTCCTAGCGAATAAGGAATCTTCCCATCGCAATGACAATATGAGAGAATTGCCACCGATGGATTTGCCGCTGTGCCTACACATCATCTCGAGGCCATACAGTAGTGAAGCACGGGAACCCAGGCGCTTCACCATTTACCCTAGACCAGTGAAACACTGTCTCTAAACATGCCCACATGTCTGTATCTATGCCCGTTTAAAGTTAACGCTAAACCGAAATCTTCTGTCCCACTATTTTGCAGTATTTTAAAGAAGTACACTGAGAAAAATTTTTCTGCAAGGAAGAAACTGCAGGCGGCGTGGCTGAAATGAGAATATCATGCTGCACGAGCTCTTTGCCCTCAGATGTAGAAGTGTCATCAGTGGGCATCATAGAGAAACGGGACTTTAATAAGTGATCATCAACCTCTGTGAATTCCCTTTGTTCTAGACGCCTGAAATAAAGAGTTGTCCTGAGTCACATAAACCTCCACCGAGTGGTCTTTATGTGGCACGGGAACATGCCGGTATAAGAGAATTCCGAAGAAGGCTGAACGTCCACAATTGAATGGTCATTGCCAGAAATGAAGTGGCAGCCTGATCAGACTGGGAAACTTCAGCTTCCATTAGACAATGAAGATGTGAGAATCTGGTAGGTCCACAATTCACGGTTTCCTTAGATCCATGAAATTCCGTGTTGAATTTTAGTCAGAAAATGAAAACTCCGGAGCCGCTGTTCAGCAGGCCCGGGTGTAGCTCCCAGAGGCACACTGGTGCTCCTCTAGAATTTGGATAAAAATCGTTTTCACTGGAATAAAGAACCTTGATCAAGCCAGGTGGGTCTTGACAATCGAAATTGCTGCGTTTGCCCGGTATACTGACAAGAACCCACCTGTGCTAGTCCATGGCGTATTCAGCACAGGAATCTGCATCGATTGAGCCAAGACAAAGGAAAGCTCAGGGAGGCAGCACCCGTGTAGAAAAGCATTTGTACTTCAAAGATGAGGCCAATGAGGTGAAAGGACAAAGCCATGGCAAACAGTTTTGATCATCGGCAGAATTTCACGGAGCAATATTGCTGGGAGAGAAAAGGCACCTCCTGAGGGAGGCACGCTCAACAAAACTACCTAGGGCAGGAGCCGGGTTGCCCCCAGGCACTAGGCGTGTCAGGCCTCAGCATTGTAAGGAGAGTTCACTGAAGTCCCTGAGTGAAGTTTTCTCCGCTGTCCTACGTCTACGTTCCTAAAATTTACTCTGCGGTTTCTGATGATCCTGGCTTATGAACGGCCACCATTCACCGTTCTCCTTACACTCGTGCGTCTCCATCGGCCTTAAAAGAAAGGGAGGACACGCAACTGCTGGCAGGTAAATTCAGCAAAGTTTGTCTCAACACAAAAGAGACAGCTGTGTGGTGACCCGTCTTCCACGGTAAAACATTTCCTAGCGAATAAGGAATCTTCCCATCGCAATGACAATATGAGAGAATTGCCACCGATGGATTTGCCGCTGTGCCTACACATCATCTCGAGGCCATACAGTAGTGAAGCACGGGATCCCAGGCGCTTCACCCTTTACCCTAGACCAGTGAAACACTGTCTCTAAACCTGCCCACATGCCTGTATCTATGCCCGTTTAAAGTTAACGCTAAACCGAAATCTTCTGTCCCACTATTTTGCAGCATTTTAAAGAAGTACACTGGGAAAGATTTTTCTGCAAGGAAGAAACTGCAGGCGGCGTGGCTTAAATGAGAATATCATGCTGCACGAGCTTTTTGCCCTCAGATGTAGAAGTGTCATCAGTGGGCATCATAGAGAAACGGGACTTTAATAAGTGATCATCAACCTCTGTGAATTCCCTTTGTTCTAGACGCCTGAAATAAAGAGTTGTCCGGAGTCACATAAACCTCCACCGAGTGGTCTTTATGTGGCGCGGGAACATGCCGGTATAAGAGAATTCCGAAGAAGGCTGAACGTCCACAATTGAATGGTCATTGCCAGAAATGAAGTGGCAGCCTGATCAGACTGGGAAACTTCAGCTTCCATTAGACAATGAAGATGTGAGAATCTGGTACGTCCACAATTCACGGTTTCCTTAGATCCATGAAATTCCGTGTTGAATTTTAGTCCGAAAATGAAAACTCCGGAGCCGCTGTTCAGCAGGCCCGGGTGTAGCTCGCAGAGGCACACTGGTGCTCCTCTAGAATTTGGATAAAAATCGTTTTCACTGGAATAAAGAACCTTGATCAAGCCAGGTGGGTCTTGACAATCGAAATTGCTGCGTTTGCCCGGTATACTGACAAGAACCCACCTGTGCTAGTCCATGGCGTATTCAGCACAGGAATCTGCATCGATTGAGCCAAGACAAAGGAAAGCTAAGGGACGCCGCACCCGTGTAGAAAAGCATTTGTACTTCAAAGATGAGGCCAATGAGGTGAAAGGACAAAGCCATGGCAAACAGTTTTGATCATTGGCACAATTTCACGGAGCAATATTGCTGGGAGAGAAAAGGCACCACCTGAGGGAGGTACGCTCAACAAAACTAAATAGGGCAGGAGCCAGGTTGCCCCCAGGCACTAGGCGTGTCAGGCCTCAGCATTGTAAGGAGAGTTCACTGAAGTCCCTGAGTGAAGTTTTCTCCGCTGTCCTACGTCTACGTTCCTAAAATTTACTCTGCGGTTTCTGATGATCCTGGCTTATGAACAGCCACCATTCACCGTTCTCCTTACACTCGTGCGTCTCCATCGGCCTTAAAAGAAAGGGAGGACACACAACTGCTGGCAGGTAAATTCAGCAAAGTTTGTTTCAACACAAAAGAGACAGCTCTGTGGTGACCCGTCTTCCACGGTAAACCATTTCCTAGCGAATAAGGAATCTTCCCATCGCAATGACAATATGAGAGAATTGCCACCGATGGATTTGCCGCTGTGCCTACACATCATCTTGAAGCCATACAGTAGTGAAGCACGGGAACCCAGGCGCTTCACCCTTTACCCTAGGCCAGTGAAACACTGTCTCTAAACATGCCCACATGTCTGTATCTATGCCCGTTTAAAGTTAACGCTAAACCGAAATCTTCTGTCCCACTATTTTGCAGTATTTTAAAGAAGTACACTGAGAAAAATTTTTCTGCAAGGAAGAAACTGCAGGCGGCGTGGCTGAAATGAGAATATCATGCTGCACGAGCTCTTTGCCCTCAGATGTAGAAGTGTCATCAGTGGGCATCATAGAGAAACGGGACTTTAATAAGTGATCATCAACCTCTGTGAATTCCCTTTGTTCTAGACGCCTGAAATAAAGAGTTGTCCTGAGTCACATAAACCTCCACCGAGTGGTCTTTATGTGGCGCGGGAACATGCCGGTATAAGAGAATTCCGAAGAAGGCTGAACGTCCACAATTGAATGGTCATTGCCAGAAATGAAGTGGCAGCCGGATCAGACTGGGAAACTTCAGCTTCCATTAGACAATGAAGATGTGAGAATCTGGTACGTCCACAATTCACGGTTTCCTTAGATCCATGAAATTCCGTGTTGAATTTTAGTCAGAAAATGAAAACTCCGGAGCCGCTGTTCAGCAGGCCCGGGTGTAGCTCCCAGAGGCACACTGGTGCTCCTCTAGAATTTGGATAAAAATCGTTTTCACTGGAATAAAGAACCTTGATCAAGCCAGGTGGGTCTTGACAATCGAAATTGCTGCGTTTGCCCGGTATACTGACAAGAACCCACCTGTGCTAGTCCATGGCGTATTCAGCACAGGAATCTGCATCGATTGAGCCAAGACAAAGGAAAGCTCAGGGAGGCAGCACCCGTGTAGAAAAGCATTTGTACTTCAAAGATGAGGCCAATGAGGTGAAAGGACAAAGCCATGGCAAACAGTTTTGATCATCGGCAGAATTTCACGGAGCAATATTGCTGGGAGAGAAAAGGCACCTCCTGAGGGAGGCCCGCTCAACAAAACTACCTAGGGCCGGAGCCGGGTTGCCCCCAGGCACTAGGCGTGTCAGGCCTCAGCATTGTAAGGAGAGTTCACTGAAGTCCCTGAGTGAAGTTTTCTCCGCTGTCCTACGTCTACGTTCCTAAAATTTACTCTGCGGTTTCTGATGATCCTGGCTTATGAACGGCCACCATTCACCGTTCTCCTTACACTCGTGCGTCTCCATTGGCCTTAAAGGAAAGGGAGGACACGCAACTGCTGGCAGGTAAATTCAGCAAAGTTTGTCTCAACACAAAAGAGACAGCTCTGTGGTGACCCGTCTTCCACGGTAAACCATTTCCTAGCGAATAAGGAATCTTCCCATCGCAATGACAATATGAGAGAATTGCCACCGATGGATTTGCCGCTGTGCCTACACATCATCTTGAGGCCATACAGTAGTGAAGCACGGGATCCCAGGGGCTTCACCCTTTACCCTAGACCAGTGAAACACTGTCTCTAAACATGCCCATATGCCTGTATCTATGCCCGTTTAAAGTTAACGCTAAACCGAAATCTTCTGTCCCACTATTTTGCAGCATTTTAAAGAAGTACACTGGGAAAGATTTTTCTGCAAGGAAGAAACTGCAGGCGGCGTGGCTGAAATGAGAATATCATGCTGCACGAGCTCTTTGCCCTCAGATGTAGAAGTGTCATCAGTGGGCATCATAGAGAAACGGGACTTTAATAAGTGATCATCAACCTCTGTGAATTCCCTTTGTTCTAGACGCCTGAAATAAAGAGTTGTCCTGAGTCACATAAACCTCCACCGAGTGGTCTTTATGTGGCGCGGGAACATGCCGGTATAAGAGAATTCTGAAGAAGGCTGAACGTCCACAATTGAATGGTCATTGCCAGAAATGAAGTGGCAGCCGGATCAGACTGGGAAACTTCAGCTTCCATTAGACAATGAAGATGTGAGAATCTGGTACGTCCACAATTCACGGTTTCCTTAGATCCATGAAATTCCGTGTTGAATTTTGGTCAGAAAATGAAAACTCCGGAGCCGCTGTTCAGCAGGCCCGGGTGTAGCTCCCAGAGGCACACTGGTGCTCCTCTAGAATTTGGATAAAAATCGTTTTCACTGGAATAAAGAACCTTGATCAAGCCATGTGGGTCTTGACAATCGAAATTGCTGCGTTTGCCCGGTATACTGACAAGAACCCACCTGTGCTAGTCCATGGCGTATTCAGCACAGGAATCTGCATCGATTGAGCCAAGACAAAGGAAAGCTCAGGGACGCAGCACCCGTGTAGAAAAGCATTTGTACTTCAAAGATGAGGCCAATGAGGTGAAAGGACAAAGCCATGGCAAACAGTTTTGATCATCGGCAGAATTTCACGGAGCAATATTGCTGGGAGAGAAAAGGCACCACCTGAGGGAGGCACGCTCAACAAAACTACCTAGGGCAGGAGCCGGGTTGCCCCCAGGCACTAGGCGTGTCAGGCCTCAGCATTGTAAGGAGAGTTCACTGAAGTACCTGAGTGAAGTTTTCTCCGCTGTCCTACGTCTACGTTCCTAAAATTTACTCGGAGATCTGATGATCCTGGCTTATGAACGGCCACCATTCACCGTTCTCCTTACACTCGTGCGTCTCCATTGGCCTTAAAAGAAAGGGAGGACACGCAACTGCTGGCAGGTAAATTCAGCAAAGTTTGTCTCAACACAAAAGAGACAGCTCTGTGGTGACCCGTCTTCCACGGTAAACCATTTCCTAGCGAATAAGGAATCTTCCCATCGCAATGACAATATGAGAGAATTGCCACCGATGGATTTGCCGCTGTGCCTACACATCATCTTGAGGCCATAAAGTAGTGAAGCACGGGATCCCAGGCGCTTCACCCTTTACCCTAGACCAGTGAAACACTGTCCGTAAACATGCCCACATGCCTGTATCTATGCCCGTTTAAAGTTAACGCTAAACCGAAATCTTCTGTCCCACTATTTTGCAGCATTTTAAAGAAGTACACTGGGAAAGATTTTTCTGCAAGGAAGAACCTGCAGGCGGCGTGGCTGAAATGAGAATATCATGCTGCACGAGCGCTTTGCCCTCAGATGTAGAAGTGTCATCAGTGGGCATCATAGAGAAACGGGACTTTAATAAGTGATCATCAACCTCTGTGAATTCCCTTTGTTCTAGACGCCTGAAATAAAGAGTTGTCCTGAGTCACATAAACCTCCACCGAGTCGTCCTTATGTGGCACGGGAACATGCCGGTATAAGAGAATTCCGAAGAAGGCTGAACGTCCACAATTGAATGGTCATTGCCAGAAATGAAGTGGCAGCCTGATCAGACTGGGAAACTTCAGCTTCCATTAGACAATGAAGATGTGAGAATCTGGTACGTCCACAATTCACGGTTTCCTTAGATCCATGAATTCCGTGTTGAATTTTAGTCAGAAAATGAAAACTCCGGAGCCGCTGTTCAGCAGGCTCGGGTGTAGCTCCCAGAGGCACACTGGTGCTCCTCTAGAATTTGGATAAAAATCGTTTTCACTGGAATAAAGAACCTTGATCAAGCCAGGTGGGTCTTGACAATCAAAATTGCTGCGTTTGCCCGGTATACTGACAAGAACCCACCTGTGCTAGTCCATGGCGTATTCAGCACAGGAATCTGCATCGATTGAGCCAAGACAAAGGAAAGCTCAGGGACGCAGCACCCGTGTAGAAAAGCATTTGTAATTCAAAGATGAGGCCAATGAGGTGAAAGGACAAAGCCATGGCAAACAGTTTTGATCATGGGCAGAATTTCACGGAGCAATATTGCTGGGAGAGAAAAGGCACCACCTGAGGGAGGCACGCTCAACAAAACTACCTAGGGCAGGAGCCGGGTTGCCCCCAGGCACTAGGCGTGTCAGGCCTCAGCATTGTAAGGAGAGTACACTGAAGTCCCTGAGTGAAGTTTTCCCCGCTGTCCTACGTCTACGTTCCTAAAATTTACTCTGCGGTTTCTGATGATCCTGGCTTATGAACGGCCACCATTCACCGTTCTCCTTACACTCGTGCGTCTCCATCGGCCTTAAAAGAAAGGGAGGACACGCAACTGCTGGCAGGTAAATTCAGCAAAGTTTGTCTCAACACAAAAGAGACAGCTCTGTGGTGACCCGTCTTCCACGGTAAAACATTTCCTAGCGAATAAGGAATCTTCCCATCGCAATGACAATATGAGAGAATTGCCACCGATGGATTTGCCGCTGTGCCTACACATCATCTTGAGGACATACAGTAGTGAAGCACGGGATCCCAGGCGCTTCACCCTTTACCCAAGACCAGTGAAACAATGTCTCTAAACATGCCCACATGCCTGTAGCTATGCCCGTTTAAAGTTAACGCTAAACCGAAATCTTCTGTCCCACTATTTTGCAGCATTTTAAAGAAGTACACTGGGAAAGATTTTTCTGCAAGGAAGAAACTGCAGGCGGCGTGGCTGAAATGAGAATATCATGCTGCACGAGCTCTTTGCCCTCAGATGTAGAAGTGTCATCAGTGGGCATCATAGAGAAACGGGACTTTAATAAGTGATCATCAACCTCTGTGAATTCCCTTTGTTCTAGACGCCTGAAATAAAGAGTTGTCCTGAGTCACATAAACCTCCACCGAGACGTCCTTATGTGGCACGGGAACATGCCGGTATAAGAGAATTCCGAAGAAGGCTGAACGTCCACAATTGAATGGTCATTGCCAGAAATGAAGTGGCAGCCTGATCAGACTGGGAAACTTCAGCTTCCATTAGACAATGAAGATGTGAGAATCTGGTACGTCCACAATTCACGGTTTCCTTAGATCCATGAAATTCCGTGTTGAATTTTAGTCAGAAAATGAAAACTCCGGAGCCGCTGTTCAGCAGGCTCGGGTGTAGCTCCCAGAGGCACACTGGTGCTCCTCTAGAATTTGGATAAAAATCGTTTTCACTGGAATAAAGAACCTTGATCAAGCCAGGTGGGTCTTGACAATCGAAATTGCTGCGTTTGCCCGGTATACTGACAAGAACCCACCTGTGCTAGTCCATGGCGTATTCAGCACAGGAATCTGCATCGATTGAGCCAAGACAAAGGAAAGCTCAGGGACGCAGCACCCGTGTAGAAAAGCATTTGTACTTCAAAGATGAGGCCAATGAGGTGAAAGGACAAAGCCATGGCAAACAGTTTTGATCATCGGCAGAATTTCACGGAGCAATATTGCTGGGAGAGAAAAGGCACCACCTGAGGGAGGCACGCTCAACAAAACTACCTAGGGCAGGAGCCGGGTTGCCCCCAGGCACTAGGCGTGTCAGGCCTCAGCATTGTAAGGAGAGTTCACTGAAGTCCCTCAGTGAAGTTTTCCCCGCTGTCCTACGTCTATGTTCCTAAAATTTACTCTGCGGTTTCTGATGATCCTGGCTTATGAACGGCCACCATTCACCGTTCTCCTTACACTCGTGCGTCTCCATCGGCCTTAAAAGAAAGGGAGGACACGCAACTGCTGGCAGGTAAATTCAGCAAAGTTTGTCTCAACACAAAAGAGACAGCTCTGTGGTGACCCGTCTTCCACGGTAAAACATTTCCTAGCGAATAAGGAATCTTCCCATCGCAATGACAATATGAGAGAATTGCCACCGATGGATTTGCCGCTGTGCCTACACATCATCTTGAGGCCATACAGTAGTGAAGCACGGGATCCCAGGCGCTTCACCCTTTACCCTAGACCAGTGAATCAATGTCTCTAAACATGCCCACATGCCTGTATCTATGCCCGTTTAAAGTTAACGCTAAACCGAAATCTTCTGTCCCACTATTTTGCAGCATTTTAAAGAAGTACACTGGGAAAGATTTTTCTGCAAGGAAGAAACTGCAGGCGGCGTGGCTGAAATGAGAATATCATGCTGCACGAGCACTTTGCCCTCAGATGTAGAAGTGTCATCAGTGGGCATCATAGAGAAACGGGACTTTAATAAGTGATCATCAACCTCTGTGAATTCCCTTTGTTCTAGACTCCTGAAATAAAGAGTTGTCCTGAGTCACATAAACCTCCACCGAGTGGTCTTTATGTGGCGCGGGAACATGCCGGTATAAGAGAATTCCGAAGAAGGCTGAACGTCCACAATTGAATGGTCATTGCCAGAAATGAAGTGGCAGCCGGATCAGACTGGGAAACTTCAGCTTCCATTAGACAATGAAGATGTGAGAATCTGGTACGTCCACAATTCACGGTTTCCTTAGATCCATGAAATTCCGTGTTGAATTTTAGTCAGAAAATGAAAACTCCGGAGCCGCTGTTCAGCAGCCCCGGGTGTAGCTCCCAGAGGCACACTGGTGCTCCTCTAGAATTTGGATAAAAATCGTTTTCACTGGAATAAAGAACCTTGATCAAGCCAGGTGGGTCTTGACAATCGAAATTGCTGCGTTTGCCCGGTATACTGACAAGAACCCACCTGTGCTAGTCCATGGCGTATTCAGCACAGGTATCTGCATCGATTGAGCCAAGACAAAGGAAAGCTCAGGGAGGCAGCACCCGTGTAGAAAAGCATTTGTACTTCAAAGATGAGGCCAATGAGGTGAAAGGACAAAGCCATGGCAAACAGTTTTGATCATCGGCAGAATTTCACGGAGCAATATTGCTGGGAGAGAAAAGGCACCACCTGAGGGAGGCACGCTCAACAAAACTACCTAGGGCAGGAGCCGGGTTGCCCCCAGGCATTAGGCGTGTCAGGCCTCAGCATTGTAAGGAGAGTTCACTGATGTCCCTGAGTGAAGTTTTCTCCGCTGTCCTACGTCTACGTTCTTAAAATTTACTCTGCGGTTTCTGATGATCCTGGCTTATGAACGGCCACCATTCACCGTTCTCCTTACACTTGTGCGTCTCCATCGGCCTTAAAAGAAAGGGAGGACACGCAACTGCTGGCAGGTAAATTCAGCAAAGTTTGTCTCAACACAAAAGAGACAGCTCTGTGGTGACCCGTCTTCCACGGTAAAACATTTCCTAGCGAATAAGGAATCTTCCCATCGCAATGACAATATGAGAGAATTGCCACCGATGGATTTGCCGCTGTGCCTACACATCATCTTGAGGCCATACAGTAGTGAAGCACGGGAAACCAGGCGCTTCAATCTTTACCCTAGACCAGTGAAACACTGTCTCTAAACATGCCCACATGCCTGTATCTATGCCAGTTTAAAGTTAACGCTAAACCGAAATCTTCTGTCCCACTATTTTGCAGCATTTTAAAGAAGTTCACTGGGAACGATTTTTCTGCAAGGAAGAAACTGCAGGCGGCGTGGCTGAAATGAGAATATCATGCTGCACGAGCGCTTTGCCCTCAGATGTAGAAGTGTCATCAGTGGGCATCATAGAGAAACGGGACTTTAATAAGTGATCATCAACCTCTGTGAATTCCCTTTGTTCTAGACGCCTGAAATAAAGAGTTGTCCTGAGTCACATAAACCTCCACCGAGTGGTCTTCATGTGGCGCGGGAACATGCCGGTATAAGAAAATTCCGAAGAAGGCTGAACGTCCACAATTGAATGGTCATTGCCAGAAATGAAGTGGCAACCAGATCAGACTGGGAAACTTCAGCTTCCATTAGACAATGAAGATGTGAGAATCTGGTACTTCCACAATTCACGGTTTCCTTAGATCCATGAAATTCCGTGTTGAATTTTAGTCAGAAAATGAAAACTCCGGAGCCGCTGTTCAGCAGGCCTGGGTGTAGCTCCCAGAGGCACACTGGTGCTCCTCTAGAATTTGGATAAAAATCGTTTTCACTGGAATAAAGAACCTTGATCAAGCCAGGTGGGTCTTGACATCTAAATTGCTGCGTTTGCCCGGTATACTGACAAGAACCCACCTGTGCTAGTCCATGGCGTATTCAGCACAGGAATCTGCATCGATTGAGCCAAGACAAAGGAAAGCTCAGGGACGCAGCACCCGTGTAGAAAAGCATTTGTACTTCAAAAATGAGGCCAATGAGGTGAAAGGACAAAGCCATGGCAAACAGTTTTGATCATCGGCAGAATTTCACGGAGCAATATTGCTGGGAGAGAAAAGGCACCACCTGAGGGAGGCACGCTCAACAAAACTACCTAGGGCAGGAGCCGGGTTGCCCCCAGGCACTAGGCGTGTCAGGCCTCAGCATTGTAAGGAGAGTTCACTGAAGTCCCTGAGTGAAGTTTTCTCCGCTGTCCTACGTCTACGTTCCTAAAATTTACTCTGCGGTTTCTGATGATCCTGGCTTATGAACGGCCACCATTCACCGTTCTCCTTACACTCGTGCGTCTCCATCGGCCTTAAAAGAAAGGGAGGACACGCAACTGCTGGCAGGTAAATTCAGCAAAGTTTGTCTCAACACCAAAGAGACAGCTCTGTGGTGACCCGTCTTCCACGGTAAAACATTTCCTAGCGAATAAGGAATCTTCCCATCGCAATGACAATATGAGAGAATTGCCACCGATGGATTTGCCGCTGTGCCTACACATCATCTTGACGCCATACAGTAGTGAAGCACGGGAACCCAGGCGCTTCACCCTTTACCCTAGACCAGTGAAACACTGTCTCTAAACATGCCCACAAGCCTGTATCTATGCCCGTTTAAAGTTAACGCTAAACCGAAATCTTCTGTCCCACTATTTTGCAGCATTTTAAAGAAGTTCACTGGGAAAGATTTTTCTGCAAGGAAGAAACTGCAGGCGGCGTGGCTGAAATGAGAATATCATGCTGCACGAGCTCTTTGCCCTCAGATGTAGAAGTGTCATCAGTGGGCATCATAGAGAAACGGGACTTTAATAAGTGATCATCAACCTCTGTGAATTCCCTTTGTTCTAGATGCCTGAAATAAAGAGTTGTCCTGAGTCACATAAACCTCCACCGAGTGGTCTTCATGTGGCGCGGGAACATGCCGGTATAAGAGAATTCCGAAGAAGGCTGAACGTCCACAATTGAATGGTCATTGCCAGAAATGAAGTGGCAGCCGGATCAGACTGGGAAACTTCAGCTTCCATTAGACAATGAAGATGTGAGAATCTGCTACGTCCACAATTCACGGTTTCCTTAGATCCATGAAATTCCGTGTGGAATTTTAGGCAGAAAATGAAAACTCCGGAGCCGCTGTTCAGCAGGCCTGGGTGTAGCTCCCAGAGGCACACTGGTGCTCCTCTAGAATTTGGATAAAAATCGTTTTCACTGGAATAAAGAACCTTGATCAAGCCAGGTGGGTCTTGACATCTAAATTGCTGTGTTTGCCCGGTATACTGACAAGAACCCACCTGTGCTAGTCCATAGCGTATTCAGCACAGGAATCTGCATCGATTGAGCCAAGACAAAGGAAAGCTCAGGGACGCAGCACCCGTGTAGAAAAGCATTTGTACTTCAAAGATGAGGCCAATGAGGTGAAAGGACAAAGCCATGGCAAACAGTTTTGATCATGGGCAGAATTTCACGGAGCAATATTGCTGGGAGAGAAAAGGCACCACCTGAGGGAGGCACGCTCAACAAAACTACCTAGGGCAGGAGCCGGGTTGCCCCCAGGCACTAGGCGTGTCAGGCCTCAGCATTGTAAGGAGAGTTCACTGAAGTCCCTGAGTGAAGTTTTCTCCGCTGTCCTACGTCTACGTTCCTAAAATTTACTCTGCGGTTTCTGATGATCCTGGCTTATGAACGGCCACCATTCACCGTTCTCCTTACACTCGTGCGTCTCCATCGGCCTTAAAAGAAAGGGAGGACACGCAACTGCTGGCAGGTAAATTCAGCAAAGTTTGTCTCAACACAAAAGGGACAGCTCTGTGGTGACCCGTCTTCCACGGTAAAACATTTCCTAGCGAAGAAGGAATCTTCCCATCGCAATGACAATATGAGAGAATTGCCACCGATGGATTTGCCGCTGTGCCTACACATCATCTTGAGGCCATACAGTAGTGAAGCACGGGAACCCAGGCGCTTCACCCTTTACCCTAGACCAGTGAAACACTGTCTCTAAACATGCCCACATGCCTGTATCTATGCCCGTTTAAAGGTAACGCTAAACCGAAATCTTCTGTCCCACTATTTTGCAGCATTTTAAAGAAGTACACTGGGAAAGATTTTTCTGCAAGGAAGAAACTGCAGGCGGCGTGCCTGAAATGAGAATATCATGCTGCACGAGCTCTTTGCCCTCAGATGTAGTAGTGTCATCAGTGGGCATCATAGAGAAACGGGACTTTAATAAGTGATCATCAACCTATGTGAATTCCCTTTGTTCTAGACGCTTGAAATAAAGAGTTGTCCTGAGGCACATAAACCTCCACCGAGT
Organism: Tenrec ecaudatus; assembly: GCF_050624435.1. Classification (NCBI taxonomy): domain Eukaryota; kingdom Metazoa; phylum Chordata; class Mammalia; order Afrosoricida; family Tenrecidae; genus Tenrec; species Tenrec ecaudatus. Next base: position 420,314 of record NW_027457620.1, read on the forward strand.
TGTCTTTATGTGGCGGGAGAACATGCCGGTATAAGAGAATTCCGAAGAAGGCTGAACGTCCACAATTGAGTGGTCATTGCCAGAAATGAAGTGGCAGCCAGATCAGACTGGGAAACTTCAGCTTCCATTAGACAATGAAGATGTGAGAATCTGGTACGTCCACAATATACGGTTTCCTTAGATCTATGAAATTCCGTGTTGAATTTTAGTCAGAAAATGAAAACTCCGGAGCCGCTGTTCAGCAGGCCCGGGTGTAGCTCCCAGAGGCACACTGGTGCTCCTCTAGAATTTGGATAAAAATCGTTTTCACTGGAATAAAGAACCTTGATCAAGCCAGGTGGGTCTTGACAATCGAAATTGCTGCGTTTGCCCGGTATACTGACAAGAACCCACCTGTGCCAGTCCATGGCTTATTCAGCACAGGAATCTGCATCGATTGAGCCAAGACAAAGGAAAGCTCAGGGACGCAGCACCCGTGTAGAAAAGCATTTGTACTTCAAAGATGAGGCCAATGAGGTGAAAGGACAAAGCCATGGCAAACAGTTTTGATCATCGGCAGAATTTCACGGAGCAATATTGCTGGGAGAGAAAAGGCACCACCTGAGGGAGGCACGCTCAACAAAACTACCTAGGGCAGGAGCCGGGTTGCCCCCAGGCACAAGGCGTGTCAGGCCTCAGCATTGTAAGGAGAGTTCACTGAAGTCCCTGAGTGAAGTTTTCTCTGCTGTCCTACGTCTACGTTCCTAAAATTTACTCTGCGGTTTCTGATGATCCTGGCTTATGAACGGCCACCATTCACCGTTCTCCTTACACTCGTGCGTCTCCATCGGCCTTAAAAGAAAGGGAGGACACGCAACTCCTGGCAGGTAAATTCAGCAAAGTTTGTCTCAACACAAAAGAGACAGCTCTGTGGTGACCCGTCTTCCACGGTAAAACATTTCCTAGCGAATAAGGAATCTTCCCATCACAATGACAATATGAGAGAATTGCCACCGATGGATTTGCCGCTGTGCCTACACATCATCTTGAGGCCATACAGTAGTGAAGCACGGGATCCCAGGCGCTTCACCCTTTACCCTAGACCAGTGAAACACTGTCTCTAAACATGCCCACATGCCTGTATCTATGCCCGTTTAAAGTTAACGCTAAACCGAAATCTTCTGTCCCTCTATTTTGCAGCATTTTAAAGAAGTGCACTGGGAAAGATTTTTCTGCAAGGAAGAATCTGCAGGCGGCGTGGCTGAAATGAGAATATCATGCTGCACGAGATCTTTGCCCTCAGATGTAGAAGTTTCATCAGTGGTCATCATAGAGAAACGGGATTTTAATAAGTGATCATCAACCTCTGTGAATTCCCTTTGTTCTAGACGCCTGAAATAAAGAGTTGTCCTGAGTCACATAAACCTCCACCGAGTGGTCTTTATGTGGCGCGGGAACATGCCGGTATAAGAGAATTCCGAAGAAGGCTGAACGTCCACAATTGAGTGGTCATTGCCAGAAATGAAGTGGCAGCCGGATCAGACTGGGAAACTTCAGCATCCATTAGACAATGAAGATGTGAGAATCTGGTACGTCCACAATTCACGGTTTCCTTAGATCCATGAAATTCCGTGTTGAATTTTAGTCAGAAAATGAAAACTCCGGAGCCGCTGTTCAGCAGGCCCGGGTGTAGCTCCCAGAGGCACACTGGTGCTCCTCTAGAATTTGGATAAAAATCGTTTTCACTGGAATAAAGAACCTTGATCAAGACAGGTGGGTCTTGACAATCGAAATTGCTGCGTTTGCCCGGTATACTGACAAGAACCCACCTATGCCAGTCCATGGCTTATTCAGCACAGGAATCTGCATCGATTGAGCCAAGACAAAGGAAAGCTCAGGGAGGCAGCACCTGTGTAGAAAAGCATTTGTACTTCAAAGATGAGGCCAATGAGGTGAAAGGACAAAGCCATGGCAAACAGTTTTGATCATCGGCAGAATTTCACGGAGCAATATTGCTGGGAGAGAAAAGGCACCACCTGAGGGAGGCACGCTCAACAAAACTACCTAGGGCAGGAGCCGGGTTGCCCCCAGGCACTAGGCGTGTCAGGCCTCAGCATTGTAAGGAGAGTTCACTGAAGTCCCTGAGTGAAGTTTTCTCCGCTGTCCTACGTCTACGTTCCTAAAATTTACTCTGCGGTTTCTGATGATCCTGGCTTATGAACGGACACCATTCACCGTTCTCCTTACACTCGTGCGTCTCCATCGGCCTTAAAAGAAAGGGAGGACACGCAACTGCTGGCAGGTAAATTCAGCAAAGTTTGCTCAACACAAAAGAGACAGCCCTGTGGTGACCCGTCTTCCACGGTAAAACATTTCCTAGCGAATAAGGAATCTTCCCATCGCAATGACAATATGAGAGAATTGCCACCGATGGATTTGCCGCTGTGCCTACACATCATCTTGAGGCCTTACAGTAGTGAAGCACGGGAACCCAGGCGCTTCACCCTTTACCCTAGACCAGTGAAACACTGTCTCTAAACATGCCCACATTCCTGTATCTATGCCCGTTTAAAGTTAACGCTAAACCGAAATCTTCTGTCCCACTATTTTGCAGCATTTTAAAGAAGTACACTGGGAAAGATTTTTCTGCAAGGAAGGAATTACAGGCGGTGTGGCTTAAATGAGAATATCATGCTGCACGAGCTCTTTGCCCTCAGATGTAGAAGTGTCATCGGTGGGCATCATAGAGAAACGGGACTTTAATAAGTGATCATCAACCTCTGTGAATTCCCTTTGTTCTAGACGCCTGAAATAAAGAGTTGTCCTGAGTCACATAAACCTCCACCGAGTGGTCTTTATGTGGCGCGGGAACATGCCGGTATAAGAGAATTCCGAAGAAGGCTGAACGTCCACAATTGAATGGTCATTGCCAGAAATGAAGTGGCAGCCGGATCAGACTGGGAAACTTCAGCTTCCATTAGACAATGAAGATGTGAGAATCTGGTACGTCCACAATTCACGGTTTCCTTAGATCCATGAAATTCTGTGTTGAATTTTAGTCAGAAAATGAAAACTCCGGAGCTGCTGTTCAGCTGGCCCGGGTGTAGCTCCCAGAGGCACACTGGTGCTCCTCTAGAATTTGGATAAAAATCGTTTTCACTGGAATAAAGAACCTTGATCAAGCCAGGTGGGTCTTGACAATTGAAATTGCTGCGTTTGCCCGGTATACTGACAAGAACCCACCTGTGCTAGTCCATGGCGTATTCAGCACAGGAATTTGCATCGATTGAGCCAAGACAAAGGAAAGCTCAGGGAGGCATCACACGTGTAGAAAAGCATTTGTACTTCAAAGATGAGGCCAATGAGATGAAAGGACAAAGCCAAGGCAAACAGTTTTGATCATGGGCAGAATTTCACGGAGCAATATTGCTGGGAGAGAAAAGGCACCACCTGAGGGAGGCACGCTCAACAAAACTACCTAGGGCAGGAGCCGGGTTGCCCCCAGGCACTAGGCGTGTCAGGCCTCAGCATTGTAAGGAGAGTTCACTGAAGTCCCTGAGTGAAGTTTTCTCCGCTGTCCTACGTCTACGTTCCTAAAATTTACTCTGCGGTTTCTGATGATCCTGGCTTATGAACGGCCACCATTCACCGTTCTCCTTACACTCGTGCGTCTCCATCGGCCTTAAAAGAAAGGGAGGACACGCAACTGCTGGCAGGTAAATTCAGCAAAGTTTGTCTCAACACAAAAGAGACAGCTCTGTGGTGACCCGTCTTCCACGGTAAAACATTTCCTAGCGAATAAGGAATCTTCCCATCGCAATGACAATATGAGAGAATTGCCACCGATGGATTTGCCGCTGTGCCTACACATCATCTTGAGGCCATACAGTAGTGAAGCACGGGAACCCAGGCGCTTCACCCTTTACCCTAGACCAGTGAAACACTGTCTCTAAACATGCCCACAAGCCTGTATCTATGCCCGTTTAAAGTTAACGCTAAACCGAAATCTTCTGTCCCACTATTTTGCAGAATTTTAAAGAAGTTCACTGGAAAGATTTTTCTGCAAGGAAGAAACTGCAGGCGGCGTGGCTGAAATGAGAATATCATGCTGCACGAGCTCTTTGCCCTCAGATGTAGAAGTGTCATCAGTGGGCATCATAGAGAAACGGGACTTTAATAAGTGATCATCAACCTCTGTGAATTCCCTTTGTTCTAGACGCCTGAAATAAAGAGTTGTCCTGAGTCACATAAACCTCCACCGAGTGGTCTTCATGTGGCGCGGGAACATGCCGGTATAAGAGAATTCCGAAGAAGGCTGAACGTTCACAATTGAATGGTCATTGCCAGAAATGAAGTGGCAGCCGGATCAGACTGGGAAACTTCAGCTTCCATTAGACAATGAAGATGTGAGAATCTGGTACGTCCACAATTCACGGTTTCCTTAGATCCATGAAATTCCGTGTTGAATTTTAGTCAGAAAATGAAAACTCCGGAGCCGCTGTTCAGAAGGCCTGGGTGTAGCTCCCAGAGGCACACTGGTGCTCCTCTAGAATTTGGATAAAAATCGTTTTCACTGGAATAAAAAACCTTGATCAAGCCAGGTGGGTCTTGACATCTAAATTGCTGCGTTTGCCCGGTATACTGACAAGAACCCACCTGTGCTAGTCCATAGCGTATTCAGCACAGGAATCTGCATCGATTGAGCCAAGACAAAGGAAAGCTCAGGGAGGCAGCACCCGTGTAGAAAAGCATTTGTACTTCAAAGATGAGGCCAATGAGGTGAAAGGACAAAGCCATGGCAAACAGTTTTGATCATAGGCAGAATTTCACGGAGCAATATTGCTGGGAGAGAAAAGGCACCACCTGAGGGAGGCACGCTCAACAAAACTACCTAGGGCAGGAGCCGGGTTGCCCCCAGGCACTAGGCGTGTCAGGCCTCAGCATTGTAAGGAGAGTTCACTGAAGTCCCTGAGTGAAGTTTTCTCCGCTGTCCTACGTCTACATTCCTAAAATTTACTCTGCGGTTTCTGATGATCCTGGCTTATGAACGGCCACCATTCACCGTTCTCCTTACACTCGTGCGTCTCCATCGGCCTTAAAAGAAAGGGAGGACACGCAACTGCTGGCAGGTAAATTCAGCAAAGTTTTTCTCAACACAAAATAGACAGCTCTGTGGTGACCCGTCTTCCACGGTAAAACATTTCCTAGCGAATAAGGAATCTTCCCATCGCAATGACAATATGAGAGAATTGCCACCGATGGATTTGCCGCTGTGCCTACACATCATCTTGAGGCCATACAGTAGTGAAGCACGGGAACCCAGGCGCTTCACCCTTTACCCTAGACCAGTGAAACACTGTCTCTAAACATGCCCACATGCCTGTATCTATGCCCGTTTAAAGGTAACGCTAAACCGAAATCTTCTGTCCCACTATTTTGCAGCATTTTAAAGAAGTACACTGGGAAAGATTTTTCTGCAAGGAAGAAACTGCAGGCGGCGTGGCTGCAATGAGAATATCATGCTGCACGAGCTCTTTGCCCTCAGATGTAGTAGTGTCATCAGTGGACATCATAGAGAAACGGGACTTTAATAAGTGATCATCAACCTATGTGAATTCCCTTTGTTCTAGACGCCTGAAATAAAGAGTTGTCCTGAGGCACATAAACCTCCACCGAGTGGTCTTTATGTGGCGCGGGAACATGCCGGTATAAGAGAATTCCGAAGAAGGCTGAACGTCCACAATTGAACGGTCATTGCCAGAATTGAAGTGGCAGCGGGATCAGACTGGGAAACTTCAGCTTCCATTAGACAATGAAGATGTGAGAATCTGGTACGTCCACAATTCACGGTTTCCTTAGATCCATGAAATTCCGTGTTGAATTTTAGTCAGAAAATGAAAACTCCTGAGCCGCTGTTCAGCAGGCTCGGGTGTAGCTCCCAGTGGCACACTGGTGCTCCTCTAGAATTTGGATAAAAATCGTTTTCACTGGAATAAAGAACCTTGATCAAGCCAGGTGGGTCTTGACAATCGAAATTGCTGCGTTTGCCCGGTATACTGACAAGAACCCACCTGTGCCAGTCCATGGCTTATTCAGCACAGGAATCTGCATCGATTGAGCCAAGACAAAGGAAAGCTCAGGGAGGCAGCACCCGTGTAGAAAAGCATTTGTACTTCAATGATGAGGCCAATGAGGTGAAAGGACAAAGCCATGGCAAACAGTTTTGATCATCGGCAGAATTTCACGGAGCAATATTGCTGGGAGAAAAAAAATGGCACCACCTGAGGGAGGCACGCTCAACAAAACTACCTAGGGCAGGAGCCGGGTTGCCCCAGGCACTAGGCGTGTCAGGCCTCAGCATTGTAAGGAGAGTTCATTGAAGTCCCTGAGTGAAGTTTTCTCCGCTGTCCTACGTCTACGTTCCTAAAATTTACTCTGCGGTTTCCGATGATCCTGGCTTATGAACGGCCACCATTCACCGTTCTCCTTACACTCGTGCGTCTCCATCGGCTTTAAAAGAAAGGGAGGACACGCAACTGCTGGCAGGTAAATTCAGCAAAGTTTGTCTCAACACAAAAGAGACAGCTCTGTGGTGACCCGTCTTCCACGGTAAAACATTTCCTAACGAATAAAGAATCTTCCCATCGCAATGACAATATGAGAGAATTGCCACCGATGGATTTGCCGCTGTGCCTACACATCATCTTGAGGCCTTACAGTAGTGAAGCACGGGATCCCAGGCGCTTCACTCTTTACCCTAGACCAGTGAAACACTGTCTCTAAACATGCCCATATGCCTGTATCTATGCCCGTTTAAAGTTAACGCTAAACTGAAATCTTCTGTCCCACTATTTTGCAGCATTTTAAAGAAGTACAGTGGGAAAGATTTTTCTGCAAGGAAGGAATTACAGGCGGTGTGGCTGAAATGAGAATATCATGCTGCACGAGCTCTTTGCCCTCAGATGTAGAAGTGTCATCGGTGGGCATCATAGAGAAACGGGACTTTAATAAGTGATCATCAACCTCTGTGAATTCCCTTTGTTCTAGACGCCTGAAATAAAGAGTTGTCCTGAGTCACATAAACCTCCACCGAGTGGTCTTCATGTGGGCGGGAACATGCCGGTATAAGAGAATTCCGAATAAGGCTGAACGTCCACAATTGAATGGTCCTTTGCCAGAAATGAAGTGGCAGCCGGATCAGACTGGGAAACTTCAGCTTCCATTAGACAATGAAGATGTGAGAATCTGGTACGTCCACAATTCACGGTTTCCTTAGATCCATGAAATTCCGTGTTGAATTTTAGTCAGAAAATGAAAACTCCGGAGCCGCTGTTCAGCTGGCCCGGGTGTAGCTCCCAGAGGCACACTGGTGCTCCTCTAGAATTTGGATAAAAATCGTTTTCACTGGAATAAAAACCTTGATCAAGCCAGGTGGGTCTTGACAATCGAAATTGCTGCGTTTGCCCGGTATACTGACAAGAACCCACCTGTGCTAGTCCATGGCGTATTCAGCACAGGAATTTGCATCGATTGAGCCAAGACAAAGGAAAGCTCAGGGAGGCAGCACACGTGTAGAAAAGCATTTGTACTTCAAAGATGAGGCCAATGAGGTGAAAGGACAAAGCCAAGGCAAACAGTTTTGATCATGGGCAGAATTTCACGGAGCATTATTGCTGGGAGAGAAAAGGCACCACCTGAGGGAGGCACGCTCAACAAAACTACCTAGGGCAGGAGCCGGGTTGCCCCCAGGCACTAGGCTTGTCAGGCCTCAGCATTGTAAGGAGAGTTCCCTGAAGTCCCTGAGTGAAGTTTTCTCCGCTGTCCTACGTCTACGTTCCTAAAATTTACTCTGCGGTTTCTGATGATCCTGGCTTATGAACGGCCACCATTCACCGTTCTCCTTACACTCGTGCGTCTCCATCGGCCTTAAAAGAAAGGGAGGACACGCAACTGCTGGCAGGTAAATTCAGCAAAGTTTGTCTCAACACAAAAGAGACAGCTCTGTGGTGACCCGTCTTCCACGGTAAAACATTACCTACCGAATAAGGAATCTTCCGATCGCAATGACAATATGAGAGAATTGCCACCGATGGATTTGCCGCTGTGCCTACACATCATCTTGAGGCCATACAGTAGTGAAGCACGGCAACCCAGCGCTTCACCCTTTACCCTAGACCAGTGAAACACTGTCTCTAAACATGCCCACATGCCTGTATCTATGCCCGTTTAAAGTTAACGCTAAACCGAAATCTTCTGTCCCACTATTTTGTAGCATTTTAAAGAAGTACACTGGGAAAGATTTTTCTGCAAGGAGGAAACCAGGCGGCGTGGCTGCAATGAGAATATCATGCTGCACGAGCTCTTTGCCCTCAGATGTAGAAGTGTCATCAGTGGGCATCATAGAGAAACGGGACTTTAATAAGTGATCATCAACCTCTGTGAATTCCCTTTGTTCTAGACGCCTGAAATAATGAGTTGTCCTGAGTCACATAAACCTCCACCGAGTGGTCTTTATATGGCGCGGGAACATGCCGGTATAAGAGAATTCCGAAGAAGGCTGAACGTCCACAATTGAATGGTCATTGCCAGAAATGTAGTGGCAGCCGGATCAGACTGGGAAACTTCAGCTTCCATTAGACAATGAAGATGTGAGAATCTGGTACGTCCACAATTCACGGTTTCCTTCGATCCATGAAATTCCGTGTTGAATTTTAGTCAGAAAATGAAAACTCCAGAGCCGCTGTTCAGCTGTCCGGGTGTAGCTCCCAGAGGCACACTGGTGCTCCTCTAGAATTTGGATAAAAATCATTTTCACTGGAATAAAGAACCTTGATCAAGCCAGGTGGGTCTTGACAATCGAAATTGCTGCGTTTGCCCGGTATACTGACAAGAACCCACCTGTGCTAGTCCATGGCGTATTCAGCACAGGAATCTGCATCGATTGAGCCAAGACAAAGGAAAGCTCAGGGAGGCAGCACACGTGTAGAAAAGCATTTGTACTTCAAAGATGAGGCCAATGAGGTGAAAGGACAAAGCCATTGCAAACAGTTTTGATCATGGGCAGAATTTCACGGAGCAATATTGCTGGGAGAGAAAAGGCACCACCTGAGGGAGGCACGCTCAACAAAACTACCTAGGGCAGGAGCCGGGTTGCCCCCAGGCACTAGGCGTGTCAGGCCTCAGCATTGTAAGGAGAGTTCACTGAAGTCCCTGAGTGAAGTTTTCTCCGCTGTCCTACGTCTACGTTCCTAAAATTTACTCTGCGGTTTCTGATGATCCTGGCTTATGAACGGCCACCATTCACCGTTCTCCTTACACTCGTGCGTCTCCATCGGCCTTAAAAGAAAGGGAGGACACGCAACTGCTAGCAGGTAAATTCAGCAAAGTTTGTCTCAACACAAAAGAGACAGCTCTGTGGTGACCCGTCTTCCACGGTAAAACATTTCCTAGCGAATAAGGAATCTTCCCATCGCAATGACAATATGAGAGAATTGCCACCGATGGATTTGCCGCTGTGCCTTCACATCATCTTGAGGCCATACAGTAGTGAAGCACGGGAACCCAGGTGCTTCACCCTTTACCCTAGACCAGTGAAACACTGTCTCTAAACATGCCCACATGCCTGTATCTATGCCCGTTTACAGTTAACGCTAAACCGAAATCTTCTGTCCCTCTATTTTGCAGCATTTTAAAGAAGTACACAGGGAAAGATTTTTCTGCAAGGAAGGAACTACAGGCGGCGTGGCTGAAATGAGAATATCATGCTGCACGAGCTCTTTGCCCTCAGATGTAGAAGTGTCATCAGTGGGCATCATAGAGAAACGGGACTTTAATAAGTGATCATCAACCTCTGTGAATACCCTTTGTTCTAGACGCCTGAAATAAAGAGTTGTCCTGAGTCACATAAACCTCCACCGAGTGGTCTTTATGTGGCGCGGGAACATGCCGGTATAAGAGAATTCCGAAGAAGGCTGGACGTCCACAATTGAATGGTCATTGCCAGAAATGAAGTGGCAGCCGGATCAGACTGGGAAACTTCAGCTTCCATTAGACAATGAAGATGTGAGAATCTGGTACGTCCACAATTCACGGTTTCCTTAGATCCATGAAATTCCGTGTTGAATTTTAGTCAGAAAATGAAAACTCCGGAGCCACTGTTCAGCAGGCCCGGGTGTAGCTCCCAGAGGAACACTGGTGCTCCTCTAGAATTTGGATAAAAATCGTTTTCACTGGAATAAAGAACCTTGATCAAGCCAGGTGGGTCTTGACAACCGAAATTGCTGCGTTTGCCCGGTAAACTGACAAGAACCCACCTGTGCTAGTCCATGGTGTATTCAGCACAGGAATCTGCATCGATTGAGCCAAGACAAAGGAAAGCTCAGGGACGCACCACCCGTGTAGAAAAGCATTTGTACTTCAAAGATGAGGCCAATGAGGTGAAAGGACAAAGCCATGGCAAACAGTTTTGATCATGGGCAGAATTTCACGGAGCAATATTGCTGGGAGAGAAAAGGCAGCACCTGAGGGAGGCACGCTCAACAAAACTACCTAGGGCAGGAGCCGGGTTGCCCCCAGGCACTAGGCGTGTCAGGCCTCAGCATTGTAAGGAGAGTTCACTGAAGTCCCTGAGTGAAGTTTTCTCCGCTCTCCTACGTCTACGTTCCTAAAATTTACTCTGCGGTTACTGATGATCCTGGCTTATGAACGGCCACCATTCACCGTTCTCCTTACACTCGTGCGTCTCCAACGGCCTTAAAAGAAAGGGAGGACACGCAACTGCTGGCAGGTAAATTCAGCAAAGTTTGTCTCAACACAAAAGAGACAGCTCTGTGGTGACCCGTCTTCCACGGTAAAACATTTCCTAGCGAATAAGGAATCTTCCCATCGCAATGACAATATGAGAGAATTGCCACCGATGGATTTGCCGCTGTGCCTACACATCATCTTGAGGCCATACAGTAGTGAAGCACGGGATCCCAGGCGCTTCACCCTTTACACTAGACCAGTGAAACACTGTCTCTAAACATGCCCACATGCCTGTATCTATGCCCGTTTAACGTTAACGCTAAACCGAAATCTTCTGTCCCACTATTTTGCAGCATTTTAAAGAAGTACACTGGGAAAGATTTTTCTGCAAGGAAGGAACTGCAGGCGGCGTGGCTGAAATGAGAATATCATGCTGCACGAGCTCTTTGCCCTCAGATGTAGAAGTGTCATCAGTGGGCATCATAGAGAAACGGGACTTTAATAAGTGATCATCAACCTCTGTGAATTCCTTTTGTTCTAGACGCCTGAAATAAAGAGATGTCCTGAGTCACATAAACCTCCACCGAGTGGTCTTTATGTGGCGCGGGAACAGGCCTGTATAGGAGAATTCCGACGAAGGCTGAACATCCACAATTGAATGGTCATTGCCAGAAATGAAGTGGCAGCCGGATCAGACTGGGAAACTTCAGCTTCCATTAGACAATGAAGATGTGAGAATCTGGTACGTCCACAATTCACGGTTGCCTTAGATCCATGAAATTCCGTGTTGAATTTTAGTCAGAAAATGAAAACTCCGGAGCCGCTGTTCAGCAGGCCCGGGTGTAGCTCCCAGAGGCACACTGGTGCTCCTCTAGAATTTGGATAAAAATCGTTTTCACTGGAATAAAGAACCTTGATCAAGCCAGGTGCGTCTTGACAATCGAAATTGCTGCATTTGCCCGGTATACTGGCAAGAACCCACCTGTGCTAGTCCATGGCGTATTCAGCACAGGAATCTGCATCGATTGAGGCAAGACAAAGGAAAGCTCAGGGAGGCAGCACCCGTGTAGAAAAGCATTTGTACTTCAAAGATGAGGCCAATGAGGTGAAAGGACAAAGCCATGGCAAACAGTTTTGATCATCGGCAGAATTTCACGGAGCAATATTGCTGGGAGAGAAAAGGCACCACCTGAGGGAGGCACGCTCAACAAAACTACCTATAGCAGGAGCCGGGTTGCCCCCAGGCACTAGGCGTGTCAGGTCTCAGCATTGTAAGGAGAGTTCACTGAAGTCCCTGAGTGAAGTTTTCTCCGCTGTCCTACGTCTATGTTCCTAAAATTTACTCTGCGGTTTCTGATGATCCTGTCTTATGAACGGCCACCATTCACCGTTCTCCTTACACTCGTGCGACTCCATCGGCCTTAAAAGAAAGGGAGGACACGCAACGGCTGGCAGGTAAATTCAGCAAAGTTTGTCTCAACACAAAAGAGACAGCTCTGTGGTGACCCGTCTTCCACGGTAAAACATTTCCTAGCGAATAAGGAATCTTCCCATCGCAATGACAATATGAGAGAATTGCCACCGATGGATTTGCCGCTGTGACTACACATCATTTGAGGCCATACAGTAGTGAAGCACGGGAACCCAGGCGCTTCACCCTTTACCCTAGACCAGTGAAACACTGTCTCTAAACATGCCCACATGCCTGTATCTATGCCCGTTTACAGTTAAGGCTGAACCGAAATTTCTGTCCCACTATTTTGCAGCATTTTAAAGAAGTACACTGGGAAAGATTTTTCTGCAAGGAAGGAACTGCAGGCGGCGTGGCTGAAATGAGAATATCATGCTGCACGAGCTCTTTGCCCTCAGATGTAGAAGTGTCATCAGTGGGCATCATAGAGAAACGGGACTTTAATAAGTGATCATCAACCTCTGTGAATTCCCTTTGTTCTAGACGCCTGTAATAAAGAGTTGTCCTGAGTCACATAAACCTCCACCGAGTGGTCTTTATGTGACGCGGGAACATGCCTGTATAGGAGAATTCCGAAGAAGGCTGAACATCCACAATTGAATGGTCATTGCCAGAAATGAAGTGGCAGCCGGATCAGACTGGGAAACTTCAGCTTCCATTAGACAATGAAGATGTGAGAATCTGGTACGACCACAATTCACGGTTTCCTTAGATCCATGAAATTCCGTGTTGAATTTTAGTCAGAAAATGAAAACTCCGGAGCCGCTGTTCAGCAGGCCCGGGTGTAGCTCCCAGAGGCACACTGGTGCTCTTCTAGAATTTGGATAAAAATCGTTTTCACTGGAATAAAGAACCTTGATCAAGCCAGGTGGGTCTTGACAATCGAAATTGCTGCGTTTGCCCGGTATACTGACAAGAACCCACCTGTGCTAGTCCATGGCGTATTCAGCACAGGAATCTGCATCGATTGAGCCAAGACAAAGGAAAGCTCAGGGAGGTAGCACCCGTGTAGAAAAGCATTTGTACTTCAAAGATGAGGCCAATGAGGTGAAAGGACAAAGCCATGGCAAACAGTTTTGATCATGGGCAGAATTTCACGGAGCAATATTGCTGGGAGAGAAAAGGCACAACCTGAGGGAGGCACGCTCAACAAAACTACCTAGGGTAAGAGCCACGTTGCCCCCAGGCACTAGGCGTGTCAGGCCTCAGCATTGTAAGGAGAGTTCACTGAAGTCCCTGAGTGAAGTTTTCTCCGCTGTCCTACGTCTACGTTCCTAAAATTTACTCTGCGGTTTCTGATGATCCTGGCTTATGAACGGCCACCATTCACCGTTCTCCTTACACTCGTGCGTCTCCATCGGCCTTAAAAGAAAGGGAGGACACGCAACAGCTGGCAGGTAAATTCAGCAAAGTTAGTCTCAACACAAAAGAGACAGCTCTGTGGTGACCCGTCTTCCACGGTAAAACATTTCCTAGCGAATAAGGAATCTTCCCATCGCAATGACAATATGAGAGAATTGCCACCGATGGATTTGCCGCTGTGCCTACACATCATCTTGAGGCCATACAGTAGTGAAGCACGGGATCCCAGGCGCTTCACCCTTTACCCTAGACCAGTGAAACACTGTCTCTAAACATGCCCACATGCCTGTATCTATGCCCGTTTACAGTTAACGCTAAACCGAAATCTTCTGTCCCACTATTTTGCAGCATTTTAAAGAAGTACACTGGGAAAGATTTTTCTGCAAGGAAGGAACTGCAGGCGGCGTGGCTGAAATGAGAATATCATGCTGCACGAGCTCTTTGCCCTCAGATGTAGAAGTGTCATCAGTGGGCATCATAGAGAAACGGGACTTTAATAAGTGATCATCAACCTCTGTGAATTCCCTTTGTTCTAGACGCCTGTAATAAAGAGTTGTCCTGAGTCACATAAACCTCCACCGAGTGGTCTTTATGTGACGCGGGAACATGCCGGTATAGGAGAATTCCGAAGAAGGCTGAACGTCCACAATTGAATGGTCATTGCCAGAAATGAAGTGGCAGCCGGATCAGACTGGGAAACTTCAGCTTCCATTAGACAATGAAGATGTGAGAATCTGGTACGTCCACAATTCACGGTTTCCTTAGATCCATGAAATTCCGTGTTGAATTTTAGTCAGAAAATGAAAACTCCGGAGCCGCTTTTCAGCAGGCCCGGGTGTAGCTCCCAGAGGCACACTGGTGCTCCTCTAGAATTTGGATAAAAATCGTTTTCACTGGAATAAAGAACCTTGATCAAGCCAGGTGGGTCTTGACAATCGAAATTGCTGCGTTTGCCCGGCATACAGACAAGAACCCACCTGTGCTAGTCCATGGCGTATTCAGCACAGGAATCTGCATCGATTGAGCCAAGACAAAGGAAAGCTCAGGGAGGCAGCACCCGTGTAGAAAAGCATTTGTACTTCAAAGATGAGGCCAATGAGGTGAAAGGACAAAGCCATGGCAAACAGTTTTGATCATGGGCAGAATTTCACGGAGCAATATTGCTGGGAGAGAAAAGGCACCCCCTGAGGGAGGCACGCTCAACAAAACTACCTAGGGCAGGAGCCGGGTTGCCCCCAGGCACTAGGCGTGTCAGGCCTCAGCATTGTAAGGAGAGTTCACTGAAGACCCTGAGTGAAGTTTTCTCCGCTGTCCTACGTCTACGTTCCTAAAATTTACTCTGCGGTTTCTGATGATCCTGGCTTATGAACGGCCACCATTCACCGTTCTCCTTACACTCGTGCGTCTCCATCGGCCTTAAAAGAAAGGGAGGACACGCAACTGCTGGCAGGTAAATTCAGCAAAGTTTGTCTCAACACAAAAGAGACAGCTCTGTGGTGACCCGTCTTCCACGGTAAAACATTTCCTAGCGAATAAGGAATCTTCCCATCGCAATGACAATATGAGAGAATTGCCACCGATGGATTTGCCGCTGTGCCTACACATCATCTTGAGGCCATACAGTAGTGAAGCACGGGATCCCAGGCGCTTCACCCTTTACCCTAGACCAGTGAAACACTGTCTCTAAACATGCCCACATGCCTGTATCTATGCCCGTTTACAGTTAACGCTAAACCGAAATCTTCTGTCCCACTATTTTGCAGCATTTTAAAGAAGTACACTGGGAAAGATTTTTCTGCAAGGAAGGAACTGCAGGCGGCGTGGCCGAAAGGAGAATATCATGCTGCACGAGCTCTTTGCCCTCAGATGTAGAAGTGTCATCAGTGGGCATCATAGAGAAACGGGACTTTAATAAGTGATCATCAACCTCTGTGAATTCCCTTTGTTCTAGACGCCTGTAATAAAGAGTTGTCCTGAGTCACATAAACCTCCACCGAGTGGTCTTTATGTGACGCGGGAACATGCCGGTATAAGAGAATTCCGAAGAAGGCTGAACGTCCACAATTGAATGGTCATTGCCAGAAATGAAGTGGCAGCCGGATCAGACTGGGAAACTTCAGCTTCCATTAGACAATGAAGATGTGAGAATCTGGTACGTCCACAATTCACGGTTTCCTTAGATCCATGAAATTCCGTGTTGAATTTTAGTCAGAAAATGAAAACTCCGGAGCCACTGTTCAGCAGGCCCGGGTGTAGCTCCCAGAGGCACACTGGTGCTGCTCTAGAATTTGGATAAAAATCGTTTTCACTGGAATAAAGAACCTTGATCAAGCCAGGTGGGTCTTGACAATCGAAATTGCTGAGTTTGCCCGGCATACTGACAAGAACCCACCTGTGCTAGTCCATGGCGTGTTCAGCACAGGAATCTGCATCGATTGAGCCAAGACAAAGGAAAGCTCAGGGAGGCAGCACCCGTGTAGAAAAGCATTTGTACTTCAAAGATGAGGCCAATGAGGTGAAAGGACAAAGCCATGGCAAACAGTTTTGATCATGGGCAGAATTTCACGGAGCAATATTGCTGGGAGAGAAAAGGCACCCCCTGAGGGAGGCACGCTCAACAAAACTACCTAGGGCAGGAGCCGGGTTTACCCCCAGGCACTAGGCGTGTCAGGCCTCAGCATTGTAAGGAGAGTTCACTGAAGACCCTGAGTGAAGTTTTCTCCGCTGTCCTACGTCTACGTTCCTAAAATTTACTCTGCGGTTTCTGATGATCCTGGCTTATGAACGGCCACCATTCACCGTTCTCCTTACACTCTTGCGTCTCCATCGGCCTTAAAAGAAAGGGAGGACACGCAACTGCTGGCAGGTAAATTCAACAAGGTTTGTCTCAACACAAAAGAGACAGCTCTGTGGTGACCCGTCTTCCACGGTAAAACATTTCCTAGCGAATAAGGAATCTTCCCATCGCAATGACAATATGAGAGAATTGCCACCGATGGATTTGCCGCTGTGCCTACACATCATCTTGAGGCCATACAGTAGTGAAGCACGGGATCCCAGGCGCTTCACCCTTTACCTTAGACCAGTGAAACACTGTCTCTAAACATGCCCACATGCCTGTATCTATGCCCGTTTTCAGTTAACGCTAAACCGAAATCTTCTGTCCCACTATTTTGCAGCTATTTAAACAAGTACACTGGGAAAGATTTTTCTGCAAGGAAGGAACTGCAGGCGGCGTGGCTGAAATGAGAATATCATGCTGCACGAGCTCTTTGCCCTCAGATGTAGAAGTGTCATCAGTGGGCATCATAGAGAAACGGGACTTTAATAAGTGATCATCAACCTCTGTGAATTCCCTTTGTTCTAGACGCCTGTAATAAAGAGTTGTCCTGAGTCACATAAAACTCCACCGAGTGGTCTTTATGTGACGCGGGAACATGCCGGTATAGGAGAATTCCGAAGAAGGCTGAACGTCCACAATTGAATGGTCATTGCCAGAAATGAAGTGGCAGCCGGATCAGACTGGGAAACTTCAGCTTCCATTAGACAATGAAGATGTGAGAATCTGGTACGTCCACAATTCACGGTTTCCTTAGATCCATGAAATTCCGTGTTGAATTTTAGTCAGAAAATGAAAACTCCGGAGCCGCTGTTCAGCAGGCCCGGGTGTAGCTCCCAGAGGCACACTGGTGCTCCTCTAGAATTTGGATAAAAATCGTTTTCACTGGAATAAAGAACCTTGATCAAGCCAGGTGGGTCTTGACAATCGAAATTGCTGCGTTTGCCCGGCATACTGACAAGAACCCACCTGTGCTAGTCCATGGCGTATTCAGCACAGGAATCTGCATTGATTGAGCCAAGACAAAGGAAAGCTCAGGGAGGCAGCACCCGTGTAGAAAAGCATTTGTACTTCAAAGATGAGGCCAATGAGGTGAAAGGACAAAGCCATGGCAAACAGTTTTGATCATGGGGAGAATTTCACGGAGCAATATTGCTGGGAGAGAAAAGGCACCCCCTGAGGGAGGCACGCTCAACAAAATTACCTAGGGCAGGAGCCGGGTTGCCCCCAGGCACTAGGCGTGTCAGGCCTCAGCATTGTAAGGAGAGTTCACTGAAGACCCTGAGTGAAGTTTTCTCCGCTGTCCTACGTCTACGTTCCTAAAATTTACTCTGCGGTTTCTGATGATCCTGGCTTATGAACGGCCACCATTCACCGTTCTCCTTACACTCGTGCGTCTCCATCGGCCTTAAAAGAAAGGGAGGACACGCAACTGCTGGCAGGTAAATTCAGCAAAGTTTGTCTCAACACAAAAGAGACAGCTCTGTGGTGACCCGTCTTCCACGGTAAAACATTTCCTAGCGAATAAGGAATCTTCCCATCGCAATGACAATATGAGAGAATTGCCACCGATGGATTTGCCGCTGTGCCTACACATCATCTTGAGGCCATACAGTAGTGAAGCACGGGATCCCAGGCGCTTCACCCTTTACCCTAGACCAGTGAAACACTGTCTCTAAACATGCCCACATGCCTGTATCTATGCCCGTTTACAGTTAACGCTAAACCGAAATTTTCTGTCCCACTATTTTGCAGCATTTTAAAGAAGTACACTGGGAAAGATTTTTTTGCAAGGAAGGAACTGCAGGCGGCGTGGCTGAAATGAGAATATCATGCTGCACGAGCTCTTTGCCCTCAGATGTAGAAGTGTCATCAGTGGGCATCATAGAGAAACGGGACTTTAATAAGTGATCATCAACCTCTGTGAATTCCCTTTGTTCTAGACGCCTGTAATAAAGAGTTGTCCTGAGTCACATAAACCTCCACCGAGTGGTCTTTATGTGACGCGGGAACATGCCGGTATAGGAGAATTCCGAAGAAGGCTGAACGTCCACAATTTAATGGTCATTGCCAGAAATGAAGTGGCAGCCGGATCAGACTGGGAAACTTCAGCTTCCATTAGACAATGAAGATGTGAGAATCTGGTACGTCCACAATTCACGGTTTCCTTAGATCCATGAAATTCCGTGTTGAATTTTAGTCAGAAAATGAAAACTCCGGAGCCGCTGTTCGGCTGGCCCGGGTGTAGCTCCCAGAGGCACACTGGTGCTCCTCTAGAATTTGGATAAAAATCGTTTTCACTGGAATAAAGAACCTTGATCAAGCCAGGTGGGTCTTGACAATCGAAATTGCTGCGTTTGCCCAGCATACTGACAAGAACCCACCTGTGCTAGTCCATGGCGTATTCAGCACAGGAATCTGCATCGATTGAGCCAAAACAAAGGAAAGCTCAGGGAGGCAGCACCCGTGTAGAAAAGCATTTGTACTTCAAAGATGAGGCCAATGAGGTGAAAGGACAAAGCCATGGCAAACAGTTTTGATCATGGGCAGAATTTCACGGAGCAATATTGCTGGGAGAGAAAAGGCACCCCCTGAGGGAGGCACGCTCAACAAAACTACCTAGGGCAGGAGCCGGGTTGCCCCCAGGCACTAGGCGTGTCAGGCCTCAGCATTGTAAGGAGAGTTCACTGAAGTCCCTGAGTGAAGTTTTCTCCGCTCTCCTACGTCTACGTTCCTAAAATTTACTCTGCGGTTTCTGATGATCCTGGCTTATGAACGGCCACCATTCACCGTTCTCCTTACACTCTTGCGTCTCCATCGGCCTTAAAAGAAAGGGAGGACACGCAACTGCTGGCAGGTAAATTCAGCAAGGTTTGTCTCAACACAAAAGAGACAGCTCTGTGGTGACCCGTCTTCCACGGTAAAACATTTCCTAGCGAATAAGGAATCTTCCCATCGCAATGACAATATGAGAGAATTGCCACCGATGGATTTGCCGCTGTGCCTACACATCATCTTGAGGCCATACAGTAGTGAAGCACGGGATCCCAGGCGCTTCACCCTTTACCCTAGACCAGTGAAACACTGTCTCTAAACATGCCCACATGCCTGTATCTATGCCCGTTTACAGTTAACGCTAAACCGAAATTTTCTGTCCCACTATTTTGCAGCATTTTAAAGAAGTACACTGGGAAAGATTTTTCTGCAAGGAAGGAACTGCAGGCGGCGTGGCTGAAATGAGAATATCATGCTGCACGAGCTCTTTGCCCTCAGATGTAGAAGTGTCATCAGTGGGCATCATAGAGAAACGGGACTTTAATAAGTGATCATCAACCTCTGTGAATTCCCTTTGTTCTAGACGCCTGTAATAAAGAGTTGTCCTGAGTCACATAAACCTCCACCGAGTGGTCTTTATGTGACGCGGGAACATGCCGGTATAGGAGAATTCCGAAGAAGGCTGAACGTCCACAATTTAATGGTCATTGCCACAAATGAAGTGGCAGCCGGATCAGACTGGGAAACTTCAGCTTCCATTAGACAATGAAGATGTGAGAATCTGGTACGTCCACAATTCACGGTTTCCTTAGATCCATGAAATTCCGTGTTGAATTTTAGTCAGAAAATGAAAACTCCGGAGCCGCTGTTCGGCTGGCCCGGGTGTAGCTCCCAGAGGCACACTGGTGCTCCTCTAGAATTTGGATAAAAATCGTTTTCACTGGAATAAAGAACCTTGATCAAGCCAGGTGGGTCTTGACAATCGAAATTGCTGCGTTTGCCCGGCATACTGACAAGAACCCACCTGTGCTAGTCCATGGCGTATTCAGCACAGGAATCTGCATCGATTGAGCCAAAACAAAGGAAAGCTCAGGGAGGCAGCACCCGTGTAGAAAAGCATTTGTACTTCAAAGATGAGGCCAATGAGGTGAAAGGACAAAGCCATGGCAAACAGTTTTGATCATGGGCAGAATTTCACGGAGCAATATTGCTGGGAGAGAAAAGGCACCCCCTGAGGGAGGCACGCTCAACAAAACTACCTAGGGCAGGAGCCGGGTTGCCCCCAGGCACTAGGCGTGTCAGGCCTCAGCATTGTAAGGAGAGTTCACTGAAGTCCCTGAGTGAAGTTTTCTCCGCTCTCCTACGTCTACGTTCCTAAAATTTACTCTGCGGTTTCTGATGATCCTGGCTTATGAACGGCCACCATTCACCGTTCTCCTTACACTCTTGCGTCTCCATCGGCCTTAAAAGAAAGGGAGGACACGCAACTGCTGGCAGGTAAATTCAGCAAGGTTTGTCTCAACACAAAAGAGACAGCTCTGTGGTGACCCGTCTTCCACGGTAAAACATTTCCTAGCGAATAAGGAATCTTCCCATCGCAATGACAATATGAGAGAATTGCCACCGATGGATTTGCCGCTGTGCCTACACATCATCTTGAGGCCATACAGTAGTGAAGCACGGGATCCCAGGCGCTTCACCCTTTACCCTAGACCAGTGAAACACTGTCTCTAAACATGCCAACATGCCTGTATCTATGCCCGTTTACAGTTAACGCTAAACCGAAATTTTCTGTCCCACTATTTTGCAGCATTTTAAAGAAGTACACTGGGAAAGATTTTTTTGCAAGGAAGGAACTGCAGGTGGCTTGGCTGAAATGAGAATATCATGCTGCACGAGCTCTTTGCCCTCAGATGTAGAAGTGTCATCAGTGGGCATCATAGAGAAACGGGACTTTAATAAGTGATCATCAACCTCTGTGAATTCCCTTTGTTCTAGACGCCTGAAATAAACAGTTGTCCTGAGTCACATAAACCTCCACCGAGTGGTCTTTATGTGGCATGGGAACATGCCGGTATAAGAGAATTCCGAAGAAGGCTGAAAGTCCACAATTGAATGGTCATTGCCAGAAATGAAGTGGCAGCCGGATCAGACTGGGAAACTTCAGCTTCCATTAGACAATGAAGATGTGAGAATCTGGTACGTCCACAATTCACGGTTTCCTTAGATCCATGAAATTCCGTGTTGAATTTTAGTCAGAAAATGAAAACTCTGGAGCCGCTGTTCAGCAGGCCCGGGTGTAGCTCCCAGAGGCACACTGGTGCTCCTCTAGAATTTGGATAAAAATCGTTTTCACTGGAATAAAGAACCTTGATCAAGCCAGGTGGGTCTTGACAATCGAAATTGCTGCGTTTGCCCGGCATACTGACAAGAACCCACCTGTGCTAGTCCATGGCGTATTCAGCACAGGAATCTGCATTGATTGAGCCAAGACAAAGGAAAGCTCAGGGAGGCAGCACCCGTGTAGAAAAGCATTTGTACTTCAAAGATGAGGCCAATGAGGTGAAAGGACAAAGCCATGGCAAACAGTTTTGATCATGGGGAGAATTTCACGGAGCAATATTGCTGGGAGAGAAAAGGCACCCCCTGAGGGAGGCACGCTCAACAAAACTACCTAGGGCAGGAGCCGGGTTGCCCCCAGGCACTAGGCCTGTCAGGCCTCAGCATTGTAAGGAGAGTTCACTGAAGACCCTGAGTGAAGTTTTCTCCGCTGTCCTACGTCTACGTTCCTAAAATTTACTCTGCGGTTTCTGATGATCCTGGCTTATGAACGGCCACCATTCACCGTTCTCCTTACACTCGTGCGTCTCCATCGGCCTTAAAAGAAAGGGAGGACACGCAACTGCTGGCAGGTAAATTCAGCAAAGTTTGTCTCAACACAAAAGAGACAGCTCTGTGGTGACCCGTCTTCCACGGTAAAACATTTCCTAGCGAATAAGGAATCTTCCCATCGCAATGACAATATGAGAGAATTGCCACCGATGGATTTGCCGCTGTGCCTACACATCATCTTGAGGCCATACAGTAGTGAAGCACGGGATCCCAGGCGCTTCACCCTTTACCCTAGACCAGTGAAACACTGTCTCTAAACATGCCCACATGCCTGTATCTATGCCCGTTTACAGTTAACGCTAAACCGAAATTTTCTGTCCCACTATTTTGCAGCATTTTAAAGAAGTACACTGGGAAAGATTTTTTTGCAAGGAAGGAACTGCAGGCGGCGTGGCTGAAATGAGAATATCATGCTGCACGAGCTCTTTGCCCTCAGATGTAGAAGTGTCATCAGTGGGCATCATAGAGAAACGGGACTTTAATAAGTGATCATCAACCTCTGTGAATTCCCTTTGTTCTAGACGCCTGTAATAAAGAGTTGTCCTGAGTCACATAAACCTCCACCGAGTGGTCTTTATGTGACGCGGGAACATGCCGGTATAGGAGAATTCCGAAGAAGGCTGAACGTCCACAATTTAATGGTCATTGCCAGAAATGAAGTGGCAGCCGGATCAGACTGGGAAACTTCAGCTTCCATTAGACAATGAAGATGTGAGAATCTGGTACGTCCACAATTCACGGTTTCCTTAGATCCATGAAATTCCGTGTTGAATTTTAGTCAGAAAATGAAAACTCCGGAGCCGCTGTTCGGCTGGCCCGGGTGTAGCTCCCAGAGGCACACTGGTGCTCCTCTAGAATTTGGATAAAAATCGTTTTCACTGGAATAAAGAACCTTGATCAAGCCAGGTGGGTCTTGACAATCGAAATTGCTGCGTTTGCCCGGCATACTGACAAGAACCCACCTGTGCTAGTCCATGGCGTATTCAGCACAGGAATCTGCATCGATTGAGCCAAAACAAAGGAAAGCTCAGGGAGGCAGCACCCGTGTAGAAAAGCATTTGTACTTCAAAGATGAGGCCAATGAGGTGAAAGGACAAAGCCATGGCAAACAGTTTTGATCATGGGCAGAATTTCACGGAGCAATATTGCTGGGAGAGAAAAGGCACCCCCTGAGGGAGGCACGCTCAACAAAACTACCTAGGGCAGGAGCCGGGTTGCCCCCAGGCACTAGGCGTGTCAGGCCTCAGCATTGTAAGGAGAGTTCACTGAAGTCCCTGAGTGAAGTTTTCTCCGCTCTCCTACGTCTACGTTCCTAAAATTTACTCTGCGGTTTCTGATGATCCTGGCTTATGAATGGCCACCATTCACCGTTCTCCTTACACTCTTGCGTCTCCATCGGCCTTAAAAGAAAGGGAGGACACGCAACGGCTGGCAGGTAAATTCAGCAAGGTTTGTCTCAACACAAAAGAGACAGCTCTGTGGTGACCCGTCTTCCACGGTAAAACATTTCCTAGCGAATAAGGAATCTTCCCATCGCAATGACAATATGAGAGAATTGCCACCGATGGATTTGCCGCTGTGCCTACACATCATCTTGAGGCCATACAGTAGTGAAGCACGGGATCCCAGGCGCTTCACCCTTTACCCTAGACCAGTGAAACACTGTCTCTAAACATGCCCACATGCCTGTATCTATGCCCGTTTACAGTTAACGCTAAACCGAAATTTTCTGTCCCACTATTTTGCAGCATTTTAAAGAAGTACACTGGGAAAGATTTTTCTGCAAGGAAGGAACTGCAGGCGGCGTGGCTGAAATGAGAATATCATGCTGCACGAGCTCTTTGCCCTCAGATGTAGAAGTGTCATCAGTGGGCATCATAGAGAAACGGGACTTTAATAAGTGATCATCAACCTCTGTGAATTCCCTTTGTTCTAGACGCCTGTAATAAAGAGTTGTCCTGAGTCACATAAACCTCCACCGAGTGGTCTTTATGTGACGCGGGAACATGCCGGTATAGGAGAATTCCGAAGAAGGCTGAACGTCCACAATTTAATGGTCATTGCCAGAAATGAAGTGGCAGCCGGATCAGACTGGGAAACTTCAGCTTCCATTAGACAATGAAGATGTGAGAATCTGGTACGTCCACAATTCACGGTTTCCTTAGATCCATGAAATTCCGTGTTGAATTTTAGTCAGAAAATGAAAACTCCGGAGCCGCTGTTCGGCTGGCCCGGGTGTAGCTCCCAGAGGCACACTGGTGCTCCTCTAGAATTTGGATAAAAATCGTTTTCACTGGAATAAAGAACCTTGATCAAGCCAGGTGGGTCTTGACAATCGAAATTGCTGCGTTTGCCCGGCATACTGACAAGAACCCACCTGTGCTAGTCCATGGCGTATTCAGCACAGGAATCTGCATCGATTGAGCCAAAACAAAGGAAAGCTCAGGGAGGCAGCACCCGTGTAGAAAAGCATTTGTACTTCAAAGATGAGGCCAATGAGGTGAAAGGACAAAGCCATGGCAAACAGTTTTGATCATGGGCAGAATTTCACGGAGCAATATTGCTGGGAGAGAAAAGGCACCCCCTGAGGGAGGCACGCTCAACAAAACTACCTAGGGCAGGAGCCGAGTTGCCCCCAGGCACTAGGCGTGTCAGGCCTCAGCATTGTAAGGAGAGTTCACTGAAGTCCCTGAGTGAAGTTTTCTCCGCTCTCCTACGTCTACGTTCCTAAAATTTACTCTGCGGTTTCTGATGATCCTGGCTTATGAACGGCCACCATTCACCGTTCTCCTTACACTCTTGCGTCTCCATCGGCCTTAAAAGAAAGGGAGGACACGCAACTGCTGGCAGGTAAATTCAGCAAGGTTTGTCTCAACACAAAAGAGACAGCTCTGTGGTGACCCGTCTTCCACGGTAAAACATTTCCTAGCGAATAAGGAATCTTCCCATCGCAATGACAATATGAGAGAATTGCCACCGATGGATTTGCCGCTGTGCCTACACATCATCTTGAGGCCATACAGTAGTGAAGCACGGGATCCCAGGCGCTTCACCCTTTACCCTAGACCAGTGAAACACTGTCTCTAAACATGCCAACATGCCTGTATCTATGCCCGTTTACAGTTAACGCTAAACCGAAATTTTCTGTCCCACTATTTTGCAGCATTTTAAAGAAGTACACTGGGAAAGATTTTTTTGCAAGGAAGGAACTGCAGGTGGCTTGGCTGAAATGAGAATATCATGCTGCACGAGCTCTTTGCCCTCAGATGTAGAAGTGTCATCAGTGGGCATCATAGAGAAACGGGACTTTAATAAGTGATCATCAACCTCTGTGAATTCCCTTTGTTCTAGACGCCTGAAATAAAGAGTTGTCCTGAGTCACATAAACCTCCACCGAGTGGTCTTTATGTGGCATGGGAACATGCCGGTATAAGAGAATTCCGAAGAAGGCTGAAAGTCCACAATTGAATGGTCATTGCCAGAAATGAAGTGGCAGCCGGATCAGACTGGGAAACTTCAGCTTCCATTAGACAATGAAGATGTGAGAATCTGGTACGTCCACAATTCACGGTTTCCTTACATCCATGAAATTCCGTGTTGAATTTTAGTCAGAAAATGAAAACTCCGGAGCCGCTGTTCAGCAGGCCCGGGTGTAGCTCCCAGAGGCACACTGGTGCTCCTCTAGAATTTGGATAAAAATCGTTTTCACTGGAATAAAGAACCTTGATCAAGCCAGGTGGGTCTTGACAATCAAAATTGCTGCGTTTGCCCGGTATACTGACAAGAACCCACCTGTGCTAGTCCATGGCGTATTCAGCACAGGAATCTGCATCGATTGAGCCAAGACAAAGGAAAGCTCAGGGAGGCAGCACCCGTGTAGAAAAGCATTTGTACTTCAAAGATGAGGCCAATGAGGTGAAAGGACAAAGCCATGGCAAACAGTTTTGATCATGGGCAGAATTTCACGGAGCAATATTGCTGGGAGAGAAAAGGCACCACCTGAGGGAGGCACGCTCAACAAAACTACCTAGGGCAGGAGCCGGGTTGCCCCCAGGCACTAGGCCTGTCAGGCCTCAGCATTGTAAGGAGAGTTCATTGAAGTCGCTGAGTGAAGTTTTCTCCGCTGTCCTACGTCTACGTTCCTAAAATTTACTCTGCGGTTTCTGATGATCCTGGCTTATGAACGGCCACCATTCACCGTTCTCCTTACACTCTTGCGTTTCCATCGGCCTTAAAAGAAAGGGAGGACACGCAACTGCTGGCAGGTAAATTCAGCAAAGTTTGTCTCAACACAACAGAGACAGCTCTGTGGTGACCCGTCTTCTACGGTAAAACATTTCCTAGCGAATAAGGAATCTTCCCATCGCAATGACAATATGAGAGAATTGCCACCGATGGATTTGCCGCTGTGCCTACACATCATCTTGAGGCCATACAGTAGTGAAGCACGGTAACCCAGGCGCTTCACCCTTTACCCTAGACCAGTGAAACACTGTCTCTAAACATGCCCACATGCCTGTATCTATGCCCGTTTACAGTTAACGCTAAACCGAAATCTTCTGTCCCACTATTTTGCAGCATTTTAAAGAAGTACACTGGGAAAGATTTTTCTGCAAGGAAGGAACTGCAGCTGGCTTGGCTGAAATGAGAATATCATGCTGCACGAGCTCTTTGCCCTCAGATGTAGAAGTGTCATCAGTGGGCATCATAGAGAAACGGGACTTTAATAAGTGATCATCAACCTCTGTGAATTCCCTTTGTTCTAGACGCCTGAAATAAAGAGTTGTCCTGAGTCACATAAACCTCCACCGAGTGGTCTTTATGTGGCGTGGGAATATGCCGGTTTAAGAGAATTCCGAAGAAGGCTGAAAGTCCACAATTGAATGGTCATTGCCAGAAATGAAGTGGCAGCCGGATCAGACTGGGAAACTTCAGCTTCCATTAGACAATGAAGATGTGAGAATCTGGTACGTCCACAATTCACGGTTGCCTTAGATCCATGAAATTCCGTGTTGAATTTTAGTCAGAAAATGAAAACTCCGGAGCCGCTGTTCAGCAGGCCCGGGTGTAGCTCCCAGAGGCACACTGGTGCTCCTCTAGAATTTGGATAAAAATCGTTTTCACTGGAATAAAGAACCTTGATCAAGCCAGGTGGGTCTAGACAATCGAAATTGCTGCGTTTGCCCGGTATACTGACAAGAACCCACCTGTGCTAGTCCACGGCATATTCAGCACAGGAATCTGCATCGATTGAGCCAAGACAAAGGAAAGCTCAGGGACGCAGCACCCGTGTAGAAAAGCATTAGTACTTCAAAGATGAGGCCAATGAGGTGAAAGGACAAAGCCATGGTAAACAGTTTTGATCATTGGCAGAATTTCACGGAGCAATATTGCTGGGAGAGAATAGGCACCACCTGAGGGAGGCACGCTCAACAAAACTACCTAGGGCAGGAGCCGGGTTGCCCCCAGGCACTAGGCGTGTCAGGCCTCAGCATTGTAAGGAGAGTTCACTGAAGTCCCTGAGTGAAGTTTTCTCCGCTGTCCTAGGTCTACGTTCCTAAAATTTACTCTGCGGTTTCTGATGATCCTGGCTTATGAACGGCCACCATTCACCGTTCTCCTTACACTCTTGCGTTTCCATCGGCCTTAAAAGAAAGGGAGGACACGCAACTGCTGGCAGGTAAATTCAGCAAAGTTTGTCTCAACACAACAGAGACAGCTCTGTGGTGACCCGTCTTCTACGGTAAAACATTTCCTAGCGAATAAGGAATCTTCCCATCGCAATGACAATATGAGAGAATTGCCACCGATGGATTTGCCGCTGTGCCTACACATCATCTTGAGGCCATACAGTAGTGAAGCACGGTAACCCAGGCGCTTCACCCTTTACCCTAGACCAGTGAAACACTGTCTCTAAACATGCCCACATGCCTGTATCTATGCCCGTTTACAGTTAACGCTAAACCGAAATCTTCTGTCCCACTATTTTGCAGCATTTTAAAGAAGTACACTGGGAAAGATTTTTCTGCAAGGAAGGAACTGCAGCTGGCTTGGCTGAAATGAGAATATCATGCTGCACGAGCTCTTTGCCCTCAGATGTAGAAGTGTCATCAGTGGGCATCATAGAGAAACGGGACTTTAATAAGTGATCATCAACCTCTGTGAATTCCCTTTGTTCTAGACGCCTGAAATAAAGAGTTGTCCTGAGTCACATAAACCTCCACCGAGTGGTCTTTATGTGGCGTGGGAATATGCCGGTTTAAGAGAATTCCGAAGAAGGCTGAAAGTCCACAATTGAATGGTCATTGCCAGAAATGAAGTGGCAGCCGGATCAGACTGGGAAACTTCAGCTTCCATTAGACAATGAAGATGTGAGAATCTGGTACGTCCACAATTCACGGTTGCCTTAGATCCATGAAATTCCGTGTTGAATTTTAGTCAGAAAATGAAAACTCCGGAGCCGCTGTTCAGCAGGCCCGGGTGTAGCTCCCAGAGGCACACTGGTGCTCCTCTAGAATTTGGATAAAAATCGTTTTCACTGGAATAAAGAACCTTGATCAAGCCAGGTGGGTCTAGACAATCGAAATTGCTGCGTTTGCCCGGTATACTGACAAGAACCCACCTGTGCTAGTCCACGGCATATTCAGCACAGGAATCTGCATCGATTGAGCCAAGACAAAGGAAAGCTCAGGGACGCAGCACCCGTGTAGAAAAGCATTAGTACTTCAAAGATGAGGCCAATGAGGTGAAAGGACAAAGCCATGGTAAACAGTTTTGATCATTGGCAGAATTTCACGGAGCAATATTGCTGGGAGAGAATAGGCACCACCTGAGGGAGGCACGCTCAACAAAACTACCTAGGGCAGGAGCCGGGTTGCCCCCAGGCACTAGGCGTGTCAGGCCTCAGCATTGTAAGGAGAGTTCACTGAAGTCCCTGAGTGAAGTTTTCTCCGCTGTCCTACGTCTACGTTCCTAAAATTTACTCTGCGGTTTCTGATGATCCTGGCTTATGAACGGCCACCATTCACCGTTCTCCTTACACTCTTGCATCTCCATCGGCCTTAAAAGAAAGGGAGGACACGCAACTGCTGGCAGGTAAATTCAGCAAAGTTTGTCTCAACACAAAAGAGACAGCTCTGTGGTGACCCGTCTTCCACGGTAAAACATTTCCTAGCGAATAAGGAATCTTCCCATCGCAATGACAATATGAGAGAATTGCCACCGATGGATTTGCCACTGTGCCTACACATCATCTTGAGGCCATACAGTAGTGAAGCACGGGATCCCAGGCGCTTCACCCTTTACCCTAGACCAGTGAAACACTGTCTCTAAACATGCCCACATGCCTGTATCTATGCCCGTTTAAAGTTAACGCTAAACCGAAATCTTCTTTCCCACTATTTTGCAGCATTTTAAAGAAGTACACTGGGAAAGATTTTTCTGCAAGGAAGGAACTGCAGGCGGCTTGGCTGAAATGAGAATATCATGCTGCACGAGCTCTTTTCCCTCAGATGTAGAAGTGTCATCAGTGGGCATCATAGAGAAACGGGACTTTAATAAGTGAACATCAACCTCTGTGAATTCCTTTTGTTCTAGACGCCTGAAATAAAGAGTTGTCCTGAGTCACATAAACCTCCACCGAGTGGTCTTTATGTGGCGTGGGAACATGCCGGTATAGGAGAATTCCGAAGAAGGCTGAACGTCCACAATTGAATGGTCATTGCCAGAAATGAAGTGGCAGCCGGATCAGACTGGGAAACTTCAGCTTCCATTAGACAATGAAGATGTGAGAATCTGGTACGTCCACAATTCACGGTTTCCTTAGATCCATGAAATTCCGTGTTGAATTTTAGTCAGAAAATGAAAACTCCGGAGCCGCTGTTCAGCAGGCCCGGGTGTAGCTCCCAGAGGCACACTGGTGCTCCTCTAGAATTTGGATAAAAATCGTTTTCACTGGAATAAAGAACCTTGATCAAGCCAGGTGGGTCTTGACAATCAAAATTGCTGCGTTTGCCCGGTATACTGACAAGAACCCACCTGTGCTAGTCCATGACGTATTCAGCACAGGAATCTGCATCGATTGAGCCAAGACAAAGGAAAGCTCAGGGAGGCAGCACCCGTGTAGAAAAGCATTTGTACTTCAAAGATGAGGCCAATGAGGTGAAAGGACAAAGCCATGGCAAACAGTTTTGATCATGGGCAGAATTTCACGGAGCAATATTGCTGGGAGAGAAAAGGCACCACCTGAGGGAGGCACGCTCAACAAAACTACCTAGGGCAGGAGCCGGGTTGCCCCCAGGCACTAGGCGTGTCAGGCCTCAGCATTGTAAGGAGAGTTCACTGAAGTCCCTGAGTGAAGTTTTCTCCACTGTCCTACGTCTACGTTCCTAAAATTTACTCTGCGGTTTCTGATGATCCTGGCTTATGAACGGCCACCATTCACCGTTCTCCTTACACTCGTGCATCTCCATCGGCCTTAAAAGAAAGGGAGGACACGCAACTGCTGGCAGGTAAATTCAGCAAAGTTTGTCTCAACACAAAAGAGACAGCTCTGTGGTGACCCGTCTTCCACGGTAAAACATTTCCTAGCGAATAAGGAATCTTCCCATCGCAATGACAATATGAGAGAATTGCCAATGATGGATTTGCCGCTGTGCCTACACATCATCTTGAGGCCATACAGTAGTGAAGCACGGGATTCCAGGCGCTTCACCCTTTACCCTAGACCAGTGAAACACTGTCACTAAACATGCCCACATGCCTGTATCTATGCCCGTTTACAGTTAACGCTAAACCGAAATCTTCTGTCCCACTATTTTGCAGCATTTTAAAGAAGTACACTGGGAAAGATTTTTCTGCAAGGATGGAACTGCAGGCGGCGTGGCTGAAATGAGAATATCATGCTGCACGAGCTCTTTGCCCTCAGATGTAGAAGTGTCATCAGTGGGCATCATAGAGAAACGGGACTTTAATAAGTGATCATCAACCTCTGTGAATTCCCTTTGTTCTAGACGCCTGAAATAAAGAGTTGTCCTGAGTCACATAAACCTCCACCGAGTGGTCTTTATGTGGCGCGGGAACATGTCGGTATAAGAGAATTCCGAAAAAGGCTGAACGTCCACAATTGAATGGTCATTGCCAGAAATGAAGTGGCAGCCGGATCAGACTGGGAAACTTCAGCTTCCATTAGACAATGAAGATGTGAGAATCTGGTACGTCCACAATTCATGGTTTCCTTAGATCCATGAAATTCCGTGTTGAATTTTAGTCAGAAAATGAAAACTCCGGAGCCGCTGTTCAGCAGGCCCGGGTGTAGCTCCCAGAGGTACACTGGTGCTCCTCTAGAATTTGGATAAAAATCGTTTTCACTGGAATAAAGAACCTTGATCAAGCCAGGTGGGTCTTGACAATCAAAATTGCTGCGTTTGCCCGGTATACTGACAAGAACCCACCTGTGCTAGTCCATGACGTATTCAGCACAGGAATCTGCATCGATTGAGCCAAGACAAAGGAAAGCTCAGGGACGTAGCACCCGTGTAGAAAAGCATTTGTACTTCAAAGATGAGGCCAATGAGGTGAAAGGACAAAGCCATGGCAAACAGTTTTGATCATGGGCAGAATTTCACGGAGCAATATTGCTGGGAGAGAAAAGGCACCACCTGAGGGAGGCACGCTCAACAAAACTACCTAGGGCAGGAGCCGGGTTGCCCCCAGGCACTAGGCGTGTCAGGCCTCAGCATTGTAAGGAGAGTTCACTGAAGTCCCTGAGTGAAGTTTTCTCCGCTCTCCTACGTCTACGTTCCTAAAATTTACTCTGCGGTTTCTGATGATCCTGGCTTATGAACGGCCACCATTCACCGTTCTCCTTACAAGCATGCGTCTCCATCGGCCTTAAAAGAAAGGGAGGACACGCAACTGCTGGCAGGTAAATTCAGCAAAGTTTGTCTCAACACAAAAGAGACAGCTCTGTGGTGACCCTTCTTCCACGGTAAAACATTCCCTAGCGAATAAGGAATCTTCCTATCGCAATGACAATATGAGAGAATTGCCACCGATGGATTTGCCGCTGTGCCTACACATCATCTTGAGGCCATACAGTAGTGAAGCACGGGAACCCAGGCGCTTCACTCTTTACCCTAGACCAGTGAAACACTGTCTCTAAACATGCCCACATGCCTGTATCTATGCCCGTTTAAAGTTAACGCTAAACCGAAATCTTCTGTCCCACTATTTTGCAGCATTTTAAAGAAGCACAGTGGGAAAGATTTTTCTGCAAGGAAGAAACTGCAGGCGGTGTGGCTGCAATGAGAATATCATGCTGCACGAGCTCTTTGCCCTCAGATGCAGAAGTGTCATCAGTGGGCATCATAGAGAAATGGGACTTTAATAAGTGATCATCAACCTCTGTGAATTCCCTTTGTTCTAGACGCCTGAAATAAAGAGTTGTCCTGAGTCACATAAACCTCCACCGATTGGTCTTTATGTGGCGCGGGAACATGCCGGTATAAGAGAATTCCGAAGAAGGCTGAACGTCCACAATTGAATGGTCATTGCCAGAAATGAAGTGGCAGCCGGATCCGACTGGGAAACTTCAGCTTCCATTAGACAATGAAGATGTGAGAATCTGGTACGTCCACAATTCACGGTTGCCTTAGATCCATGAAATTCCGTGTTGAATTTTAGTCAGAAAATGAAAACTCCGGAGCCGCTGTTCAGCAGGCCCGGGTGTAGCTCCCAGAGGCACATTGGTGCTCCTCTAGAATTTGGATAAAAATCGTTTTCACTGGAATAAAGAACCTTGATCAAGCCAGGTGGGTCTAGACAATCGAAATTGCTGCGTTTGCCCGGTATACTGACAAGAACCCACCTGTACTAGTCCATGGCATATTCAGCACAGGAATCTGCATCGATTGAGCCAAGACAAAGGAAAGCTCAGGGACGCAGCACCCGTGTAGAAAAGCATTTGTACTTCAAAGATGAGGCCAATGAGGTGAAAGGACAAAGAAATGGCAAACAGTTTTGATCATAGGCAGAATTTCACGGAGCAATATTGCTGGGAGAGAAAAGGCACCACCTGAGGGAGGCACGCTCAACAAAACTACCTAGGGCAGGAGCCGGGTTGCCCCCAGGCACTAGGCGTGTCAGGCCTCAGCATTGTAAGGAGAGTTCACTGAAGTCGCTGAGTGAAGTTTTCTCCGCTGTCCTACGTCTACGTTCCTAAAATTTACTCTGCGGTTTCTGATGATCCTGGCTTATGAACGGCCAACATTCACCATTCTCCTTACACTCGTGCATCTCCATCGGCCTTAAAAGAAAGGGAGGACACGCAACTGCTGGCAGGTAAATTCAGCAAAGTTTGTCTCCATACAAAAGAGACAGCTCTGTGGTGACCCGTCTTCCACGGTAAAACATTTCCTAGCGAATGAGGAATCTTCCCATCGCAATGACAATATGAGAGAATTGCCACCGATGGATTTGCCGCTGTGCCTACACATCATCTTGAGGCCATACAGTAGTGAAGCACGGGAAACCAGGCGCTTCACCCTTTACCCTAGACCAGTGAAACACTGTCTCTAAACATGCCCACATGCCTGTATCTATGCCCGTTTAAAGTTAACGCTAAACCGAAATCTTCTGTCCCAGTATTTTGCAGCATTTTAAAGAAGTACACTGGGAAAGATTTTTCTGCAAGGAAGAAACTGAAGGCGGCGTGGCTGAAATGAGAATATCATGCTGCATGTGCTCTTTGCCCTCAGATGTAGAAGTGTCATCAGTGGGCATCATAGAGAAACGGGACTTTAATAAGTGATCATCAACCTCTGTGAATTCCCTTTGTTCTAGACGCCTGAAATAAAGAGTTGTCCTGAGTCACATAAACCTCCACCGAGTGGTCTTTATGTGGCGCGAGAACATTCCGGTATAAGAGAATTCCGAAGAAGGCTGAACGTCCACAATTGAATGGTCATTGCCAGAAATGAAGTGGCAGCCGGATCAGACTGGGAAACTTCAGCTTCCATTAGACAATGAAGATGTGAGAATCAGGTACGTCCACAATTCACGGTTTCCTTAGATCCATGAAATTCCGTGTTAAATTTTAGTCAGAAAATGAAAACTCCGGAGCTGCTGTTCAGCAGGCACGGGTGTAGCTCCCAGAGGCACACTGGTGCTCCTCTAGAATTTGGATAAAAATCGTTTTCACTGGAATAAAGAACCTTGATCAAGCCAGGTGGGTCTTGACAATCGAAATTGCTGCGTTTGCCCGGTATACTGACAAGAACCCACCTGTGCTAGTCCATGGCGTATTCAGCACAGGAATCTGCATCGATTGAGCCAAGAAAAAGGAAAGCTCAGGGACGCAGCACCCGTGTAGAAAAGCATTTGTACTTCAAAGATGAGGCCAATGAGGTGAAAGGACAAAGCCATGGCAAACAGTTTTGATCATCGGCAGAATTTCACGGAGCAATATTGCTGGGAGAGAAAAGGCACCACCTGAGGGAGGCACGCTCAACAAAACTACCTAGGGCAGGAGCCGGGTTGCCCCCAGGCACTAGGCGTGTCAGGCCTCAGCATTGTAAGGAGAGTTCACTGAAGTCCCTGAGTGAAGTTTTCTCCGCTGTCCTACGTCTACGTCCCTAAAATTTACTCTGCGGTTTCTGATGATCCTGGCTTATGAACGGCCACCATTCACCGTTCTCCTTACACTCGTGCGTCTCCGTCGGCCTTAAAAGAAAGGGAGGACACGCAACTGCTGGCAGGTAAATTCAGCAAAGTCTGTCTCAACACAAAAGAGTCAGCTCTGTGGTGACGCGTCTTCCACGGTAAAACATTTCCTAGCGAATAAGGAATCTTCTCATCGCAATGACAATATGAGAGAATTGCCACCGATGGATTTGCCGCTGTGCCTACACATCATCTTGAGGCCATACAGTAGTGAAGCACGGGAAACCAGGCGCTTCACCCTTTACCCTAGACCAGTGAAACACTGTCTCTAAACATGCCCACATGCCTGTATCTATGCCCGTTTAAAGTTAACGCTAAACCGAAATCTTCTGTCCCAGTATTTTGCAGCATTTTAAAGAAGTACACTGGGAAAGATTTTTCTGCAAGGAAGAAACTGAAGGCGGCGTGGCTGAAATGAGAATATCATGCTGCATGTGCTCTTTGCCCTCAGATGTAGAAGTGTCATCAGTGGGCATCATAGAGAAACGGGACTTTAATAAGTGATCATCAACCTCTGTGAATTCCCTTTGTTCTAGACGCCTGAAATAAAGAGTTGTCCTGAGTCACATAAACCTCCACCGAGTGGTCTTTATGTGGCGCGAGAACATTCCGGTATAAGAGAATTCCGAAGAAGGCTGAACGTCCACAATTGAATGGTCATTGCCAGAAATGAAGTGGCAGCCGGATCAGACTGGGAAACTTCAGCTTCCATTAGACAATGAAGATGTGAGAATCAGGTACGTCCACAATTCACGGTTTCCTTAGATCCATGAAATTCCGTGTTAAATTTTAGTCAGAAAATGAAAACTCCGGAGCTGCTGTTCAGCAGGCACGGGTGTAGCTCCCAGAGGCACACTGGTGCTCCTCTAGAATTTGGATAAAAATCGTTTTCACTGGAATAAAGAACCTTGATCAAGCCAGGTGGGTCTTGACAATCGAAATTGCTGCGTTTGCCCGGTATACTGACAAGAACCCACCTGTGCTAGTCCATGGCGTATTCAGCACAGGAATCTGCATCGATTGAGCTAAGAAAAAGGAAAGCTCAGGGAGGCAGCACCCGTGTAGAAAAGCATTTGTACTTCAAAGATGAGGCCAATGAGGTGAAAGGACAAAGCCATGGCAAACAGATTTGATCATCGGCAGAATTTCACGGAGCAATATTGCTGGGAGAGAAAAGGCACCACCTGAGGGAGGCACGCTCAACAAAACTACCTAGGGCAGGAGCCGGGTTGCCCCCAGGCACTAGGCGTGTCAGGCCTCAGCATTGTAAGGAGAGTTCACTGAAGTCCCTGAGTGAAGTTTTCTCCGCTGTCCTACGTCTACGTTCCTAAAATTTACTCTGCGGTTTCTGATGATCCTGGCTTATGAACGGCCACCATTCACCGTTCTCCTTACACTCGTGCGTCTCCGTCGGCCTTAAAAGAAAGGGAGGACACGCAACTGCTGGCAGGTAAATTCAGCAAAGTCTGTCTCAACACAAAAGAGACAGCTCTGTGGTGACCCGTCTTCCACGGTAAAACATTTCCTAGCGAATAAGGAATCTTCTCATCGCAATGACAATATGAGAGAATTGCCACCGATGGATTTGCCGCTGTGCCTACACATCATCTTGAGGCCATACAGTAGTGAAGCACGGCAACCCAGGCTCTTCACCCTTTACCCTAGACCAGTGAAACACTGTCTCTAAACATGCCCACATGCCTGTATCTATGCCCGTTTAAAGTTAACGCTAAACCGAAATCTTCTGTCCCACTATTTTGCAGCATTTTAAAGAAGTAAACTGGGAAAGATTTTTCTGCAAGGAAGGAACTGCAGGCGGCGTGGCTGAAATGAGAATATCATGCTGCACGAGCTCTTTGCCCTCAGATGTAGAAGTGTCATCAGTGGGCATCATAGAGAAACGGGACTTTAATAAGTGATCATCAACCTCTGTGAATTCCCTTTGTTCTAGACGCCTGAAATAAAGAGTTGTCCTGAGTCACATAAACCTCCACCGAGTGGTCTTCATGTGGCGCGGGAACATGCCGGTATAAGAGAATTCCGAAGAAGGCTGAACGTCCACAATTGAATGGTCATTGCCAGAAATGAAGTGGCAGCCGGATCCGACTGGGAAACTTCAGCTTCCATTAGACAATGAAGATGTGAGAATCTGGTACGTCCACAATTCACGGTATCCTTAGATCCATGAAATTCCGTGTTGAATTTTAGTCAGAAAATGAAAACTCCGGAGCCGCTGTTCAGCTGGCCCGGGTGTAGCTCCCAGAGGCACACTGGTGCTCCTCTAGAATTTGGATAAAAATCGTTTTCACTGGAATAAAGAACCTTGATCAAGCCAGGTGGGTCTTGACAATCGAAATTGCTGCGTTTGCCCGGTATACTGACAAGAACCCACCTGTGCTAGTCCATGGCGTATTCAGCACAGGAATCTGCATCGATTGAGCCAAGACAAAGGAAAGCTCAGGGAGGCAGCACCCGTGTAGAAAAGCATTTGTACTTCAAAGATGAGGCCAATGAGGTGAAAGGACAAAGCCATGGCAAACAGTTTTGATCATCTGCAGAATTTCACGGAGCAATATTGCTGGGAGAGAAAAGGCACCACCTGAGGGAGGCACGCTCAACAAAACTACCTAGGGCAGGAGCCGGGTTGCCCCCAGGCACTAGGCGTGTCAGGCCTCAGCATTGTAAGGAGAGTTCACTGAAGTCGCTGAGTGAAGTTTTCTCCGCTGTCCTACGTCTACGTTCCTAAAATTTACTCTGCGGTTTCTGATGATCCTGGCTTATGAACGGCCACCATTCACCGTTCTCCTTACACTCGTGCGTCTCCGTCGGCCTTAAAAGAAAGGGAGGACACGCAACTGCTGGCAGGTAAATTCAGCAAAGTCTGTCTCAACACAAAAGAGACAGCTCTGTGGTGACCCGTCTTCCACGGTAAAACATTTCCTAGCGAATAAGGAATCTTCTCATCGCAATGACAATATGAGAGAATTGCCACCGATGGATTTGCCGCTGTGCCTACACATCATCTTGAGGCCATACAATAGTGAAGCACGGCAACCCAGGCTCTTCACCCTTTACCCTAGACCAGTGAAACACTGTCTCTAAACATGCCCACATGCCTGTATCTATGCCCGTTTAAAGTTAACGCTAAACCGAAATCTTCTGTCCCACTATTTTGCAGCATTTTAAAGAAGTAAACTGGGAAAGATTTTTCTGCAAGGAAGGAACTGCAGGCAGCGTGGCTGAAATGAGAATATCATGCTGCACGAGCTCTTTGCCCTCAGATGTGGAAGTGTCATCAGTGGGCATCATAGAGAAACGGGACTTTAATAAGTGATCATCAACCTCTGTGAATTCCCTTTGTTCTAGACGCCTGAAATAAAGAGTTGTCCTGAGTCACATAAACCTCCACCGAGTGGTCTTCATGTGGCGCGGGAACATGCCGGTATAAGAGAATTCCGAAGAAGGCTGAACGTCCACAATTGAATGGTCATTGCCAGAAATGAAGTGGCAGCCGGATCCGACTGGGAAACTTCAGCTTCCATTAGACAATGAAGATGTGAGAATCTGGTATGTCCACAATTCACGGTATCCTTAGATCCATGAAATTCCGTGTTGAATTTTAGTCAGAAAATGAAAACTCCGGAGCCGCTGTTCAGCTGGCCCGGGTGTAGCTCCCAGAGGCACACTGGTGCTCCTCTAGAATTTGGATAAAAATCGTTTTCACTGGAATAAAGAACCTTGATCAAGCCAGGTGGGTCTTGACAATCGAAATTGCTGCGTTTGCCCGGTATACTGACAAGAACCCACCTGTGCTAGTCCATGGCGTATTCAGCACAGGAATCTGCATCGATTGAGCCAAGACAAAGGAAAGCTCAGGGAGGCAGCACCCGTGTAGAAAAGCATTTGTACTTCAAAGATGAGGCCAATGAGGTGAAAGGACAAAGCCATGGCAAACAGTATTGATCATCGGCAGAATTTCACGGAGCAATATTGCTGGGAGAGAAAAGGCACCACCTGAGGGAGGCACGCTCAACAAAACTACCTAGGGCAGGAGCCGCGTTGCCCCCAGGCACTAGGCGTGTCAGGCCTCAGCATTGTAAGGAGAGTTCACTGAAGTCGCTGAGTGAAGTTTTCTCCGCTGTCCTACGTCTACGTTCCTAAAATTTACTCTGCGGTTTCTGATGATCCTGGCTTATGAACGGCCACCATTCACCGTTCTCCTTACACTCGTGCGTCTCCGTCGGCCTTAAAAGAAAGGGAGGACACGCAACTGCTGGCAGGTAAATTCAGCAAAGTCTGTCTCAACACAAAAGAGACAGCTCTGTGGTGACCCGTCTTCCACGGTAAAACATTTCCTAGCGAATAAGGAATCTTCTCATCGCAATGACAATATGAGAGAATTGCCACCGATGGATTTGCCGCTGTGCCTACACATCATCTTGAGGCCATACAATAGTGAAGCACGGCAACCCAGGCTCTTCACCCTTTACCCTAGACCAGTGAAACACTGTCTCTAAACATGCCCACATGCCTGTATCTATGCCCGTTTAAAGTTAACGCTAAACCGAAATCTTCTGTCCCACTATTTTGCAGCATTTTAAAGAAGTACACTGGAAAAGATTTTTCTGCAAGGAAGGAACTGCAGGCGGCGTTGCTGAAATGAGAATATCATGCTGCACGTGCTCTTTGCCCTCAGATGTAGAAGTGTCATCAGTGGGCATCATAGAGAAACGGGACTTTAATAAGTGATCATCAACCTCTGTGAATTCCCTTTGTTCTAGACGCCTGAAATAAAGAGTTGTCCTGAGTCACATAAACTTCCACCGAGTGGTCTTTATGTGGCGCGGGAACATGCCGTTATAAGAGAATTCCGAAGAAGGCTGAACGTCCACAATTGAATGGTCATTAACAGAAATGAAGTGGCAGCCGGATCAGACTGGGAAACTTCAGCTTCCATTAGACAATGAAGATGTGAGAATCTGGTACGTCCACAATTCACGGTTTCCTTAGATCCATGAAATTCCGTGTTGAATTTTAGTCAGAAAATGAAAACTCCGGAGCCGCTGTTCAGCAGGCCCGGATGTAGCTCCCAGAGGCACACTGGTGCTCCTCTAGAATTTGGATAAAAATCGTTTTCACTGGAATAAAGAACCTTGATCAAGCCAGGTGGGTCTTGACAATCGAAATTGCTGCGTTTGCCCGGTATACTGACAAGAAACCACCTGTGCTAGTCCATGGCGTATTCAGCACAGGAATCTGCATCGATTGAGCCAAGACAAAGGAAAGCTCAGGGAGGCAGCACCCGTGTAGAAAAGCATTTGTACTTCAAAGATGAGGCCAATGAGGTGAAAGGACAAAGCCATGGCAAACAGTTTTGATCATCGGCAGAATTTCACGGAGCAATATTGCTGGGAGAGAAAAGGCACCACCTGAGGGAGGCACGCTCAACAAAACTACCTAGGGCAGGAGCCGGGTTGTCCCCAGGCACTAGGCGTGTCAGGCCTCAGCATTGTAAGGAGAGTTCACTGAAGTCCCTGGGTGAAGTTTTCTCCGCTGTCCTACGTCTACGTTCCTGAAATTTACTCTGCGGTTTCTGATGATCCTGGCTTATGAACGGCCACCATTCACCGTTCTCCTTACACTCGTGCGTCTCCATCGGCCTTAAAAGAAAGGGAGGACACGCAACTGCTGGCAGGTAAATTCAGCAAAGTTTGTCTCAACACAAAAGAGACAGCTCTGTAGTGACCCGTCTTCCACGGTAAAACATTTCCTAGCGAATAAGGAATCTTCCCATCGCAATGACAATATGAGAGAATTGCCACCGATGGATTTGCCGCTGTGCCTACACATCATCTTGAGTCCATACAGTAGTGAAGCACGGGAACCCAGGCGCTTCACCCTTTACCCTAGACCAGTGAAACACTGTCTCTAAACATGCCCACATGCCTGTATCTATGCCCGTTTAAAGTTAACGCTAAACCGAAATCTTCTGTCCCACTATTTTGCAGCATTTTAAAGAAGCACAGTGGGAAAGATTTTTCTGCAAGGAAGAAACTGCAGGCGGCGTGGCTGCAATGAGAATATCATGCTGCACGAGCTCTTTGCCCTCAGATGCAGAAGTGTCATCAGTGGGCATCATAGAGAAACGGGACTTTAATAAGTGATCATCAACCTCTGTGAATTCCCTTTGTTCTAGACGCCTGAAATAAAGAGTTTTCCTGAGTCACATAAACCTCCACCGAGTGGTCTTTATGTGGCGCGGGAAAATGCCGGTATAAGAGAATTCCGAAGAAGGCTGAACGTCCACAATTGAATGATCATTGCCAGAAATGAAGTGGCAGCCGGATCAGACTGGGAAACTTCAGCTTCCATTAGACAATGAAGATGTGAGAATCTGCTACGTCCACAATTCACGGTTTCCTTAGATCCATGAAATTCCGTGTTGAATTTTAGTCAGAAAATGAAATCTCCGGAGCCGCTGTTCAGCAGGCCCGGGTGTAGCTCCCAGAGGCACACTGGTGTTCCTCTAGAATTTGGATAAAAATAGTTTTCACTGGAATAAAGAACCTTGATCAAGCCAGGTGGTTCTTGACAATCGAAATTGCTGCGTTTGCCCGGTATACTGACAAGAACCCACCTGTGCTAGTCCATGGCGTATTCAGCACAGGAATCTGCATCGATTGAGCCAAGACAAAGGAAAGCTCAGGGAGGCAGCACCCGTGTAGAAAAGCATTTGTACTTCAAAGATGAGGCCAATGAGGTGAAAGGACAAAGCCATGGCAAACAGTTTTGATCATCGGCAGAATTTCACGGAGCAATATTGCTGGGAGAGAAAAGGCACCACCTGAGGGAGGCACGCTCAACAAAACTACCTAGGGCAGGAGCCGGGTTGCCCCCAGGCACTAGGCGTGTCAGGCCTCATCATTGTAAGGAGAGTTCACTGAAGTCCCTGGGTGAAGTTTTCTCCGCTGTCCTACGTCTACGTTCCTAAAATTTACTCTGCGGTTTCTGATGATCCTGGCTTATGAACGGCCACCATTCACCGTTCTCCTTACACTCGTGCGTCTCCATCGGCCTTAAAAGAAAGGGAGGACACGCAACTGCTGGCAGGTAAATTCAGCAAAGTTTGTCTCAACACAAAAGAGACAGCTCTGTGGTGACCCGTCTTCCACGGTAAAACATTTCCTAGCGAATAAGGAATCTTCCCATCGCAATGACAATATGAGAGAATTGCCACCGATGGATTTGCCGCTGTGCCTACACATCATCTTGAGGCCATACAGTAGTGAAGCACGGGAACCCAGGCGCTTCACTCTTTACCCTAGACCAGTGAAACACTGTCTCTAAACATGCCCACATGCCTGTATCTATGCCCGTTTAAAGTTAACGCTAAACCGAAATCTTCTGTCCCACTATTTTGCAGCATTATAAAGAAGTACACTGGGAAAGATTTTTCTGCAAGGAAGAAACTGCAGGCGGCGTGGCTGCAATGAGAATATCATGCTGCACGAGCTCTTTGCCCTCAGATGTAGAAGTGTCATCAGTGGGCATCATAGAGAAACGGGACTTTAATAAGTGATCATCAACCTCTGTGAATTCCCTTTGTTCTAGACGCCTGAAATAAAGAGTTGTCCTGAGTCACATAAACCTCCACCGAGTGGTCTTTATGTGGCGCGGGAACATGCCGGTATAAGAGAATTCCGAAGAAGGCTGAACGTCCACAATTGAATGGTCATTGCCAGAAATGAAGTGGCAGCCGGATCAGACTGGGAAACTTCAGCTTCCATTAGACAATGAAGATGTGAGAATCAGGTACGTCCACAATTCACGGTTTCCTTAGATCCATGAAATTCCGTGTTGAATTTTAGTCAGAAAATGAAATCTCCGGAGCCGCTGTTCAGCAGGCCCGGGTGTAGCTCCCAGAGGCACACTGGTGTTCCTCTAGAATTTGGATAAAAATCGTTTTCACTGGAATAAAGAACCTTGAACAAGCCAAGTGGGTCTTGACAATCGAAATTGCTGCGTTTGTCCGGTATACTGACAAGAACCCACCTGTGCTAATCCATGGCATATTCAGCACAGGAATCTGCATCGATTGAGCCAAGACAAAGGAAAGCTCAGGGAGGCAGCACCCGTGTAGAAAAGCATTTG
Organism: Tenrec ecaudatus; assembly: GCF_050624435.1. NCBI lineage: Eukaryota > Metazoa > Chordata > Mammalia > Afrosoricida > Tenrecidae > Tenrec > Tenrec ecaudatus. The sequence continues at coordinate 463,249 of NW_027457620.1, forward strand.
TACTTCAAAGATGAGGCCAATGAGGAGAAAGGACAAAGCCATGGCAAACAGTTTTGATCATCGGCAGAATTTCACGGAGCAATATTGCTGGGAGAGAAAAGGCACCACCTGAGGGAGGCACGCTCAACAAAATTACCTAGGGCAGGAGCCGGGTTGCCCCCAGGCACTAGGCGTGTCAGGCCTCAGCATTGTAAGGAGAGTTCACTGAAGTCCCTGGGTGAAGTTTTCTCCGCTGTCCTACGTCTACGTTCCTAAAATTTACTCTGCGGTTTCTGATGATCCTGGCTTATGAACGGCCACCATTCACCATTCTCCTTACACTCGTGCGTCTCCATCGGCCTTAAAAGAAAGGGAGGACACGCAACTGCTGGCAGGTAAATTCAGCAAAGTTTGTCTCAACACAAAAGAGACAGCTCTGTGGTGACCCGTCTTCCACGGTAAAACATTTCCTAGCGAATAAGGAATCTTCCCATCGCAATGACAATATGAGAGAATTGCCACCGATGGATTTGCCGCTGTGCCTACACATCATCTTGAGGCCATACAGTAGTGAAGCACGGGAACCCAGGCGCTTCACTCTTTACCCTAGACCAGTGAAACACTGTCTCTAAACATGCCCACATGCCTGTATCTATGCCCGTTTAAAGTTAACGCTAAACCGAAATCTTCTGTCCCACTATTTTGCAGCATTATAAAGAAGTACACTGGGAAAGATTTTTCTGCAAGGAAGAAACTGCAGGCGGCGTGGCTGCAATGAGAATATCATGCTGCACGAGCTCTTTGCCCTCAGATGTAGAAGTGTCATCAGTGGGCATCATAGAGAAACGGGACTTTAATAAGTGATCATCAACCTCTGTGAATTCCCTTTGTTCTAGACGCCTGAAATAAAGAGTTGTCCTGAGTCACATAAACCTCCACCGAGTGGTCTTTATGTGGCGCGGGAACATGCCGGTATAAGAGAATTCCGAAGAAGGCTGAACGTCCACAATTGAATGGTCATTGCCAGAAATGAAGTGGCAGCCGGATCAGACTGGGAAACTTCAGCTTCCATTAGACAATGAAGATGTGAGAATCAGGTACGTCCACAATTCACGGTTTCCTTAGATCCATGAAATTCCGTGTTGAATTTTAGTCAGAAAATGAAATCTCCGGAGCCGCTGTTCAGCCGGCCCGGGTGTAGCTCCCAGAGGCACACTGGTGTTCCTCTAGAATTTGGATAAAAATCGTTTTCACTGGAATAAAGAACCTTGAACAAGCCAGGTGGGTCTTGACAATCGAAATTGCTGCGTTTGTCCGGTATACTGACAAGAACCCACCTGTGCTAGTCCATGGCGTATTCAGCACAGGAATCTGCATCGATTGAGCCAAGACAAAGGAAAGCTCAGGGAGGCAGCACCCGTGTAGAAAAGCATTTGTACTTCAAAGATGAGGCCAATGAGGTGAAAGGACAAAGCCATGGCAAACAGTTTTGATCATCGGCAGAATTTCACGGAGCAATATTGCTGGGAGAGAAAAGGCACCCCCTGAGGGAGGCACGCTCAACAAAACTACCTAGGGCAGGAGCCGGGTTGCCCCCAGTCACTAGGCGTGTCAGGCCTCAGCATTGTAAGGAGAGTTCACTGAAGTCCCTGGGTGAAGTTTTCTCCGCTGTCCTACGTCTACGTTCCTGAAATTTACTCTGCGGTTTCTGATGATCCTGGCTTATGAACGGCCACCATTCACCGTTCTCCTTACACTCGTGCGTCTCCATCGGCCTTAAAAGAAAGGGAGGACACGCAACTGCTGGCAGGTAAATTCAGCAAAGTTTGTCTCAACACAAAAGAGACAGCTCTGTGGTGACCCGTCTTCCACGGTAAAACATTTCCTAGCGAATAAGGAATCTTCCCATCGCAATGACAATATGAGAGAATTGCCACCGATGGATTTGCCGCTGTGCCTACACATCATCTTGAGTCCATACAGTAGTGAAGCACGGGAACCCAGGCGCTTCACTCTTTACCCTAGACCAGTGAAACACTGTCTCTAAACATGCCCACATGCCTGTATCTATGCCCGTTTAAAGTTAACGCTAAACCGAAATCTTCTGTCCCACTATTTTGCAGCATTTTAAAGAAGCACTGTTTGAAAGATTTTTCTGCAAGGAAGAAACTGCAGGCGGCGTGGCTGAAATGAGAATATCATGCTGCACGAGCTCTTTGCCCTCAGATGCAGAAGTGTCATCAGTGGGCATCATAGAGAAACGGGACTTTAATAAGTGATCATCAACCTCTGTGAATTCCCTTTGTTCTAGACGCCTGAAATAAAGAGTTTTCCTGAGTCACATAAACCTCCACGGAGTGGTCTTTATGTGGCGCGGGAAAATGCCGGTATAAGAGAATTCCGAAGAAGGCTGAACGTCCACAATTGAATGGTCATTGCCAGAAATGAAGTGGCAGCCGGATCAGACTGGGAAACTTCAGCTTCCATTAGACAATGAAGATGTGAGAATCTGGTACGTCCACAATTCACGGTTTCCTTAGATCCATGAAATTCCGTGTTGAATTTTAGTCAGAAAATGAAAACTCCGGAGCCGCTGTTCAGCAGGCCCGGGTGTAGCTCCCAGAGGCACTCTGGTGCTCCTCTAGAATTTGGATAAAAATCGTTTTCACTGGAATAAAGAACCTTGATCAAGCCAGGTGGGTCTTGACAATCGAAATTGCTGCGTTTGCCCGGTATACTGACAAGAACCCACCTGTGCTAGTCCATGGCGTATTCAGCACAGGAATCTGCATCGATTGAGCCAAGACAAAGGAAAGCTCAGGGACGCAGCACCCGTGTAGAAAAGCATTTGTACTTCAAAGATGAGGCCAATGAGGTGAAAGGACAAAGAAATGGCAAACAGTTTTGATCATCGGAAAAATTTCACGGAGCAATATTGCTGGGAGAGAAAAGGCACCACCTGACGGAGGCACGCTCAACAAAACTACCTAGGGCAGGAGCCGGGTTGCCCCCAGGCACTAGGCGTGTCAGGCCTTAGCATTGTAAGGAGAGTTCACTGAAGTCCCTGAGTGAAGTTTTCTCCGCTGTCCTACGTCTACGTTCCTAAAATTTACTCTGCGGTTTCTGATGATCCTGGCTTATGAACGGCCACCATTCACCGTTCTCCTTACACTCGTGCGTCTCCATCGGCCTTAAAAGAAAGGGAGGACACGCAACTGCTGGCAGGTAAATTCAGCAAAGTTTGTCTCAACACAAAAGAGACAGCTCTGTGGTGACCCGTCTTCCACGGTAAAACATTTCCTAGCGAATAAGGAATCTTCCCATCCAAATGACAATATGAGAGAATTGCCACCGATGGATTTGCCGCTGTGCCTACACATCATCTTGAGGCCATACAGTAGTGAAGCACGGGAACCCAGGCGCTTCACCCTTTACCCTAGACCAGTGAAACACTGTCTCTAAACATGCCCACATGCCTGTATCTATGCCCGTTTACAGTTAACGCTAAACCGAAATCTTCTGTCCCACTATTTTGCAGCATTATAAAGAAGTACACTGGGAAAGATTTTTCTGCAAGGAAGAAACTGCAGGCGCCGTGGCTGCAATGAGAATATCATGCTGCACGAGCTCTTTGCCCTCAGATGTAGAAGTGTCATCAGTGGGCATCATAGAGAAACGGGACTTTAATAAGTGATCATCAACCTCTGTGAATTCCCTTTGTTCTAGACGCCTGAAATAAAGAGTTGTCCTGAGTCACATAAACCTCCACCGAGTGGTCTTTATGTGGCGCGGGAACATGCCGGTATAAGAGAATTCCGAAGAAGGCTGAACGTCCACAATTGAATGGTCATTGCCAGAAATGAAGTGGCAGCCGGATCAGACTGGGAAACTTCAGCTTCCATTAGACAATGAAGATGTGAGAATCTGGTACGTCCACAATTCACGGTTTCCTTAGATCCATGAAATTCCGTGTTGAATTTTAGTCAGAAAATGAAAACTCCGGAGCCGCTGTTCAGCAGGCCCGGGTGTAGCTCCCAGAGGCACACTGGTGCTCCTCTAGAATTTGGATAAAAATCGTTTTCACTGGAATAAAGAACCTTGATCAAGCCAGGTGGGTCTTGAGAATAGAAATTGCTGCGTTTGCCCGGTATACTGACAAGAACCCACCTGTGCTAGTCCATGGCGTATTCAGCACAGGAATCTGCATCGATTGAGCCAAGACAAAGGAAAGCTCAGGGAGGCAGCACCCGTGTAGAAAAGCATTTGTACTTCAAAGATGAGGCCAATGAGGTGAAAGGACAAAGAAATGGCAAACAGTTTTGATCATCGGCAGAATTTCACGGAGCAATATTGCTGGGAGAGAAAAGGCACCACCTGAGGGAGGCACGCTCAACAAAACTACCTAGGGCAGGAGCCGGGTTGCCCCCAGGCACTAGGCGTGTCAGGCCTTAGCATTGTAAGGAGAGTTCACTGAAGTCCCTGAGTGAAGTTTTCTCTGCTGTCCTACGTCTACGTTCCTAAAATTTACTCTGCGGTTTCTGATGATCCTGGCTTATGAACGGCCACCATTCACCGTTCTCCTTACACTCGTGCGTCTCCATCGGCCTTAAAAGAAAGGGAGGACACGCAACTGCTGGCAGGTAAATTCAGCAAAGTTTGTCTCAACACAAAAGAGACAGCTCTGTGGTGACCCGTCTTCCACGGTAAAACATTTCCTAGCGAATAAGGAATCTTCCCATCGCAATGACAATATGAGAGAATTGCCACCGATGGATTTGCCGCAGTGCCTACACATCATCTTGTGGCCATACAGTAGTGAAGCATGGGAACCCAGGCGGTTCACCCTTTACCCTAGACCAGTGAAACACTGTCTCTAAACATGCCCACATGCCTGTATCTATGCCCGTTTACAGTTAACGCTAAACCGAAATCTTCTGTCCCACTATTTTGCAGCATTTTAAAGAAGTACACTGGGAAAGATTTTTCTGCAAGGAAGAAACTGCAGGCGGCGTGGCTGCAATGAGAATATCATGCTGCACGAGCTCTTTGCCCTCAGATGTAGAAGTGTCATCAGTGGGCATCATAGAGAAACGGGACTTTAATAAGTGATCATCAACCTCTGTGAATTCCCTTTGTTCTAGACGCCTGAAATAAAGAGTTGTCCTGAGTCACATAAACCTCCACCGAGTGGTCTTTATGTGGCGCGGGAACATGCCGGTATAAGAGAATTCCGAAGAAGGCTGAACGTCCACAATTGAATGGTCATTGCCAGAAATGAAGTGGCAGCCGGATCAGACTGGGAAACTTCAGCTTCCATTAGACAATGAAGATGTGAGAATCAGGTACGTCCACAATTCACGGTTTCCTTAGATCCATGAAATTCCGTGTTGAATTTTAGTCAGAAAATGAAAACTCCGGAGCCGCTGTTCAGCAGGCCCGGGTGTAGCTCCCAGAGGCACACTGGTGTTCCTCTAGAATTTGGTTAAAAATCGTTTTCACTGGAATAAAGAACCTTGAACAAGCCAGGTGGGTCTTGACAATCGAAATTGCTGCGTTTGTCCGGTATACTGACAAGAACCCACCTGTGCTAGTCCATGGCGTATTCAGCACAGGAATCTGCATCGATTGAGCCAAGACAAAGGAAAGCTCAGGGAGGCAGCACCCGTGTAGAAAAGCATTTGTACTTCAAAGATGAGGCCAATGAGGTGAAAGGACAAAGCCATGGCAAACAGTTTTGATCATCGGCAGAATTTCACGGAGCAATATTGCTGGGAGAGAAAAGGCACCACCTGAGGGAGGCACGCTCAACAAAACTACCTAGGGCAGGAGCCGGGTTGCCCCCAGGCACTAGGCGTGTCAGGCCTCATCATTGTAAGGAGAGTTCACTGAAGTCCCTGGGTGAAGTTTGCTCCGCTGTCCTACGTCTACGTTCCTAAAATTTACTCTGCGGTTTCTGATGATCCTGGCTTATGAACGGCCACCATTCACCGTTCTCCTTACACTCGTGCGTCTCCATCGGCCTTAAAAGAAAGGGAGGACACGCAACTGCTGGCAGGTAAATTCAGCAAAGTTTGTCTCAACACAAAAGAGACAGCTCTGTGGTGACCCGTCTTCCACGGTAAAACATTTCCTAGCGAATAAGGAATCTTCCCATCACAATGACAATATGAGAGAATTGCCACCGATGGATTCGCCGCTGTGCCTACACATCATCTTGAGTCCATACAGTAGTGAAGCACGGGAACCCAGGCGCTTCACTCTTTACCCTAGACCAGTGAAACACTGTCTCTAAACATGCCCACATGCCTGTATCTATGCCCGTTTAAAGTTAACGCTAAACCGAAATCTTCTGTCCCACTATTTTGCAGCATTTTAAAGAAGCACAGTGGGAAAGATTTTTCTGCAAGGAAGAAACTGCAGGCGGCGTGGCTGCAATGAGAATATCATGCTGCACGAGCTTTTTGCCCTCAGATGCAGAAGTGTCATCAGTGGGCATCATAGAGAAACGGGACTTTAATAAGTGATCATCAACCTCTGTGAATTCCCTTTGTTCTAATCTCCTGAAATAAAGAGTTTTCCTGAGTCACATAAACCTCCACCGAGTGGTCTTTATGTGGCGCGGGAACATGCCGGTATAAGAGAATTCCGAAGAAGGCTGAACGTCCACAATTGAATGGTCATTGCCAGAAATGAAGTGGCAGCCGGATCAGACTGGGAAACTTCAGCTTCCATTAGACAATGAAGATGTGAGAATCTGCTACGTCCACAATTCACGGTTTCCTTAGATCCATGAAATTCCATGTTGAATTTTAGTCAGAAAATGAAAACTCCGGAGCCCCTGTACAGCAGGCCCGGGTGTAGCTCCCAGAGGCACACTGGTGCTCCTCTAGAATTTGGATAAAAATCGTTTTCACTGGAATAAAGAACCTTGATCAAGCCAGGTGGGTCTTGACAATCGAAATTGCTGCGTTTGCCCGGTATACTGACAAGAACCCACCTGTGCTAGTCCATGGCGTATTCAGCATAGGAATCTGCATCGATTGAGCCAAGACAAAGGAAAGCTCAGGGACGCAGCACCCGTGTAGAAAAGCATTTGTACTTCAAAGATGAGGCCAATGAGGTGAAAGGACAAAGAAATGGCAAACAGTTTTGATCATCAGAAGAATTTCACGGAGCAATATTGCTGGGAGAGAAAAGGCACCACCTGAGGGAGGCACGCTCAACAAAACTACCTAGGGCAGGAGCCGGGTTGCCCCCAGGCAGTAGGCGTGTCAGGCCTCAGCATTGTAAGGAGAGTTCACTGAAGTCCCTGAGTGAAGTTTTCTCCGTTGTCCTACGTCTACGTTCCTAAAATTTACTCTGCGGTTTCTGATGATCCTGGCTTATGAACGGCCACCATTCACCGTTCTCCTTACACTCGTGCGTCTCCATCGGCCTTAAACGAAAGGGAGGACACGCAACTGCTGGCAGGTAAATTCAGCAAAGTTTGTCTCAACACAAAAGAGACAGCCCTGTGGTGACCCGTCTTCCACGGTAAAACATTTCCTAGCGAATAAGGAATCTTCCCATCGCAATGACAATATGAGAGAATTGCCACCGATGGATTTGCCGCTGTGCCTACACATCATCTTGAGGCCATACAGTAGTGAAGCACGGGAACCCAGGCGCTTCACTCTTTACCCTAGACCAGTGAAACACTGTCTCTAAACATGCCCACATGCCTGTATCTATGCCCGTTTAAAGTTAACGCTAAACCGAAATCTTCTGTCCCACTATTTTGCAGCATTTTAAAGAAGCACAGTGGGAAAGATTTTTCTGCAAGGAAGAAACTGCAGGCGGCGTGGCTGCAATGAGAATATCATGCTGCACGAGCTCTTTGCCCTCAGATGCAGAAGTGTCATCAGTGGGCATCATAGAGAAACGGGACTTTAATAAGTGATCATCAACCTCTGTGAATTCCCTTTGTTCTAGACGCCTGAAATAAAGAGTTTTCCTGAGTCACATAAACCTCCACCGAGTGGTCTTTATGTGGCGCGGGAACATGCCGGTATAAGAGAATTCCGAAGAAGGCTGAACGTCCACAATTGAATGGTCATTGCCAGAAATGAAGTGGCAGCCGGATCAGACTGGGAAACTTCAGTTTCCATTAGACAATGAAGATGTGAGAATCTGCTACGTCCACAATTCACGGTTTCCTTAGATCCATGAAATTCCGTGTTGAATTTTAGTCAGAAAATGAAAACTCCGGAGCCGCTGTTCAGCAGGCCCGGGTGTAGCTCCCAGAGGCACACTGGTGCTCCTCTAGAATTTGGATAAAAATCGTTTTCACTGGAATAAAGAACCTTGATCAAGCCAGGTGGGTCTTGACAATCGAAATTGCTGCGTTTGCCCGGTATACTGACAAGAACCCACCTGTGCTAGTCCATGGCGTATTCAGCACAGGAATCTGCATCGATTGAGCCAAGACAAAGGAAAGCTCAGGGAGGCAGCACCCGTGTAGAAAAGCATTTGTACTTCAAAGATGAGGCCAATGAGGTGAAAGGACAAAGCCATGGCAAACAGTTTTGATCATCAGCAGAATTTCACGGAGCAATATTGCTGGGAGAGAAAAGGCACCACCTGAGGGAGGCACGCTCACCAAAACTACCTAGGGCAGGAGCCGGGTTGCTCCCTGGTACTAGGCGTGTCAGGACTCAGCATTGTAAGGAGAGTTCACTGAAGTCCCTGAGTGAAGTTTTCTCCGCTGTCCTACTTCTACGTTCCTAAAATTTACTCTGCGGTTTCTGATGATCCTGGCTTATGAACGGCCACCATTCACCGTTCTCCTTACACTCGTGCGTCTCCATCGGCCTTAAAAGAAAGGGAGGACACACAACTGCTGGCAGGTAAATTCAGCAAAGTTTGTCTCCACACAAAAGAGACAGCTCTGTGGTGACCCGTCTTCCACGGTAAAACATTTCCTAGCGAATAAGGAATCTTCCCATCGCAATGACAATATGAGAGAATTGCCACCGATGGATTTGCCGCTGTGCCTACACATCATCTTGAGGCCATACAGTAGTGAAGCACGGGAACCCAGGCGCTTCACCCTTTACCCTAGACCAGTGAAACACTGTCTCTAAACATGCCCACATGCCTGTATCTATGCCCGTTTAAAGTTAACGCTAAACCGAAATCTTCTGTCCCACTATTTTGCAGCATTTTAAAGAAGCACAGTGGGAAAGATTTTTCTGCAAGGAAGAAACTGCAGGCGGCGTGGCTGCAATGAGAATATCATGCTGCACGAGCTCTTTGCGCTCAGATGCAGAAGTGTCATCAGTGGGCATCATAGAGAAACGGGACTTTAATAAGTGATCATCAACCTCTGTGAATTCCCTTTGTTCTAGACGCCTGAAATAAAGAGTTTTCCTGAGTCACATAAACCTCCACCGAGTGGTCTTTATGTGGCGCGGGAACATGCCGGTATAAGAGAATTCCGAAGAAGGTTGAACGTCCACAATTGAATGGTCATTGCCAGAAATGAAGTGGCAGCCGGATCAGACTGGGAAACTTCAGCTTCCATTAGACAATGAAGATGTGAGAATCTGCTACGTCCACAATTCACGGTTTCCTTAGATCCATGAAATTCCGTGTTGAATTTTAGTCAGAAAATGAAAACTCCGGAGCCGCTGTTCAGCAGGCCCGGGTGTAGCTCCCAGAGGCACACTGGTGCTCCTCTAGAATTTGGATAAAAATCGTTTTCACTGGAATAAAGAACCTTGATCAAGCCAGGTGGGTCTTCACAATCGAAATTGCTGCGTTTGCCCGGTATACTGACAAGAACCCACCTGTGCTAGTCCATGGCGTATTCAGCACAGGAATCTGCATCGATTGAGCCAAGACAAAGGAAAGCTCAGGGAGGCAGCACCCGTGTAGAAAAGCATTTGTACTTCAAAGATGAGGCCAATGAGGTGAAAGGACAAAGAAATGGCAAACAGTTTTGATCATCGGCAGAATTTCACGGAGCAATATTGCTGGGAGAGAAAAGGCACCACCTGAGGGAGGCACGCTCAACAAAACTACCTAGGGCAGGAGCCGGGTTGCCCCCAGGCACTAGGCGTGTCAGGCCTCAGCATTGTAAGGAGAGTTCACTGAAGTCCCTGAGTGAAGTTTTCTCCGCTGTCCTACGTCTACGTTCCTAAAATTTACTCTGCAGTTTCTGATGATCCTGGCTTATGAACGGCCACCATTCACCGTTCTCCTTACACTCGTGCGTCTCCATCGGCCTTAAAAGAAAGGGAGGACACGCAACTGCTGGCAGGTAAATTCAGCAAAGTTTGTCTCAACACAAAAGAGACAGCTCTGTGGTGACCCGTCTTCCACGGTAAAACATTTGCTAGCGAATAAGGAATCTTCCCATCGCAATGACAATATGAGAGAATTGCCACCGATGGATTTGCCGCTGTGCCTACACATCATCTTGAGGCCATACAGTAGTGAAGCACGGGATCCCAGGCGCTTCACCCTTTACCCTAGACCAGTGAAACACTGTCTCTAAACATGCCCACATGCCTGTATCTATGCCCGTTTAAAGTTAACGCTAAACCGAAATCTTCTGTCCCACTATTTTGCAGCATTTTAAAGAAGTACAGTGGGAAAGATTTTTCTGCAAGGAAGGAACTGCAGGCGGTGTGGCTGCAATGAGAATATCATCCTGCACGAGCTCTTTGCCCTCAGATGTAGAAGTGTCATCAGTGGGCATCATAGAGAAACGGGACTTTAATAAGTGATCATCAACCACTGTGAATTCCCTATATTCTAGACGCCTGAAATAAAGAGTTGTCCTGAGTCACATAAACCTCCACCGAGTGGTCTTTATGTGGCGCGGGAACATGCCGGTATAAGAGAATTCCGAAGAAGGCTGAACGTCCACAATTGAATGGTCATTGCCAGAAATGAAGTGGCAGCCGGATCCGACTGGGAAACTTCAGCTTCCATTAGACAATGAAGATGTGAGAATCTGGTACGTCCACAATTCACGGTTTCCTTAGATCCATGAAATTCCGTGTTGAATTTTAGTCAGAAAATGAAAACTCCGGAGCCGCTGTTCAGCAGGCCCGGGTGTAGCTCCCAGAGGCACACTGGTGCTCCTCTAGAATTTGGATAAAAATCGTTTTCACTGGAATAAAGAACCTTGATCAAGCCAGGTGGGTCTTGACAATCGAAATTGCTGCGTTTGCCCGGTATACTGACAAGAACCCACCTGTGCTAGTCCATGGCGTATTCAGCACAGGAATCTGCATCGATTGAGCCAAGACAAAGGAAAGCTCAGGGAGGCAGCACCCGTGTAGAAAAGCATTTGTACTTCAAAGATGAGGCCAATGAGGTGAAAGGACAAAGCCATGGCAAACAGTTTTGATCATCAGCAGAATTTCACGGAGCAATATTGCTGGGAGAGAAAAGGCACCACCTGAGGGAGGCACGCTCAACAAAACTACCTAGGGCAGGAGCCGGGTTGCCCCCTGGTACTAGGCGTGTCAGGCCTCAGCATTGTAAGGAGAGTTCACTGAAGTCCCTGAGTGAAGTTTTCTCCGCTGTCCTACGTCTACGTTCCTAAAATTTACTCTGCGGTTTCTGATGATCCTGGCTTATGAACGGCCACCATTCACCGTTCTCCTTACACTCGTGCGTCTCCATCGGCCTTAAAAGAAAGGGAGGACACGCAACTGCTGGCAGGTAAATTCAGCAAAGTTTGTCTCAACACAAAAGAGACAGCTCTGTGGTGACCCGTCTTCCACGGTAAAACATTTCCTAGCGAATAAGGAATCTTCCCATCGCAATGACAATATGAGAGAATTGCCACCGATGGATTTGCCGCTGTGCCTACACATCATCTTGAGGCCATACAGTAGTGAAGCACGGGAACCCAGGCGCTTCACCCTTTACCCTAGACCAGTGAAACACTGTCTCTAAACATGCCCACATGCCTGTATCTATGCCCGTTTAAAGTTAACGCTAAACCGAAATCTTCTGTCCCACTATTTTGCAGCATTTTAAAGAAGTACACTGGGAAAGATTTTTCTGCAAGGAAGGAACTGCAGGCGGCGTGGCTGAAATGAGAATATCATGCTGCACGAGCTCTTTGCCCTCAGATGTAGAAGTGTCATCAGTGGGCATCATAGAGAAACGGGACTTTAATAAGTGATCATCAACCTCTGTGAATTCCCTTTGTTCTAGACGCCTGAAATAAAGAGTTGTCCTGAGTCACATAAACCTCCACCGATTGGTCTTTATGTGGCGCGGGAACATGCCGGTATAAGAGAATTCCGAAGAAGGCTGAACGTCCACAATTGAATGGTCATTGCCAGAAATGAAGTGGCAGCCGTATCCCACTGGGAAACTTCAGCTTCTATTAGACAATGAAGATGTGAGAATCTGGTACGTCCACAATTCACGGTTTCCTTAGATCCATGAAATTCCGTGTTGAATTTTAGTCAGAAAATGAAAACTCCGGAGCCGCTGTTCAGCAGGCCCGGGTGTAGCTCCCAGAGGCACACTGGTGCTCCTCTAGAATTTGGATAAAAATCGTTTTCACTGGAATAAAGAACCTTGATCAAGCCAGGTGGGTCTTGACAATCGAAATTGCTGCGTTTGCCAGGTATACTGACAAGAACCCACCTGTGCTAGTCCATGGCGTATTCAGCACAGGAATCTGCATCGATTGAGCCAAGACAAAGGAAAGCTCAGGGAGGCAGCACCCGTGTAGAAAAGCATTTGTACTTCAAAGATGAGGCCAATGAGGTGAAAGGACAAAGCCATGGCAAACAGTTTTGATCATCGGCAGAATTTCACGGAGCAATATTGCTGGGAGAGAAAAGGCACCACCTGAGGGAGGCAAGCTCAACAAAACTACCTAGGGCAGGAGCCGGGTTGCCCCCAGGCACTAGGCGTGTCAGGCCTCAGCATTGTAAGGAGAGTTCACTGAAGTCCCTGAGTGAAGTTTTCTCCGCTGTCCTACGTCTACGTTCCTAAAATTTACTCTGCGGTTTCTGATGATCCTGGCTTATGAACGGCCACCATTCACCGTTCTCCTTACACTCGTGCGTCTCCATCGGCCTTAACAGAAAGGGAGGACACGCAACTGCTGGCAGGTAAATTCAGCAAAGTTTGTCTCAACACAAAAGAGACAGCTCTGTGGTGACCCGTCTTCCACGGTAAAACATTTCCTAGCGAATAAGGAATCTTCCCATCGCAATGACAATATGAGAGAATTGCCACCGATGGATTTGCCGCTGTGCCTACACATCATCTTGAGGCCATACAGTAGTGAAGCACGGGATCCCAGGCGCTTCACCCTTTACCCTAGACCAGTGAAACACTGTCTCTAAACATGCCCACATGCCTGTATCTATGCCCGTTTATAGTTAACGCTAAACCGAAATCTTCTGTCCCACTATTTTGCAGCATTTTAAAGAAGTACACTGGAAAAGATTTTTCTGCAAGGAAGGAACTGCAGACGGCGTGGCTGCAATGAGAATATCATGCTGCACGAGCTCTTTGCCCTCAGATGTAGAAGTGTCATCAGTGGGCATCATAGAGAAACGGGACTTTATTAAGTGATCATCAACCTCTGTGAATTCCCTTTGTTCTAGACGCCTGAAAAAGAGTTGTCCTGAGTCACATAAACCTCCACCGAGTGGTCTTTATGTGGCGCGGGAACATGCCGGTATAAGAGAATTCCGAAGAAGGCTGAACGTCCACAATTAAATGGTCATTGCCAGAAATGAAGTGGCATCCTGATCAGACTGGGAAACTTCAGCTTCCATTAGACAATGAAGATGTGGGAATCTGGTACGTCCACAATTCACTATTTCCTTAGATCCATGAAATTCCGTGTTGAATTTTAGTCAGAAAATGAAAACTCCGGAGCCGCTGTTCAGCAGGCCCGGGTGTAGCTCCCAGAGGCACACTGGTGCTCCTCTAGAATTTGGATAAAAATCGTTTTCACTGGAATAAAGAACCTTGATCAAGCCAGGTGGGTCTTGACAATCGAAATTGCTGCGTTTGCCCGGTATACTGACAAGAACCCACCTGTGCTAGTCCATGGCGTATTCAGCACAGGAATCTGCATCTATTGAGCCAAGACAAAGGAAAGCTCAGGGAGGCAGCACCCGTGTAGAAAAGCATTTGTACTTCAAAGATGAGGCCAATGAGGTGAAAGGACAAAGCCATGGCAAACAGTTTTGATCATCGGCAGAATTTCACGGAGCAATATTGCTGGGAGAGAAAAGGCACCCCCTGAGGGAGGCACGCTCAACAAAACTACCTAGGGCAGGAGCCGGGTTGCCCCCAGGCACTAGGCGTGTCAGGCCTCAGCATTGTAAGGAGAGTTCACTGAAGTCCCTGAGTGAAGTTTTCTCCGCTGTCCTACGTCTACGTTCCTAAAATTTACTCTGCGGTTTCTGATGATCCTGGCTTATGAACGGCCACCATTCACCGTTCTCCTTACACTCGTGCGTCTCCATCGGCCTTAAAAGAAAGGGAGGACACGCAACTGCTGGCAGGTAAATTCAGCAAAGTTTGTCTCAACACAAAAGAGACAGCTCTGTGGTGACCCGTCTTCCACGGTAAAACATTTCCTAGCGAATAAGGAATCTTCCCATCGCAATGACAATATGAGAGAATTTCCACCAATGGATTTGCCGCTGTGCCTACACATCATCTTGAGGCCATACAGTAGTGAAGCACGGGATCCCAGGCGCTTCACCCTTTACCCTAGACCAGTGAAACACTGTCTCTAAACATGCCCACATGCCTGTATCTATGCCCGTTTAAAGTTAACGCTAAACCGAAATCTTCTGTCCCACTATTTTGCAGCATTTTAAAGAAGTACACTGGGAAAGATTTTTCTGCAAGGAAGGAACTGCAGACGGCGTGGCTGCAATGAGAATATCATGCTGCACGAGCTCTTTGCCCTCAGATGTAGAAGTGTCATCAGTGGGCATCATAGAGAAACTGGACTTTAATAAGTGATCATCAACCTCTGTGAATTCCCTTTGTTCTAGACGCCTGAAAAAGAGTTGTCCTGAGTCACATAAACCTCCACCGAGTGGTCTTTAGGTGGCGCGGGAGCATGCCGGTATAAGAGAATTCCGAGGAAGGCTGAACGTCCACAATTGAATGGTCATTGCCAGAAATGAAGTGGCAGCCGGATCAGACTGGGAAACTTCAGCTTCCATTAGACAATGAAGATGTGAGAATCTGGTACGTCCACAATTCACGGTTTCCTTAGATCCATGAAATTCCGTGTTGAATTTTAGTCAGAAAATGAAAACTCCGGAGCCGCTGTTCAGCAGGCCCGGGTGTAGCTCCCAGAGGCACACTGGTGCTCCTTTAGAATTTGGATAAAAATCGTTTTCACTGGAATAAAGAACCTTGATCAAGCCAGGTGGGTCTTGACAATCGAAATTGCTGCGTTTCCCGGCATACTGACAAGAACCCACCTGTGCTAGTCCATGGCGTATTCAGCACAGGAATCTGCATCGATTGAGCCAAGACAAAGGAAAGCTCAGGGAGGCAGCACCCGTGTAGAAAAGCATTTGTACTTCAAAGATGAGGCCAATGAGGTGAAAGGACAAAACCATGGCAAACAGTTTTGATCATGGGCAGAATTTCACGGAGCAATATTGCTGGGAGAGAAAAGGCACCACCTGAGGGAGGCACGCTCAACAAAACTACCTAGGGCAGGAGCCGGGTTGCCCCCAGGCACTAGGCGTGTCAGGCCTCAGCATTGTAAGGAGAGTTCACTGAAGTCCCTGAGTGACGTTTTCTCCGCTGTCCTATGTCTACGTTCCTAAAATTTACTCTGAGGTTTCTGATGATCCTGGCTTAGGAACGGCCACCATTCACCGTTCTCCTTACACTCGTGCGTCTCCATCGGCCTTAAAAGAAAGGGAGGACACGCAACTGCTGGCAGGTAAATTCAGCAAAGTTTGTATCAACACAAAAGAGACAGCTCTGTGGTGACCCGTCTTCCACGGTAAAACATTTCCTAGCGAATAAGGAATCTTCCCATCGCAATGACAATATGAGAGAATTGCCACCGATGGATTTGCCGCTGTGCCTACACATCATCTTGAGGCCATACAGTAGTGAAGCACGGGATCCCAGGCGCTTCACCCTTTACCCTAGACCAGTGAAACACTGTCTCTAAACATGCCCACATGCCTGTATCTATGCCCGTTTACAGTTAACGCTAAACTGAAATCGCCTGTCCCACTATTTTGCAGCATTTTAAAGAAGTACACTTCGAAAGATTTTTCTGCAAGGAAGGAACTGCAGGCGGCGTGGCTGAAATGAGAATATCATGCTGCACGAGCTCTTTGCCCTCAGATGTAGAAGTGTCATCAGTGGGCATCATAGAGAAACGGGACTTTAATAAGTGATCATCAACCTCTGTGAATTCCCTTTGTTCTAGACGCCTGAAATAAAGAGTTGTCCTGAGTCACATAAACCTCCACCGAGTGGTCTTTATGTGGCGCGGGAACATGCCGGTATAAGAGAATTCCGAAGAAGGCTGAACGTCCACAATTGAATGGTCATTGCCAGAAATGAACTGGCAGCCGGATCAGACTGGGAAACTTCAGCTTCCATTAGACAATGAAGATGTGAGAATCTGGTACGTCCACAATTCACGGTTTCCTTAGATCCATGAAATTCCGTGTTGAATTTTAGTCAGAAAATGAAAACTCCGGAGCCGCTGTTCGGCTGGCCCGGGTGTAGCTCCCAGAGGCACACTGGTCCTCCTCTAGAATTTGGATAAAAATCGTTTTCACTGGAATAAAGAAACTTGATCAAGCCAGGTGGGTCTTGACAATCGAAATTGCTGCGTTTGCCCGGTATACTGACAAGAACCCACCTGTGCTAGTCCATGGCGTATTTAGCACAGGAATCTGCATCGATTGAGCCAAGACAAAGGAAAGCTCAGGGAGGCAGCACGCGTGTAGAAAAGCATTTGTACTTCAAACATGAGGCCAATGAGGTGAAAGGACAAAGCCATGGCAAACAGTTTTGATCATCAGCAGAAATTCACGGAGCAATATTGCTGGGAGAGAAAAGGCACCACCTCAGGGAGGCACGCTCAACAAAACTACCTAGGGCAGGAGCCGGGTTGCCCCCGGCACTAGGCGTGTCAGGCCTCAGCATTGTAAGGAGATTTCACTGAAGTCCCTGAGTGAAGTTTTCTCCGCTGTCCTACGTCTACGTTCCTAAAATTTACTCTGCGGTTTCTGATGATCCTGGCTTATGAACGGCCACCATTCACCGTTTTCCTTACACTCGTGCGTCTCCTTCGGCCTTAAAAGAAAGGGAGGACACGCAACTGCTGGCAGGTAAATTCAGCAAAGTTTGTCTCAACACAAAAGAGACAGCTCTGTGGTGACCCGTCTTCCACGGTAAAACATTTCCTAGCGAATAAGGAATCTTAACATCGCAATGACAATATGAGAGAACTGCCACCGATGGATTTGCCGCTGTGCCTACACATCATCTTGAGGCCATACAGTAGTGAAGCACGGGAACCCAGCGCTTCACCCTTTACCCTAGACCAGTGAAACACTGTCTCTAAACATGCCCACATGCCTGTATCTATGCCCGTTTAAAGTTAACGCTAAACCGAAATCTTCTGTCCCACTATTTTGCAGCATTTTAAAGAAGTACACTGGGAAAGATTTTTCTGCAAGGAAGAAACTGCAGGTGGCGTGGCTGCAATGAGAATATCATGCTGCACGAGCTCTTTGCCCTCAGATGTAGAAGTGTCATCAGTGGGCATCATAGAGAAACGGGACTTTAATAAGTGATCATTAACCTCTGTGAATTCCCTTTGTTCTAGACGCCTGAAATAAAGAGTTGTACTGAGTCACATAAACCTCCACCGAGTGGTCTTTATGTGGCGCGGGAACATGCCGTTATAAGAGAATTCCGAAGAAGGCTGAACGTCCACAATTGAATGGTCATTGCCAGAAATGAAGTGGCAGCCGGATCAGACTGGGAAACTTCAGCTTCCATTAGACAATGAAGATGTGAGAATCTGGTACGTCCACAATTCACGGTTTCCTTAGATCCATGAAATTCCGTGTTGAATTTTAGTCAGAAAATGAAAACTCCGGAGCCGCTGTTCGGCTGGCCCGGGTGTAGCTCCCAAAGGCACACTGGTGCTCCTCTAGAATTTGGATAAAAATCGTTTTCACTGGAATAAAGAACCTTGATCAAGCCAGGTGGGTCTTGACAATCGAAATTGCTGCTTTTGCCTGGTATACTGAAAAGAACCCCCCTGTGCTAATCCATGGCGTATTCAGCACAGGAATCTGCATCGATTGAGCCAAGACAAAGGAAAGCTCAGGGAGGCAGCACCCATGTAGGAAAGCATTTGTACTTCAAAGATGAGGCCAATGAGGTAAAAGGACAAAGCCTTGGCAAACACTTTTGATCATTGGCAGAATTTCACGGAGCAATATTGCTGGGAGAGAAAAGGCACCCCCTGAGGGAGGCACGCTCAACAAAACTACCTAGGGCAGGAGCCGGGTTGCCCCCAGGCACTAGGCGTGTCAGGCCTCAGCATTGTAAGGAGAGTTCACTGAAGTCCCTGAGTGAAGTTTTCTCCGCTGTCCTACGTCTACGTTCCTAAAATTTACTCTGCGGTTTCTGATGATCCTGGCTTATGAACGGCCACCATTCACCGTTCTCCTTACACTCGTGCGTCTCCATCGGCCTTAAAAGAAAGGGAGGACACGCAACTGCTGGCAGGTAAATTCAGCAAAGTTTGTCTCAACACAAAAGAGACAGCTCTGTGGTGACCCGTCTTCCACGGTAAAACATTTCCTAGCGAATAAGGAATCTTCCCATCGCAATGACAATATGAGAGAATTGCCACCGATGGATTTGCCGCTGTGCCTACACATCATCTTGAGGCCATACAGTAGTGAAGCACGGGAACCCAGGCGCTTCACCCTTTACCTTAGACCAGTGAAACACTGTCTCTAAACATGCCCACATGCCTGTATCTATGCCCGTTTAAAGTTAACGCTAAACCGAAATCTTCTGTCCCACTATTTTGCAGCATTTTAAAGAAGTACAGTGGGAAAGTTTTTTCTGCAAGGAAGGAACTGCAGGCGGCGTGGCTGAAATGGGAATATCATGCTGCACAGCTCTTTGCCCTCAGATGTAGAAGTGTCATCAGTGGGCATCATAGAGAAACGGGACTTTAATAAGTGATCATCAACCTCTGTGAATTCCCTTTGTTCTAGACGCCTGAAATAAAGAGTTGTCCTGAGTCACATAAACCTCCACCGAGTGGTCTTTATGTGGCGCGGGAACATGCCGGTATAAGAGAATTCCGAAGAAGGCTGAACGTCCACAATTGAATGGTCATTGCCAGAAATGAAGTGGCAGCTGGATCCGACTGGGAAACTTCAGCTTCCATTAGACAATGAAGATGTGAGAATCTGGTACGTCCACAATTCACGGTTTCCTTAGATCCATGAAATTCCGTGTTGAATTTTAGTCAGAAAATGAAAACTCCGGAGCCGCTGTTCAGCAGGCCCGGGTGTAGCTCCCAGAGGCACACTGGTGCTCCTCTAGAATTTGGATAAAAATCGTTTTCACTGGAATAAAGAACCTTCATCAAGCCAGGTGGGTCTTGACAATCGAAATTGCTGCGTTTCCCGGCATACTGACAAGAACCCACCTGTGCTAGTCCATGGCATATTCAGCACAGGAATCTGCATCGATTGAGCCAAGACAAAGGAAAGCTCAGGGAGGCAGCACCCGTGTAGAAAAGCATTTGTACTTCAAAGATGAGGCCAATGAGGTGAAAGGACAAAGCCATGGCAAACAGTTTTGATCATGGGCAGAATTTCACGGAGCAATATTGCTGGGAGAGAAAAGGCACCACCTGAGGGAGGCACGCTCAACAAAACTACCTAGGGCAGGAGCCGGGTTGCCCCCAGGCACTAGGCGTGTCAGGCCTCAGCATTGTAAGGAGAGTTCACTGAAGTCCCTGAGTGACGTTTTCTCCGCTGTCCTATGTCTACGTTCCTAAAATTTACTCTGAGGTTTCTGATGATCCTGGCTTAGGAACGGCCACCATTCACCGTTCTCCTTACACTCGTGCGTCTCCATCGGCCTTAAAAGAAAGGGAGGACACGCAACTGCTGGCAGGTAAATTCAGCAAAGTTTGTATCAACACAAAAGAGACAGCTCTGTGGTGACCCGTCTTCCACGGTAAAACATTTCCTAGCGAATAAGGAATCTTCCCATCGCAATGACAATATGAGAGAATTGCCACCGATGGATTTGCCGCTGTGCCTACACATCATCTTGAGGCCATACAGTAGTGAAGCACGGGATCCCAGGCGCTTCACCCTTTACCCTAGACCAGTTAAACACTGTCTCTAAACATGCCCACATGCCTGTATCTATGCCCGTTTACAGTTAACGCTAAACCGAAATCTCCTGTCCCACTATTTTGCAGCATTTTAAAGAAGTACACTTCGAAAGATTTTTCTGCAAGGAAGGAACTGCAGGCGGCGTGGCTGAAATGAGAATATCATGCTGCACGAGCTCTTTGCCCTCAGATGTAGAAGTGTCATCAGTGGGCATCATAGAGAAACGGGACTTTAATAAATGATCATCAACCTCTGTGAATTCCCTTTGTTCTAGACGCCTGAAATAAAGAGTTGTCCTGAGTCACATAAACCTCCACCGAGTGGTCTTTATGTGGCGCGGGAACATGCCGGTATAAGAGAATTCCGAAGAAGGCTGAACGTCCACAATTGAATGGTCATTGCCAGAAATGAACTGGCAGCCGGATCAGACTGGGAAACTTCAGCTTCCATTAGACAATGAAGATGTGAGAATCTGGTACGTCCACAATTCACGGTTTCCTTAGATCCATGAAATTCCGTGTTGAATTTTAGTCAGAAAATGAAAACTCCGGAGCCGCTGTTCGGCTGGCCTGGGTGTAGCTCCCAGAGGCACACTGGTCCTCCTCTAGAATTTGGATAAAAATCGTTTTCACTGGAATAAAGAACCTTCATCAAGCCAGGTGGGTCTTGACAATCGAAATTGCTGCGTTTGCCCGTTATACTGACAAGAACCCACCTGTGCTAGTCCATGGCGTATTTAGCACAGGAATCAGCATCGATTGAGCCAAGACAAAGGAAAGCTCAGGGAGGCAGCACGCGTGTAGAAAAGCATTTGTACTTCAAACATGAGGCCAATGAGGTGAAAGGACAAAGCCATGGCAAACAGTTTTGATCATCAGCAGAAATTCACGGAGCAATATTGCTGGGAGAGAAAAGGCACCACCTGAGGGAGGCACGCTCAACAAAACTACCTAGGGCAGGAGCCGGGTTGCCCCCGGCACTAGGCGTGTCAGGCCTCAGCATTGTAAGGAGATTTCACTGAAGTCCCTGAGTGAAGTTTTCTCCGCTGTCCTACGTCTACGTTCCTAAAATTTACTCTGCGGTTTCTGATGATCCTGGCTTATGAACGGCCACCATTCACCGTTTTCCTTACACTCGTGCGTCTCCTTCGGCCTTAAAAGAAAGGGAGGACACGCAACTGCTGGCAGGTAAATTCAGCAAAGTTTGTCTCAACACAAAAGAGACAGCTCTGTGGTGACCCGTCTTCCACGGTAAAACATTTCCTAGCGAATAAGGAATCTTAACATCGCAATGACAATATGAGAGAACTGCCACCGATGGATTTGCCGCTGTGCTTACACATCATCTTGAGGCCATACAGTAGTGAAGCACGGGAACCCAGGCGCTTCACCCTTTACCCTAGACCAGTGAAACACTGTCTCTAAACATGCCCACATGCCTGTATCTATGCCCGTTTAAAGTTAACGCTAAACCGAAATCTTCTGTCCCACTATTTTGCAGCATTTTAAAGAAGTACACTGGGAAAGATTTTTCTGCAAGGAAGAAACTGCAGGTGGCGTGGCTGCAATGAGAATATCATGCTGCACGAGCTCTTTGCCCTCAGATGTAGAAGTGTCATCAGTGGGCATCATAGAGAAACGGGACTTTAATAAGTGATCATTAACCTCTGTGAATTCCCTTTGTTCTAGACGCCTGAAATAAAGAGTTGTACTGAGTCACATAAACCTCCACCGAGTGGTCTTTATGTGGCGCGGGAACATGCCGTTATAAGAGAATTCCGAAGAAGGCTGAACGTCCACAATTGAATGGTCATTGCCAGAAATGAAGTGGCAGCCGGATCAGACTGGGAAACTTCAGCTTCCATTAGACAATGAAGATGTGAGAATCTGGTACGTCCACAATTCACGGTTTCCTTAGATCCATGAAATTCCGTGTTGAATTTTAGTCAGAAAATGAAAACTCCGGAGCCGCTGTTCGGCTGGCCCGGGTGTAGCTCCCAGAGGCACACTGGTGCTCCTCTAGAATTTGGATAAAAATCGTTTTCACTGGAATAAAGAACCTTGATCAAGCCAGGTGGGTCTTGACAATCGAAATTGCTGCATTTGCCTGGTATACTGAAAAGAACCCCCCTGTGCTAGTCCATGGCGTATTCAGCACAGGAATCTGCATCGATTGAGCCAAGACAAAGGAAAGCTCAGGGAGGCAGCACCCATGTAGGAAAGCATTTGTACTGCAAAGATGAGGCCAATGAGGTAAAAGGACAAAGCCTTGGCAAACACTTTTGATCATTGGCAGAATTTCACGGAGCAATATTGCTGGGAGAGAAAAGGCACCCCCTGAGGGAGGCACGCTCAACAAAACTACCTAGGGCAGGAGCCGGGTTGCCCCCAGGCACTAGGCGTGTCAGGCCTCAGCATTGTAAGGAGAGTTCACTGAAGTCCCTGAGTGAAGTTTTCTCCGCTGTCCTACGTCTACGTTCCTAAAATTTACTCTGCGGTTTCTGATGATCCTGGCTTATGAACGGCCACCATTCACCGTTCTCCTTACACTCGTGCGTCTCCATCGGCCTTAAAAGAAAGGGAGGACACGCAACTGCTGGCAGGTAAATTCAGCAAAGTTTGTCTCAACACAAAAGAGACAGCTGTGTGGTGACCCGTCTTCCACGGTAAAACATTTCCTAGCGAATAAGGAATCTTCCCATCGCAATGACAATATGAGAGAATTGCCACCGATGGATTTGCCGCTGTGCCTACACATCATCTTGAGGCCATACAGTAGTGAAGCACGGGAACCCAGGCGCTTCACCCTTTACCTTAGACCAGTGAAACACTGTCTCTAAACATGCCCACATGCCTGTATCTATGCCCGTTTAAAGTTAACGCTAAACCGAAATCTTCTGTCCCACTATTTTGCAGCATTTTAAAGAAGTACAGTGGGAAAGTTTTTTCTGCAAGGAAGGAACTGCAGGCGGCGTGGCTGAAATGGGAATATCATGCTGCACAGCTCTTTGCCCTCAGATGTAGAAGTGTCATCAGTGGGCATCATAGAGAAACGGGACTTTAATAAGTGATCATCAACCTCTGTGAATTCCCTTTGTTCTAGACGCCTGAAATAAAGAGTTGTCCTGAGTCACATAAACCTCCACCGTGTGGTCTTTATGTGGCGCGGGAACATGCCGGTATAAGAGAATTCCGAAGAAGGCTGAACGTCCACAATTGAATGGTCATTGCCAGAAATGAAGTGGCAGCTGGATCCGACTGGGAAACTTCAGCTTCCATTAGACAATGAAGATGTGAGAATCTGGTACGTCCACAATTCACGGTTTCCTTAGATCCATGAAATTCCGTGTTGAATTTTAGTCAGAAAATGAAAACTCCGGAGCCGCTGTTCAGCAGGCCCGGGTGTAGCTCCCAGAGGCACACTGGTGCTCCTCTAGAATTTGGATAAAAATCGTTTTCACTGGAATAAAGAACCTTCATCAAGCCAGGTGGGTCTTGACAATCGAAATTGCTGCGTTTGCCCGGTATACTGACAAGAACCCACCTGTGCTAGTCCATGGCGTATTCAGCACAGGAATCTGCATTGATTGAGCCAAGACAAAGGAAAGCTCAGGGAGGCAGCACCCGTGTAGAAAAGAATTTGTACTTCAAAGATGAGGCCAATGAGGTGAAAGGACAAAGCCATGGCAAACAGTTTTGATCATCGGCAGAATTTCACGGAGCAATATTGCTGGGAGAAAAAAGGCACCACCTGAGGGAGGCACGCTCAACAAAACTACCTAGGGCAGTAGCCGGGTTGCCCCCAGGCACTAGGCGTGTCAGGCCTCAGCATTGTAAGGAGAGTTCACTGAAGTCCCTGAGTGAAGTTTTCTCCGCTGTCTTATGTCTACGTTCCTAAAATTTACTCTGCGGTTTCTGATGATCCTGGCTTATGAACGGCCACCATTCACCGTTCTCCTTACACTCGTACGTCTCCATCGGCCTTAAAAGAAAGGGAGCACACGCAACTACTGGCAGGTAAATTCAGCAAAATTTGTCTCAACACAAAAGAGACAGCTCTGTGGTGACCCATCTTCCACGGTAAAACATTTCCTAGCGAATAAGGAATCTTCCCATCGCAATGACAATATGAGAGAATTGCCACCGATGGATTTGCCGCAGTGCCTACACATCATCTTGAGGCCATACAGTAGTGAAGCACGGGATCCCAGGCGCTTCACCCTTTACCCTAGACCAGTGAAACACTGTCTCTAAACATGCCCACATGCCTGTATCTATGCCCATTTAAAGTTAACGCTAAACCGAAATCTTCTGTCCCACTATTTTGCAGCATTTTAAAGAAGTACACTGGGAAAGATTTTTCTGCAAGGAAGGAACTGCAGGCGGCGTGGCTGAAATGAGAATATCATGCTGCACGAGCTCTTTGCCCTCAGATGTAGAAGTGTCATCAGTGGGCATCATAGAGAAACGGGACTTTAATAAGTGATCATCAACCTCTGTGAATTCCCTTTGTTCTAGACGCCTGAAATAAAGAGTTGTCCTGAGTCACATAAACCTCCACAGAGTGGTCTTTATGTGGCGCGGGAACATGCCGGTCTAAGAGAATTCCGAAGAAGGCTGAACGTCCACAATTGAATGGTCATTGCCAGAAATGAAGTGGCAGCCGGATCAGACTGGGAAACTTCAGCTTCCATTAGACAATGAAGATGTGAGAATCTGGAACGTCCACAATTCACGGTTTCCTTAGATCCATGAAATTCCGTGTTGAATTTTAGTCAGAAAATGAAAACTCCGGAGCCGCTGTTCAGCAGGCCTGGGTGTAGCTCCCAGAGGCACTCTGGTGCTCCTCTAGAATTTGGATAAAAATCGTTTTCAGTGGAATAAAGAACCTTGATCAAGCCAGGTGGGTCTTGACAATCGAAATTGCTGCGTTTGCCCGGTATACTGACAAGAACCCACCTGTGCTAGTCCATGGCGTATTCAGCACAGGAATCTGCATCGATTGAGACAAGACAAAGGAAAGCTCAGGGACCCAGCACCCGTGTAGAAAAGCATTTGTACTTCAAAGATGAGGCCAATGAGGTGAAAGGACAAAGCCATGGCAAACAGTTTTGATCATGGGCAGAATTTCACGGAGCAATATTGCTGGGAGAGAAAAGGCACCACCTGAGGGAGGCACGCTCAACAAAACTACCTAGGGCAGGAGCCGGGTTTCCCCCAGGCACTAGGCGTGTCAGGCCTCAGCATTGTAAGGAGAGTTCACTGAAGTCCCTGAGTGAAGTTTTCTCCGCTGTCCTACGTCTACGTTCCTAAAATTTACTCTGCGGTTTCTGATGATCCTGGCTTATGAACGGCCACCATTCACCGTTCTCCTTACACTCGTGCGTCTCCATCGGCCTTAAGAGAAAGGGAGGACACGCAACTGCTGGCAGGTAAATTCAGCAAAGTTTGTCTCAACACAAAAGAGACAGCTCTGTGGTGAACCGTCTTCCACGGTAAAACATTTCCTAGCGAATAAGGAATCTTCCCATTGCAATGACAATATGAGAGAATTGCCACCGATGGATTTGCCGCAGTGCCTACACATCATCTTGAGGCCATACAGTAGTGAAGCACGGGAACCCAGGCGCTTCACCCTTTACCCTAGACCAGTGAAACACTGTCTCTAAACATGCCCACATGCCTGTATCTATGCCCGTTTAAAGTTAACGCTAAACCGAAATCTTCTGTCCCACTATTTTGCAGCATTTTAAAGAAGTACACTGGGAAAGATTTTTCTGCAAGGAAGGAACTGCAGGCGGCGTGGCTGAAATGAGAATATCATGCTGCACGAGCTCTTTGCCCTCAGATGTAGAAGTGTCATCAGTGGGCATCATAGAGAAACGGGACTTTAATAAGTGATCATCAACCTCTGTGAATTCCCTTTGTTCTAGACGCCTGAAATAAAGAGTTGTCCTGAGTCACATAAACCTCCACCGAGTGGTCTTTATGTGGCGCGGGAACATGCCGGTATAAGAGAATTCTGAAGAAGGCTGAACGTCCACAATTGAATGGTCATTGCCAGAAATGAAGTGGCAGCTGGATCCGACTGGGAAACTTCAGCTTCCATTAGACAATGAAGATGTGAGAATCTGGTACGTCCACAATTCACGGTTTCCTTAGATCCATGAAATTCCGTGTTGAATTTTAGTCAGAAAATGAAAACTCCGGAGCCGCTGTTCAGCAGGCCCGGGTGTAGCTCCCAGAGGCACACTGGTGCTCCTCTAGAATTTGGATAAAAATCGTTTTCACTGGAATAAAGAACCTTGATCAAGCCAGGTGGGTCTTGACAATCGAAATTGCTGCGTTTGCCCGGTATACTGACAAGAACCCACCTGTGCTAGTCCATGGCGTATTCAGCACAGGAATCTGCATCGATTGAGCCAAGACAAAGGAAAGCTCAGGGAGGCAGCACCCATGTAGGAAAGCATTTGTACTTCAAAGATGAGGCCAATGAGGTAAAAGGACAAAGCCTTGGCAAACACTTTTGATCATTGGCAGAATTTCATGGAGCAATATTGCTGGGAGAGAAAAGGCACCCCCTGAGGGAGGCACGCTCAACAAAACTACCTAGGGCAGGAGCCGGGTTGCCCCCAGGCACTAGGCGTGTCAGGCCTCAGCATTGTAAGGAGAGTTCACTGAAGTCCCTGAGTGAAGTTTTCTCCGCTGTCCTACGTCTACGTTCCTAAAATTTACTCTGCGGTTTCTGATGATCCTGGCTTATGAACGGCCACCATTCACCGTTCTCCTTACACTCGTGCGTCTCCATCGGCCTTAAAAGAAAGGGAGGACACGCAACTGCTGGCAGGTAAATTCAGCAAAGTTTGTCTCAACACAAAAGAGACAGCTCTGTGGTGACCCGTCTTCCACGGTAAAACATTTCCTAGCGAATAAGGAATCTTCCCATCGCAATGACAATATGAGAGAATTGCCACCGATGGATTTGCCGCTGTGCCTACACATCATCTTGAGGCCATACAGTAGTGAAGCACGGGAACCCAGGCGCTTCACCCTTTACCTTAGACCAGTGAAACACTGTCTCTAAACATGCCCACATGCCTGTATCTATGCCCGTTTAAAGTTAACGCTAAACCGAAATCTTCTGTCCCACTATTTTGCAGCATTTTAAAGAAGTACAGTGGGAAAGTTTTTTCTGCAAGGAAGGAACTGCAGGCGGCGTGGCTGAAATGGGAATATCATGCTGCACAGCTCTTTGCCCTCAGATGTAGAAGTGTCATCAGTGGGCATCATAGAGAAACGGGACTTTAATAAGTGATCATCAACCTCTGTGAATTCCCTTTGTTCTAGACGCCTGAAATAAAGAGTTGTCCTGAGTCACATAAACCTCCACCGAGTGGTCTTTATGTGGCGCGGGAACATGCCGGTATAAGAGAATTCCGAAGAAGGCTGAACGTCCACAATTGAATGGTCATTGCCAGAAATGAAGTGGCAGCTGGATCCGACTGGGAAACTTCAGCTTCCATTAGACAATGAAGATGTGAGAATCTGGTACGTCCACAATTCACGGTTTCCTTAGATCCATGAAATTCCGTGTTGAATTTTAGTCAGAAAATGAAAACTCCGGAGCCGCTGTTCAGCAGGCCCGGGTGTAGCTCCCAGAGGCACACTGGTGCTCCTCTAGAATTTGGATAAAAATCGTTTTCACTGGAATAAAGAACCTTCATCAAGCCAGGTGGGTCTTGACAATCGAAATTGCTGCGTTTGCCCGGTATACTGACAAGAACCCACCTGTGCTAGTCCATGGCGTATTCAGCACAGGAATCTGCATTGATTGAGCCAAGACAAAGGAAAGCTCAGGGAGGCAGCACCCGTGTAGAAAAGCATTTGTACTTCAAAGATTAGGCCAATGAGGTGAAAGGACAAAGCCATGGCAAACAGTTTTGATCATCGGCAGAATTTCACGGAGCAATATTGCTGGGAGAAAAAAGGCACCACCTGAGGGAGGCACGCTCAACAAAACTACCTAGGGCAGTAGCCGGGTTGCCCCCAGGCACTAGGCGTGTCAGGCCTCAGCATTGTAAGGAGAGTTCACTGAAGTCCCTGAGTGAAGTTTTCTCCGCTGTCCTATGTCTACGTTCCTAAAATTTACTCTGCGGTTTCTGATGATCCTGGCTTATGAACGGCCACCATTCACCGTTCTCCTTACACTCGTACGTCTCCATCGGCCTTAAAAGAAAGGGAGCACACGCAACTGCTGGCAGGTAAATTCAGCAAAATTTGTCTCAACACAAAAGAGACAGCTCTGTGGTGACCCATCTTCCACGGTAAAACATTTCCTAGCGAATAAGGAATCTTCCCATCGCAATGACAATATGAGAGAATTGCCACCGATGGATTTGCCGCAGTGCCTACACATCATCTTGAGGCCATACAGTAGTGAAGCACGGGATCCCAGGCGCTTCACCCTTTACCCTAGACCAGTGAAACACTGTCTCTAAACATGCCCACATGCCTGTATCTATGCCCGTTTAAAGTTAACGCTAAACCGAAATCTTCTGTCCCACTATTTTGCAGCATTTTAAAGAAGTACAGTGGGAAAGTTTTTTCTGCAAGGAAGGAACTGCAGGCGGCGTGGCTGAAATGAGAATATCATGCTGCACAGCTCTTTGCCCTCAGATGTAGAAGTGTCATCAGTGGGCATCATAGAGAAACGGGACTTTAATAAGTGATCATCAACCTCTGTGAATTCCCTTTGTTCTAGACGCCTGAAATAAAGAGTTGTCCTGAGTCACATAAACCTCCACAGAGTGGTCTTTATGTGGCGCGGGAACATGCCGGTCTAAGAGAATTCCGAAGAAGGCTGAACGTCCACAATTGAATGGTCATTGCCAGAAATGAAGTGGCAGCCGGATCAGACTGGGAAACTTCAGCTTCCATTAGACAATGAAGATGTGAGAATCTGGAACGTCCACAATTCACGGTTTCCTTAGATCCATGAAATTCCGTGTTGAATTTTAGTCAGAAAATGAAAACTCCGGAGCCGCTGTTCAGCAGGCCTGGGTGTAGCTCCCAGAGGCACTCTGGTGCTCCTCTAGAATTTGGATAAAAATCGTTTTCACTGGAATAAAGAACCTTCATCAAGCCAGGTGGGTCTTGACAATCGAAATTGCTGCGTTTGCCCGGTATACTGACAAGAACCCACCTGTGCTAGTCCATGGCGTATTCAGCACAGGAATCTGCATCGATTGAGCCAAGACAAAGGAAAGCTCAGGGACCCAGCACCCGTGTAGAAAAGCATTTGTACTTCAAAGATGAGGCCAATGAGGTGAAAGGACAAAGCCATGGCAAACAGTTTTGATCATGGGCAGAATTTCACGGAGCAATATTGCTGGGAGAGAAAAGGCACCACCTGAGGGAGGCACGCTCAACAAAACTACCTAGGGCAGGAGCCGGGTTGCCCCCAGGCACTAGGCGTGTCAGGCCTCAGCATTGTAAGGAGAGTTCACTGAAGTCCCTGAGTGAAGTTTTCTCCGCTGTCCTACGTCTACGTTCCTAAAATTTACTCTGCGGTTTCTGATGATCCTGGCTTATGAACGGCCACCATTCAACGTTCCCCTTACACTCGTGCGTCTCCATCGGCCTTAAGAGAAAGGGAGGACACGCAACTGCTGGCAGGTAAATTCAGCAAAGTTTGTCTCAACACAAAAGAGACAGCTCTGTGGTGACCCGTCTTCCACGTAAAACATTTCCTAGCGAATAAGGAATCTTCCCATCGCAATGACAATATGAGAGAATTGCCACCGATGGATTTGCCGCAGTGCCTACACATCATCTTGAGGCCATACAGTAGTGAAGCACGGGAACCCAGGCGCTTCACCCTTTACCCTAGACCAGTGAAACACTGTCTCTAAACATGCCCACATGCCTGTATCTATGCCCGTTTAAAGTTAACGCTAAACCGAAATCTTCTGTCCCACTATTTTGCAGCATTTTAAAGAAGTACACTGGGAAAGATTTTTCTGCAAGGAAGGAACTGCAGGCGGCGTGGCTGAAATGAGAATATCATGCTGCACGAGCTCTTTGCCCTCAGATGTAGAAGTGTCATCAGTGGGCATCATAGAGAAACGGGACTTTAATAAGTGATCATCAACCTCTGTGAATTCCCTTTGTTCTAGACGCCTGAAATAAAGAGTTGTCCTGAGTCACATAAACCTCCACCGAGTGGTCTTTATGTGGCGCGGGAACATGCCGGTATAAGAGAATTCCGAAGAAGGCTGAACGTCCACAATTGAATGGTCATTGCCAGAAATGAAGTGGCAGCTGGATCCGACTGGGAAACTTCAGCTTCCATTAGACAATGAAGATGTGAGAATCTGGTACGTCCACAATTCACGGTTTCCTTAGATCCATGAAATTCCGTGTTGAATTTTAGTCAGAAAATGAAAACTCCGGAGCCGCTGTTCAGCAGGCCCGGGTGTAGCTCCCAGAGGCACACTGGTGCTCCTCTAGAATTTGGAT
This sequence comes from Tenrec ecaudatus, assembly GCF_050624435.1. Classification (NCBI taxonomy): domain Eukaryota; kingdom Metazoa; phylum Chordata; class Mammalia; order Afrosoricida; family Tenrecidae; genus Tenrec; species Tenrec ecaudatus. The sequence goes on from NW_027457620.1 coordinate 494,168, forward strand.
AAAAATCGTTTTCACTGGAATAAAGAACCTTCATCAAGCCAGGTGGGTCTTGACAATCGAAATTGCTGCGTTTGCCCGGTATACTGACAAAAACCCACCTGTGCTAGTCCATGGCGTATTCAGCACAGGAATCTGCATTGATTGAGCCAAGACAAAGGAAAGCTCAGGGAGGCAGCACCCGTGTAGAAAAGCATTTGTACTTCAAAGATGAGGCCAATGAGGTGAAAGGACAAAGCCATGGCAAACAGTTTTGATCATGGGCAGAATTTCACGGAGCAATATTGCTGGGAGAGAAAAGGCACCACCTGAGGGAGGCACGCTCAACAAAACTACCTAGGGCAGTAGCCGGGTTGCCCCCAGGCACTAGGCGTGTCAGGCCTCAGCATTGTAAGGAGAGTTCACTGAAGTCCCTGAGTGAAGTTTTCTCCGCTGTCCTATGTCTACGTTCCTAAAATTTACTCTGCGGTTTCTGATGATCCTGGCTTATGAACGGCCACCATTCACCGTTCTCCTTACACTCGTACGTCTCCATCGGCCTTAAAAGAAAGGGAGCACACGCAACTGCTGGCAGGTAAATTCAGCAAAATTTGTCTCAACACAAAAGAGACAGCTCTGTGGTGACCCATCTTCCACGGTAAAACATTTCCTAGCGAATAAGGAATCTTCCCATCGCAATGACAATATGAGAGAATTGCCACCGATGGATTTGCCGCAGTGCCTACACATCATCTTGAGGCCATACAGTAGTGAAGCACGGGATCCCAGGCGCTTCACCCTTTACCCTAGACCAGTGAAACACTGTCTCTAAACATGCCCACATGCCTGTATCTATGCCCGTTTAAAGTTAACGCTAAACTGAAATCTTCTGTCCCACTATTTTGCAGCATTTTAAAGAAGTACAGTGGGAAAGTTTTTTCTGCAAGGAAGGAACTGCAGGCGGCGTGGCTGAAATGAGAATATCATGCTGCACAGCTCTTTGCCCTCAGATGTAGAAGTGTCATCAGTGGGCATCATAGAGAAACGGGACTTTAATAAGTGATCATCAACCTCTGTGAATTCCCTTTGTTCTAGACGCCTGAAATAAAGAGTTGTCCTGAGTCACATAAACCTCCACAGAGTGGTCTTTATGTGGCGCGGGAACATGCCGGTCTAAGAGAATTCCGAAGAAGGCTGAACGTCCACAATTGAATGGTCATTGCCAGAAATGAAGTGGCAGCCGGATCAGACTGGGAAACTTCAGCTTCCATTAGACAATGAAGATGTGAGAATCTGGAACGTCCACAATTCACGGTTTCCTTAGATCCATGAAATTCCGTGTTGAATTTTAGTCAGAAAATGAAAACTCCGGAGCCGCTGTTCAGCAGGCCTGGGTGTAGCTCCCAGAGGCACTCTGGTGCTCCTCTAGAATTTGGATAAAAATCGTTTTCAGTGGAATAAAGAACCTTGATCAAGCCAGGTGGGTCTTGACAATCGAAATTGCTGCGTTTGCCCGGTATACTGACAAGAACCCACCTGTGCTAGTCCATGGCGTATTCAGCACAGGAATCTGCATCGATTGAGCCAAGACAAAGGAAAGCTCAGGGACCCAGCACCCGTGTAGAAAAGCATTTGTACTTCAAAGATGAGGCCAATGAGGTGAAAGGACAAAGCCATGGCAAACAGTTTTGATCATGGGCAGAATTTCACGGAGCAATATTGCTGGGAGAGAAAAGGCACCACCTGAGGGAGGCACGCTCAACAAAACTACCTAGGGCAGGAGCCGGGTTGCCCCCAGGCACTAGGCGTGTCAGGCCTCAGCATTGTAAGGAGAGTTCACTGAAGTCCCTGAGTGAAGTTTTCTCCGCTGTCCTACGTCTACGTTCCTAAAATTTACTCTGCGGTTTCTGATGATCCTGGCTTATGAACGGCCACCATTCAACGTTCTCCTTACACTCGTGCGTCTCCATCGGCCTTAAGAGAAAGGGAGGACACGCAACTGCTGGCAGGTAAATTCAGCAAAGTTTGTCTCAACACAAAAGAGACAGCTCTGTGGTGACCCGTCTTCCACGGTAAAACATTTCCTAGCGAATAAGGAATCTTCCCATCGCAATGACAATATGAGAGAATTGCCACCGATGGATTTGCCGCAGTGCCTACACATCATCTTGAGGCCATACAGTAGTGAAGCACGGGAACCCAGGCGCTTCACCCTTTACCCTAGACCAGTGAAACACTGTCTCTAAACATGCCCACATGCCTGTATCTATGCCCGTTTAAAGTTAACGCTAAACCGAAATCTTCTGTCCCACTATTTTGCAGCATTTTAAAGAAGTACACTGGGAAAGATTTTTCTGCAAGGAAGGAACTGCAGGCGGCGTGGCTGAAATGAGAATATCATGCTGCACGAGCTCTTTGCCCTCAGATGTAGAAGTGTCATCAGTGGGCATCATAGAGAAACGGGACTTTAATAAGTGATCATCAACCTCTGTGAATTCCCTTTGTTCTAGACGCCTGAAATAAAGAGTTGTCCTGAGTCACATAAACCTCCACCGAGTGGTCTTTATGTGGCGCGGGAACATGCCGGTATAAGAGAATTCCGAAGAAGGCTGAACGTCCACAATTGAATGGTCATTGCCAGAAATGAAGTGGCAGCTGGATCCGACTGGGAAACTTCAGCTTCCATTAGACAATGAAGATGTGAGAATCTGGTACGTCCACAATTCACGGTTTCCTTAGATCCATGAAATTCCGTGTTGAATTTTAGTCAGAAAATGAAAACTCCGGAGCCGCTGTTCAGCAGGCCCGGGTGTAGCTCCCAGAGGCACACTGGTGCTCCTCTAGAATTTGGATAAAAATCGTTTTCACTGGAATAAAGAACCTTCATCAAGCCAGGTGGGTCTTGACAATCGAAATTGCTGCGTTTGCCCGGTATACTGACAAGAACCCACCTGTGCTAGTCCATGGCGTATTCAGCACAGGAATCTGCATCGATTGAGCCAAGACAAAGGAAAGCTCAGGGAGGCAGCACCCGTGTAGAAAAGCATTTGTACTTCAAAGATGAGGCCAATGAGGTGAAAGGACAAAGCCATGGCAAACAGTTTTGATCATGGGCAGAATTTCACGGAGCAATATTGCTGGGAGAGAAAAGGCACCACCTGAGGGAGGCACGCTCAACAAAACTACCTAGGGCAGGAGCCGGGTTGCCCCCAGGCACTAGGCGTGTCAGCCCTCAGCATTGTAAGGAGAGTTCACTGAAGTCCCTGAGTGAAGTTTTCTCCGCTGTCCTATGTCTACGTTCCTAAAATTTACTCTGTGGTTTCTGATGATCCTGGCTTATGAACGGCCACCATTCACCGTTCTCCTTACACTCGTGCGTCTCCATCGGCCTTAAAAGAAAGGGAGGACACGCAACTGCTGGCAGGTAAATTCAGCAAAGTTTGTCTCAACACAAAAGAGACAGCTCTGTGGTGACCCGTCTTCCACGGTAAAACATTTCCTAGCGAATAAGGAATCTTCCCATCGCAATGACAATATAAGAGAATTGCCACCGATGGATTTGCCGCTGTGCCTACACATCATCTTGAGGCCATACAGTAGTGAAGCATGGGATCCCAGGCGCTTCACCCTTTATCCTAGACCAGTGAAACTCTGTCTCTAAACATGCCCACATGCCTGTATCTATGCCCGTTTAAAGTTAACGCTAAACCGAAATCTTCTGTCCCACTATTTTGCAGCATTTTAAAGAAGTACAGTGGGAAAGTTTTTTCTGCAAGGAAGGAACTGCAGGCGGCGTGGCTGAAATGAGAATATCATGCTGCACAGCTCTTTGCCCTCAGATGTAGAAGTGTCATCAGTGGGCATCATAGAGAAACGGGACTTTAATAAGTGATCATCAACCTCTGTGAATTCCCTTTGTTCTAGACGCCTGAAATAAAGAGTTGTCCTGAGTCACATAAACCTCCACCGAGTGGTCTTTATGTGGCGCGGGAACATGCCGGTATAAGAGAATTCCGAAGAAGGCTGAACGTCCACAATTGAATGGTCATTGCCAGAAATGAAGTGGCAGCTGGATCCGACTGGGAAACTTCAGCTTCCATTAGACAATGAAGATGTGAGAATCTGGTACGTCCACAATTCACGGTTTCCTTAGATCCATGAAATTCCGTGTTGAATTTTAGTCAGAAAATGAAAACTCCGGAGCCGCTGTTCAGCAGGCCCGGGTGTAGCTCCCAGAGGCACACAGGTGCTCCTCTAGAATTTGGATAAAAATCGTTTTCACTGGAATAAAGAACCTTGATCAAGCCAGGTGGGTCTTGACAATCGAAATTGCTGCGTTTGCCCGGTATACTGACAAGAACCCACCTGTGCTAGTCCATGGCGTATTCAGCACAGGAATCTGCATCGATTGAGCCAAGACAAAGGAAAGCTCAGGGAGGCAGCACCCGTGTAGAAAAGCATTTGTACTTCAAAGATGAGGCCAATGAGGTGAAAGGACAAAGCCATGGCAAACAGTTTTGATCATCGGCAGAATTTCACGGAGCAATATTGCTGGGAGAGAAAAGGCACCACCTGAGGGAGGCACGCTCAACAAAACTACCTAGGGCAGGAGCCGGGTTGCCCCCAGGCACTAGGCGTGTCAGGCCTCAGCATTGTAAGGAGAGTTCACTGAAGTCCCTGAGTGAAGTTTTCTCCGCTGTCCTATGTCTACGTTCCTAAAATTTACTCTGCGGTTTCTGATGATCCTGGCTTATGAACGGCCACCATTCACCGTTCTCCTTACACTCGTGCGTCTCCATCGGCCTTAAAAGAAAGGGAGGACACGCAACTGCTGGCAGGTAAATTCAGCAAAGTTTGTCTCAACACAAAAGAGACAGCTCTGTGGTGACCCGTCTTCCACGGTAAAACATTTCCTAGCGAATAAGGAATCTTCCCATCGCAATGACAATATGAGAGAATTGCCACCGTTGGATTTGCCGCAGTGCCTACACATCATCTTGAGGCCATACAGTAGTGAAGCACGGGAACCCAGGCGCTTCACCCTTTACCCTAGACCAGTGAAACACTGTCTCTAAACATGCCCACATGCCTGTATCTATGCCCGTTTAAAGTTAACGCTAAACCGAAATCTTCTGTCCCACTATTTTGCAGCATTTTAAAGAAGTACACTGGGAAAGATTTTTCTGCAAGGAAGGAACTGCAGGCGGCGTGGCTGAAATGAGAATATCATGCTGCACGAGCTCTTTGCCCTCAGATGTAGAAGTGTCATCAGTGGGCATCATAGAGAAACGGGACTTTAATAAATGATCATCAACCTCTGTGAATTCCCTTTGTTCTAGACGCCTGAAATAAAGAGTTGTCCTGAGTCACATAAACCTCCACCGAGTGGTCTTTATGTGGCGCGGGAACATGCCGGTATAAGAGAATTCCGAAGAAGGCTGAACGTCCACAATTGAATGGTCATTGCCAGAAATGAAGTGGCAGCCGGATCAGACAGGGAAACTTCAGCTTCCATTAGACAATGAAGATGTGAGAATCTGGAACGTCCACAATTCACGGTTTCCTTAGATCCATGAAATTCCGTGTTGAATTTTAGTCAGAAAATGAAAACTCCGGAGCCGCTGTTCAGCAGGCCCGGGTATAGCTCCCAGAGGAACTCTGGTGCTCCTCTAGAATTTGGATAAAAATCGTTTTCACTGGAATAAAGAACCTTGATCAAGCCAGGTGGGTCGTGACAATCGAAATTGCTGCGTTTGCCCGGTATACTGACAAGAACCCACCTGTGCTAGTCCATGGCGTATTCAGCACAGGAATCTGCATCGATTGAGCCAAGACATAGGAAAGCTCAGGGAGGCAGCACCCGTGTAGAAAAGCATTTGTACTTCAAAGATGAGGCCAATGAGGTGAAAGGACAAAGCCATGGCAAACAGTTTTGATCATGGGCAGAATTTCACGGAGCAATATTGCTGGGAGAGAAAAGGCACCACCTGAGGGAGGCACGCTCAACAAAACTACCTAGGGCAGGAGCCGGGTTGCCCCCAGGCACTAGGCGTGTCAGGCCTCAGCATTGTAAGGAGAGTTCACTGAAGTCCCTGAGTGAAGTTTTCTCCGCTGTCCTATGTCTACGTTCCTAAAATTTACTCTGCGGTTTCTGATGATCCTGGCTTATGAACGGCCACCATTCACCGTTCTCCTTACACTCGTGCGTCTCCATCGGCCTTAAAAGAAAGGGAGGACACGCAACTGCTGGCAGGTAAATTCAGCAATGTTTGTCTCAACACAAAAGAGACAGCTCTGTGGTGACCCGTCTTCCACGGTAAAACATTTCCTAGCGAATAAGGAATCTTCCCATCGCAATGACAATATAAGAGAATTGCCACCGATGGATTTGCCGCTGTGCCTACACATCATCTTGAGGCCATACAGTAGTGAAGCACGGGATCCCAGGCGCTTCACCCTTTACCCTAGACCAGTGAAACACTGTCTCTAAACATGCCCACATGCCTGTAACTGTGCCCGTTTAAAGTTAACGCTAAACCGAAATCTTCTGTCCCACTATTTTGCAGCATTTTAAAGAAGTACAGTGGGAAAGTATTTTCTGCAAGGAAGGAACTGCAGGCGGCGTGGCTGAAATGAGAATATCATGCTGCACAGCTCTTTGCCCTCAGATGTAGAAGTGTCATCAGTGGGCATCATAGAGAAACGGGACTTTAATAAGTGATCATCAACCTCTGTGAATTCCCTTTGTTCTAGACGCCTGAAATAAAGAGTTGTCCTGAGTCACATAAACCTCCACCGAGTGGTCTTTATGTGGGGCGGGAACATGCCGGTATAAGAGAATTCCGAAGAAGGCTGAACGTCCACAATTGAATGGTCATTGCCAGAAATGAAGTGGCAGCCTGATCAGACTGGGAAACTTCAGCTTCCATTAGACAATGAAGATGTGAGAATCTGGAACGTCCACAATTCACCGTTTCCTTAGATCCATGAAATTCCGTGTTGAATTTTAGTCAGAAAATGAAAACTCCGGAGCCGCTGTTCAGCAGGCCCGGGTGTAGCTCCCAGAGGAACACTGGTGCTCCTCTAGAATTTGGATAAAAATCGTTTTCACTGGAATAAAGAACCTTGATCAAGCCAGGTGGGTCTTGACAATCGAAATTGCTGCGTTTGCCCGGTATACTGACAAGAACCCACCTGTGCTAGTCCATGGCGTATTCAGCACAGGAATCTGCATCGATTGAGCCAAGACAAAGGAAAGCTCAGGGAGGCAGCACCCGTGTAGAAAAGCATTTGTACTTCAAAGATGAGGCCAATGAGGTGAAAGGACAAAGCCATGGCAAACAGTTTTGATCATCGGCAGAATTTCACGGAGCAATATTGCTGGGAGAGAAAAGGCACCACCTGAGGGAGGCACGCTCAACAAAACTACCTAGGGCAGGAGCCGGGTTGCCCCCAGGCACTAGGCGTGTCAGGCCTCAGCATTGTAAGGAGAGTTCACTGAAGTCCCTGAGTGAAGTTTTCTCCGCTGTCCTATGTCTACGTTCCTAAAATTTACTCTGCGGTTTCTGATGATCCTGGCTTATGAACGGCCACCATTCACCGTTCTCCTTACACTCGTGCGTCTCCATCGGCCTTAAAAGAAAGGGAGGACACGCAACTGCTGGCAGGTAAATTCAGCAATGTTTGTCTCAACACAAAAGAGACAGCTCTGTGGTGACCCGTCTTCCACGGTAAAACATTTCCTAGCGAATAAGGAATCTTCCCATCGCAATGACAATATAAGAGAATTGCCACCGATGGATTTGCCGCTGTGCCTACACATCATCTTGAGGCCATACAGTAGTGAAGCACGGGATCCCAGGCGCTTCACCCTTTACCCTAGACCAGTGAAACACTGTCTCTAAACATGCCCACATGCCTGTAACTGTGCCCGTTTAAAGTTAACGCTAAACCGAAATCTTCTGTCCCACTATTTTGCAGCATTTTAAAGAAGTACAGTGGGAAAGTTTTTTCTGCAAGGAAGGAACTGCAGGCGGCGTGGCTGAAATGAGAATATCATGCTGCACAGCTCTTTGCCCTCAGATGTAGAAGTGTCATCAGTGGGCATCATAGAGAAACGGGACTTTAATAAGTGATCATCAACCTCTGTGAATTCCCTTTGTTCTAGACGCCTGAAATAAAGAGTTGTCCTGAGTCACATAAACCTCCACCGAGTGGTCTTTATGTGGGGCGGGAACATGCCGGTATAAGAGAATTCCGAAGAAGGCTGAACGTCCACAATTGAATGGTCATTGCCAGAAATGAAGTGGCAGCCTGATCAGACTGGGAAACTTCAGCTTCCATTAGACAATGAAGATGTGAGAATCTGGAACGTCCACAATTCACCGTTTCCTTAGATCCATGAAATTCCGTGTTGAATTTTAGTCAGAAAATGAAAACTCCGGAGCCGCTGTTCAGCAGGCCCGGGTGTAGCTCCCAGAGGAACACTGGTGCTCCTCTAGAATTTGGATAAAAATCGTTTTCACTGGAATAAAGAACCTTCATCAAGCCAGGTGGGTCTTGACAATCGAAATTGCTGCGTTTGCCCGGTATACTGACAAGAACCCACCTGTGCTAGTCCATGGCGTATTCAGCACAGGAATCTGCATCGATTGAGCCAAGACAAAGGAAAGCTCAGGGAGGCAGCACCCGTGTAGAAAAGCATTTGTACTTCAAAGATGAGGCCAATGAGGTGAAAGGACAAAGCCATGGCAAACAGTTTTGATCATCGGCAGAATTTCACGGAGCAATATTGCTGGGAGAGAAAAGGCACCACCTGAGGGAGGCACGCTCAACAAAACTACCTAGGGCAGGAGCCGGGTTGCCCCCAGGCACTAGGCGTGTCAGGCCTCAGCATTGTAAGGAGAGTTCACTGAAGTCCCTGAGTGAAGTTTTCTCCGCTGTCCTATGTCTACGTTCCTAAAATTTACTCTGCGGTTTCTGATGATCCTGGCTTATGAACGGCCACCATTCAACGTTCTCCTTACACTCGTGCGTCTCCATCGGCCTTAAAAGAAAGGGAGGACACGCAACTGCTGGCAGGTAAATTCAGCAAAGTTTGTCTCAACACAAAAGAGACAGCTCTGTGGTGACCCGTCTTCCACGGTAAAACATTTCCTAGCGAATAAGGAATCTTCCCATCGCAATGACAATATGAGAGAATTGCCACCGATGGATTTGCCGCAGTGCCTACACATCATCTTGAGGCCATACAGTAGTGAAGCACGGGAACCCAGGCGCTTCACCCTTTACCCTAGACCAGTGAAACACTGTCTCTAAACATGCCCACATGCCTGTATCTATGCCCGTTTAAAGTTAACGCTAAACCGAAATCTTCTGTCCCACTCTTTTGCAGCATTTTAAAGAAGTACACTGGGAAAGATTTTTCTGCAAGGAAGGAACTGCAGGCGGCGTGGCTGAAATGAGAATATCATGCTGCACGAGCTCTTTGCCCTCAGATGTAGAAGTGTCATCAGTGGGCATCATAGAGAAACGGGACTTTAATAAGTGATCATCAACCTCTGTGAATTCCCTTTGTTCTAGACGCCTGAAATAAAGAGTTGTCCTGAGTCACATAAACCTCCACCGAGTGGTCTTTATGTGGCGCGGGAACATGCCGGTATAAGAGAATTCCGAAGAAGGCTGAACGTCCACAATTGAATGGTCATTGCCAGAAATGAAGTGGCAGCCGGATCAGACTGGGAAACTTCAGCTTCCATTAGACAATGAAGATGTGAGAATCTGGAACGTCCACAATTCACGGTTTCCTTAGATCCATGAAATTCCGTGTTGAATTTTAGTCAGAAAATGAAAACTCCGGAGCCGCTGTTCAGCAGGCCCGGGTGTAGCTCCCAGAGGCACTCTGGTGCTCCTCTAGAATTTGGATAAAAATCGTTTTCAGTGGAATAAAGAACCTTGATCAAGCCAGGTGGGTCTTGACAATCGAAATTGCTGCGTTTGCCCGGTATACTGACAAGAACCCACCTGTGCTAGTCCATGGCGTATTCAGCACAGGAATCTGCATCGATTGAGCCAAGACAAAGGAAAGCTCAGGGAGGCAGCACCCGTGTAGAAAAGCATTTGTACTTCAAAGATGAGGCCAATGAGGTGAAAGGACAAAGCCATGGCAAACAGTTTTGATCATCGGCAGAATTTCACGGAGCAATATTGCTGGGAGAGAAAAGGCACCACCTGAGGGAGGCACGCTCAACAAAACTACCTAGGGCAGGAGCCGGGTTGCCCCCAGGCACTAGGCGTGTCAGGCCTCAGCATTGTAAGGAGAGTTCACTGAAGTCCCTGAGTGAAGTTTTCTCCGCTGTCCTACGTCTACGTTCCTAAAATTTACTCTGCGGTTTCTGATGATCCTGGCTTATGAATGGCCACCATTCACCGTTCTCCTTACACTCGTGCATCTCCATCGGCCTTAAAAGAAAGGGAGGACACGCAACTGCTGGCAGGTAAATTCAGCAAAGTTTGTCTCAACACAAAAGAGACAGCTCTGTGGTGACCCGTCTTCCACGGTAAAACATTTCCTAGCGAATAAGGAATCTTCCCATCGCAATGACAATATGAGAGAATTGCCACCGATGGATTTGCCGCTGTGCCTACACATCATCTTGAGGCCATACAGTAGTGAAGCACGGGATCCCAGGCGCTTCACCCTTTGCCCTAGACCAGTGAAACACTGTCTCTAAACATGCCCACATGCCTGTATCTATGCCCATTTAAAGTTAACGCTAAACCGAAATCTTCTGTCCCACTATTTTGCAGCATTTTAAAGAAGTACACTGGGAAAGATTTTTCTGCAAGGAAGGAACTACAGGCAGCGTGGCTGAAATGAGAATATCATGCTGCATGAGCTCTTTGCCCTCAGATGTAGAAGTGTCATCAGTGGGCATCATAGAGAAACGGGACTTTAATAAGTGATCATCAACCTCTGTGAATTCCCTTTGTTCTAGACGCCTGAAATAAAGAGTTGTCCTGAGTCACATAAACCTCCACCGAGTGGTCTTTATGTGACGCGGGAACATGCCGGTCTAAGAGAATTCCGAAGAAGGCTGAACGTCCACAATTGAATGGTCATTGCCAGAAATGAAGTGGCAGCCGGATCAGACTGGGAAACTTCAGCTTCCATTAGACAATGAAGATGTGAGAATCTGTTACGTCCACAATTCACGGTTTCCTTAGATCCAAGAAATTCCGTGTTGAATTTTAGTCAGAAAACGAAAACTCCGGAGCCGCTGTTCAGCAGGCCCGGGTGTAGCTTCCAGAGGCACACTGGTGCTCCTCTAGAATTTGGATAAAAATCGTTTTCACTGGAATAAAGAACCTTGATCAAGCCAGGTGGGTCTTGACAATCGAAATTGCTGCGTTTGCCCGGTATACTGACAAGAACCCACCTGTGCTAGTCCATGGCGTATTCAGCACAGGAATCTGCATCGTTTGAGCCAAGACAAAGGAAAGCTCAGGGAGGCAGCACCCGTGTAGAAAAGCATTTGTACTTCAAAGATGAGGCCAATGAGGTGAAAGGACAAAGCCATGGCAAACAGTATTGATCATCGGCAGAATTTCACGGAGCAATATTGCTGGGAGAGAAAAGGCACCACCTGAGGGAGGCACGCTCAACAAAACTACCTAGGGCAGGAGCCGGGTTGCCCCCAGGCACTAGGCGTGTCAGGCCTCAGCATTGTAAGGAGAGTTCACTGAAGTCCCTGAGTGAAGTTTTCTCCGTTGTCCTACGTCTACGTTCCTAAAATTTACTCTGCGGTTTCTGATGATCCTGGCTTATGAACGGCCACCATTCACCGTTCTCCTTACACTCGTGCGTCTCCATCGGCCTTAAAAGAAAGGGAGGACACGCAACTGCTGGCAGGTAAATTCAGCAAAGTTTGTCTCAACACATAAGAGACAGCTCTGTGGTGACCCGTCTTCCACGGTAAAACATTTCCTAGCGAATAAGGAATCTTCCCATCGCAATGACAATATGAGAGAATTGCCACCGATAGATTTGCCGCTGTGCCTACACATCATCTTGAGGCCATACAGTAGTGAAGCACGGGATCCCAGGCGCTTCACCCTTTACCCTAGACCAGTGAAACACTGTCTCTAAACATGCCCACATGCCTGTATCTAAGCCCGTTTAAAGTTAACGCTAAACCGAAATCTTCTGTCCCACTATTTTGCAGCATTTTAAAGAAGTACACTGGGAAAGATTTTTCTGCAAGGAAGAAACTGCAGGCGGCGTGGATGCAATGAGAATATCATGCTGCACGAGCTCTTTGCCCTCAGATGTAGAAGTGTCATCAGTGGGCATCATAGAGAAACGGGACTTTAATAAGTGATCATCAACCTCTGTGAATTCCCTTTGTTCTAGACGTCTGAAATAAAGAGTTGTCCTGAGTCACATAAACCTCCACCGAGTGGTCTTTATGTGGCGCGGGAACATGCCGGTATAAGAGAATTCCGAAGGAGCTGAACGTCCACAATTGAATGGTCATTGCCAGAAATGAAGTGGCAACCTGATCAGAGTGGGAAACTTCAGCTTCCATTAGACAATGAAGATGTGAGAATCTGGTACGTCCACAATTCACGGTTTCCTTAGATCCATGAAATTCCGTGTTGAATTTTAGTCAGAAAATGAAAACTCCGGAGCCGCTGTACAGCAGCCCCGGGTGTAGCTCCCAGAGGCACACTGGTGCTCCTCTAGAATTTGGATAAAAATCGTTTTCACTGGAATAAAGAACCTTGATCAAGCCAGGTGGGTCTTGACAATCGAAATTGCTGCGTTTGCCCGGTATACTGACAAGAACCCACCTGTGCTAGTCCATGGCGTATTCAGCACAGGAATCTGCATCGATTGAGCCAACAAAGGAAAGCTCAGGGAGGCAGCACCCATGTAGAAAAGCATTTGTACTTCAAAGATGGGGCCAATGAGGTGAAAGGACAAAGCCATGGCAAACAGTTTTGATCATGGGCAGAATTTCACGGAGCAATATTGCTGGGAGAGAAAAGGCACCACCTGAGGGAGGCACGCTCAACAAAACTACCTAGGGCAGGAGCCGGGTTGCCCCCAGGCACTAGGCGTGTCAGGCCTCAGCATTGTAAGGAGAGTTCACTGAAGTCCCTGAGTGAAGTTTTCTCCGCTGTCCTATGTCTACGTTCCTAAAATTTACTCTGCGGTTTCTGATGATCCTGGCTTTTGAACGGCCACCATTCACCGTTCTCCTTACACTCGTGCGTCTCCATCGGCCTTAAAAGAAAGGGAGGACACGCAACTGCTGGCAGGTAAATTCAGCAAAGTTTGTCTCAACACAAAAGAGACAGCTCTGTGGTGACCCGTCTTCCACGGTAAAACATTTCCTAGCGAATAAGGAATCTTCCCATCGCAATGACAATATGAGAGAATTGCCACCGATGGATTTGCCGCAGTGCCTACACATCATCTTGAGGCCATACAGTAGTGAAGCACGGGATCCCAGGCGCTTCACCCTTTACCCTAGACCAGTGAAACACTGTCTCTAAACATGCCCATATGCCTGTATCTATGCCCGTTTAAAGTTAACGCTAAACCGAAATCTTCTGTCCCACTATTTTGCAGCATTTTAAAGAAGTACACTGGGAAAGATTTTTCTGCAAGGAAGGAACTGCAGGCGGCGTGGCTGAAATGAGAATATCATGCTGCACGAGCTCTTTGCCCTCAGATGTAGAAGTGTCATCAGTGGGGCATCATAGAAAAACGGGACTTTAATAAGTGATCATCAACCTCTGTGAATTCCCTTTGTTCTAGACGCCTGAAATAAAGAGTTGTCCTGAGTCACATAAACCTCCACCGAGTGGTCTTTATGTGGCGCGGGAACATGCCGGTCTAAGAGAATTCCGAAGAAGGCTGAACGTCCACAATTGAATGGTCATTGCCAGAAATGAAGTGGCAGCCGGATCAGACTGGGAAACTTCAGCTTCCATTAGACAATGAAGATGTGAGAATCTGGTACGTCCACAATTCACGGTTTCCTTAGATCCATGAAATTCCGTGTCGAATTTTAGTCAGAAAATGAAAACTCCAGAGCCGCTGTTCAGCAGGCCCGGGTGTAGCTCCCAGAGGCACTCTGGTGCTCCTCTAGAATTTGGATAAAAATCGTTTTCACTGGAAAAAAGAACCTTGATCAAGCCAGGTGGGTCTTGACAATCGAAATTGCTGCGTTTGCCCGGTATACTGACAAGAACCCACCTGTGCTAGTCCATGGCGTATTCAGCACAGGAATCTGCATCGATTGAGCCAAGACAAAGGAAAGCTCAGGGAGGCAGCACCCGTGTAGAAAAGCATTTGTACTTCAAAGATGAGGCCAATGAGGTGAAAGGACAAAGCCATGGCAAACAGTTTTGATCATGGGCAGAATTTCACGGAGCAATATTGCTGGGAGAGAAAAGGCACCACCTGAGGGAGGCACGCTCAATAAAACTACCTAGGGCAGGAGCCGGGTTGCCCCCAGGCACTAGGCGTGTCAGGCCTCAGCATTGTAAGGAGAGTTCACTGAAGTCCCTGAGTTAAGTTTTCTCCGCTGTCCTACGTCTACGTTCCTAAAATTTACTCTGCGGTTTCTGATGATCCTGGCTTATGAATGGCCACCATTCACCGTTCTCCTTACACTCGTGCATCTCCATCGGCCTTAAAAGAAAGGGAGGACACGCAACTGCTGGCAGGTAAATTCAGCAAAGTTTGTCTCAACACAAAAGAGACAGCTCTGTGGTGACCCGTCTTCCACGGTAAAACATTTCCTAGCGAATAAGGAATCTTCCCATCGCAATGACAATATGAGAGAATTTCCACCGATGGATTTGCCGCTGTGCCTACACATCATCTTGAGGCCATACAGTAGTGAAGCACGGGATCCCAGGCGCTTCACCCTTTGCCCTAGACCAGTGAAACACTGTCTCTAAACATGCCCACATGCCTGTATCTTTGCCCATTTAAAGTTAACGCTAAACCGAAATCTTCTGTCCCACTATTTTGCAGCATTTTAAAGAAGTACACTGGGAAAGATTTTTCTGCAAGGAAGGAACTACAGGCGGCGTGGCTGAAATGAGAATATCATGCTGCATGAGCTCTTTGCCCTCAGATGTAGAAGTGTCATCAGTGGGCATCATAGAGAAACGGGACTTTAATAAGTGATCATCAACCTCTGTGAATTCCCTTTGTTCTAGACGCCTGAAATAAAGAGTTGTCCTGAGTCACATAAACCTCCACCGAGTGGTCTTTATGTGACGCGGGAACATGCCGGTCTAAGAGAATTCCGAAGAAGGCTGAACGTCCACAATTGAATGGTCATTGCCAGAAATGAAGTGGCAGCCGGATCAGACTGGGAAACTTCAGCTTCCATTAGACAATGAAGATGTGAGAATCTGTTACGTCCACAATTCACGGTTTCCTTAGATCCAAGAAATTCCGTGTTGAATTTTAGTCAGAAAACGAAAACTCCGGAGCCGCTGTTCAGCAGGCCCGGGTGTAGCTTCCAGAGGCACACTGGTGCTCCTCTAGAATTTGGATAAAAATCGTTTTCACTGGAATAAAGAACCTTGATCAAGCCAGGTGGGTCTTGACAATCGAAATTGCTGCGTTTGCCCGGTATACTGACAAGAACCCACCTGTGCTAGTCCATGGCGTATTCAGCACAGGAATCTGCATCGTTTGAGCCAAGACAAAGGAAAGCTCAGGGAGGCAGCACCCGTGTAGAAAAGCATTTGTACTTCAAAGATGAGGCCAATGAGGTGAAAGGACAAAGCCATGGCAAACAGTATTGATCATCGGCAGAATTTCACGGAGCAATATTGCTGGGAGAGAAAAGGCACCACCTGAGGGAGGCACGCTCAACAAAACTACCTAGGGCAGGAGCCGGGTTGCCCCCAGGCACTAGGCGTGTCAGGCCTCAGCATTGTAAGGAGAGTTCACTGAAGTCCCTGAGTGAAGTTTTCTCCGTTGTCCTACGTCTACGTTCCTAAAATTTACTCTGCGGTTTCTGATGATCCTGGCTTATGAACGGCCACCATTCACCGTTCTCCTTACACTCGTGCGTCTCCATCGGCCTTAAAAGAAAGGGAGGACACGCAACTGCTGGCAGGTAAATTCAGCAAAGTTTGTCTCAACACAAAAGAGACAGCTCTGTGGTGACCCGTCTTCCACGGTAAAACATTTCCTAGCGAATAAGGAATCTTCCCATCGCAATGACAATATGAGAGAATTCCCACCGATAGATTTGCCGCTGTGCCTACACATCATCTTGAGGCCATACAGTAGTGAAGCACGGGATCCCAGGCGCTTCACCCTTTACCCTAGACCAGTGAAACTCTGTCTCTAAACATGCCCACATGCCTGTATCTATGCCCGTTTAAAGTTAACGCTAAACCGAAATCTTCTGTCCCACTATTTTGCAGCATTTTAAAGAAGTACACTGGGAAAGATTTTTCTGCAAGGAAGAAACTGCAGGCGGCGTGGATGCAATGAGAATATCATGCTGCACGAGCTCTTTGCCCTCAGATGTAGAAGTGTCATCAGTGGGCATCATAGAGAAACGGGACTTTAATAAGTGATCATCAACCTCTGTGAATTCCCTTTGTTCTAGACGTCTGAAATAAAGAGTTGTCCTGAGTCACATAAACCTCCACCGAGTGGTCTTTATGTGGCGCGGGAACATGCCGGTATAAGAGAATTCCGAAGGAGCTGAACGTCCACAATTGAATTGTCATTGCCAGAAATGAAGTGGCAGCCTGATCAGACTGGGAAACTTCAGCTTCCATTAGACAATGAAGATGTGAGAATCTGGTACGTCCACAATTCACGGTTTCCTTAGATCCATGAAATTCCGTGTTGAATTTTAGTCAGAAAATGAAAACTCCGGAGCCGCTGTTCAGCAGCCCCGGGTGTAGCTCCCAGAGGCACACTGGTGCTCCTCTAGAATTTGGATAAAAATCGTTTTCACTGGAATAAAGAACCTTGATCAAGCCAGGTGGGTCTTGACAATCGAAATTGCTGCGTTTGCCCGGTATACTGACAAGAACCCACTGTGCTAGTCCATGGCGTATTCAGCACAGGAATCTGCATCGATTGAGCCAAGACAAAGGAAAGCTCAGGGAGGCAGCACCCATGTAGAAAAGCATTTGTACTTCAAAGATGAGGCCAATGAGGTGAAAGGACAAAGCCATGGCAAACAGTTTTGATCATCGGCAGAATTTCACGGAGCAATATTGCTGGGAGAGAAAAGGCACCACCTGAGGGAGGCACGCTCAACAAAACTACCTAGGGCAGGAGCCGGGTTGCCCCCAGGCACTAGGCGTGTCAGGCCTCAGCATTGTAAGGAGAGTTCACTGAAGTCCCTGAGTGAAGTTTTCTCCGCTGTACTACGTCTACGTTCCTAAAATTTACTCTGCGGTTTCTGATGATCCTGGCTTATGAACGGCCACCATTCACCGTTCTCCTTACACTCGTGCGTCTCCATCGGCCTTAAAAGAAAGGGAGGACACGCAACTGCTGGCAGGTAAATTCAGCAAAGTTTGTCTCAACACAAAAGAGACAGCTGTGTGGTGACCAGTCTTCCACGGTAAAACATTTCCTAGCGAATAAGGAATCTTCCCATCGCAATGACAATATGAGAGAATTGCCACCGATGGATTTGCCGCTGTGCCTACACATCATCTCGAGGCCATACAGTAGTGAAGCACGGGAACCCAGGCGCTTCACCCTTTACCCTAGACCAGTGAAACACTGTCTCTAAACATGCCCACATGCCTGTATCTATGCCCGTTTAAAGTTAACGCTAAACCGAAATCTTCTGTCCCACTATTTTGCAGCATTTTAAAGAAGTACACTGGGAAAGATTTTTCTGCAAGGAAGAAACTGCAGGCGGCGTGGCTTAAATGAGAATATCATGCTGCACGAGCTCTTTGCCCTCAGATGTAGAAGTGTCATCAGTGGGCATCATAGAGAAACGGGACTTTAATAAGTGATCATCAACCTCTGTGAATTCCCTTTGTTCTAGACGCCTGAAATAAAGAGTTGTCCTGAGTCACATAAACCTCCACCGAGTGGTCTTTATGTGGCGAGGGAACATGCCGGTATAAGAGAATTCCGAAGAAGCTGAACGTCCACAATTGAATTGTCATTGCCAGAAATGAAGTGGCAGCCTGATCAGACTGGGAAACCTCAGCTTCCATTAGACAATGAAGATGTGAGAATCTGGTACGTCCACAATTCACGGTTTCCTTAGATCCATGAAATTCCGTGTTGAATTTTAGTCAGAAAATGAAAACTCCGGAGCCGCTGTTCAGCAGGCCCGGGTGTAGCTCCCAGAGGCACACTGGTGCTCCTCTAGAATTTGGATAAAAATCGTTTTCACTGGAATAAAGAACCTTGATCAAGCCAGGTGGGTCTTGACAATCGAAATTGCTGCGTTTGCCCGGTATACTGACAAGAACCCACCTGTGCTAGTCCACGGCATATTCAGCACAGGAATCTGCATCGATTGAGCCAAGACAAAGGAAAGCTCAGGGACGCAGCACCCGTGTAGAAAAGCATTAGTACTTCAAAGATGAGGCCAATGAGGTGAAAGGACAAAGCCATGGCAAACAGTTTTGATCATGGGCAGAATTTCACGGAGCAATATTGCTGGGAGAGAAAAGGCACCCCCTGAGGGAGGCACGCTCAACAAAACTACCTAGGGCAGGAGCCGGGTTGCCCCCAGGCACTAGGCGTGTCAGGCCTCAGCATTGTAAGGAGAGTTCACTGAAGTCCCTGAGTGAAGTTTTCTCCGCTGTCCTACGTCTAAGTTCCTAAAATTTACTCTCGGTTTCTGATGATCCTGTCTTATGAACGGCCACCATTCACCGTTCTCCTTACACTCGTGCGTCTCCATCGGCCTTAAAAGAAAGGGAGGACACGCAACTGCTGGCAGGTAAATTCAGCAAAGTTTGTCTCAACACAAAAGAGACAGCTCTGTGGTGACCCGTCTTCCACAGTAAAACATTTCCTAGCGAATAAGGAATCTTCCCATCGCAATGACAATATGAGAGAATTGCCACCGATGGATTTGCCGCTGTGCCTACACATCATCTTGAGGCCATACAGTAGTGAAGCACGGGAACCCAGGCGCTTCACCCTTTACCCTAGACCAGTGAAACACTGTCTCTAAACATGCCCACATGCCTGTATCTATGCCCGTTTAAAGTTAACGCTAAACCGAAATCTTCTGTCCCACTATTTTGCAGCATTTTAAAGAAGTACACTGGGAAAGATTTTTCTGCAAGGAAGAAACTGCAGGCGGCGTGGCTGAAATGAGAATATCATGCTGCACGAGCTCTTTGCCCTCAGATGTAGAAGTGTCATCAGTGGGCATCATAGAGAAACGGGACTTTAATAAGTGATCATCAACCTCTGTGAATTCCCTTTGTTCTAGACGCCTGAAATAAAGAGTTGTCCTGAGTCACATAAACCTCCACCGAGTGGTCTTTATGTGGCGCGGGAACATGCCGGTATAAGAGAATTCCGAAGAAGCTGAACGTCCACAATTGAATGGTCATTGCCAGAAATGAAGTGGCAGCCTGATCAGACTGGGAAACTTCAGCTTCCATTAGACAAAGAAGATGTGAGAATCTGGTACGTCCACAATTCACGGTTTCCTTAGATCCATGAAATTCCGTGTTGAATTTTAGTCAGAAAATGAAAACTGTGGAGCCGCTGTTCAGCAGGCCCGGTGTAGCTCCCAGAGGCACACTGGTGCTCCTCTAGAATTTGGATAAAAATCGTTTTCACTGGAATAAAGAACCTTGATCAAGCCAGGTGGGTCTTGACAATCGAAATTGCTGCGTTTGCCCGGTATACTGACAAGAACCCACCTGTGCTAGTCCATGGCGTATTCAGGACAGGAATCTGCATCGATTGAGCCAAGACAAAAGAAAGCTCAGGGAGGCAGCACCCGTGTAGAAAAGCATTTGTACTTCAAAGATGAGGCCAATGAGGTGAAAGGACAAAGCCATGGCAAACAGTTTTGATCATCTGCAGAATTTCACGGAGCAATATTGCTGGGAGAGAAAAGGCACCCCCTGAGGGAGGCACGGTCAACAAAACTACCTAGGGCAGGAGCCGGGTTGCCCCCAGGCACTAGGCGTGTCAGGCCTCAGCATTGTAAGGAGAGTTCACTGAAGTCCCTGAGTGAAGTTTTCTCCGCTGTCCTACGTCTACGTTCCTAAAATTTACTCTGCGGTTTCTGATGATCCTGGCTTATGAACGGCCACCATTCACCGTTCTCCTTACACTCGTGCGTCTCCATCGGCCTTAAAAGAAAGGGAGGACACGCAACTGCTGGCAGGTAAATTCAGCAAAGTTTGTCTCAACACAAAAGAGACAGCTCTGTGGTGACCCGTCTTCCACGGTAAAACATTTCCTAGCGAATAAGGAATCTTCCCATCGCAATGACAATATGAGAGAATTGCCACCGATGGATTTGCCGCTGTGCCTACACATCATCTTGAGGCCATACAGTAGTGAAGCACGGGAACCCAGGCGCTTCACCCTTTACTCTAGACCAGTGAAACACTGTCTCTAAACATGCCCACATGCCTGTATCTATGCCCGTTTAAAGTTAACGCTAAACCGAAATCTTCTGTCCCACTATTTTGCAGCATTTTAAAGAAGTACACTGGGAAAGATTTTTCTGCAAGGAAGAAACTGCAGGCGGCGTGGCTGCAATGAGAATATCATGCTGCACGAGCTCTTTGCCCTCAGATGTAGAAGTGTCATCAGTGGGCATCATAGAGAAACGGGACTTTAATAAGTGATCATCAACCTCTGTGAATTCCCTTTGTTCTAGACGCCTGAAATAAAGAGTTGTCCTGAGTCACATAAACCTCCACCGAGTGGTCTTTATGTGGCGAGGGAAAATGCCGGTATAAGAGAATTCCGAAGAAGCTGAACGTCCACAATTGAATTGTCATTGCCAGAAATGAAGTGGCAGCCTGATCAGACTGGGAAACTTCAGCTTCCATTAGACAATGAAGATGTGAGAATCTGCTACGTCCACAATTCACGGTTTCCTTAGATCCATGAAATTCCGTGTTGAATTTTAGTCAGAAAATGAAAACTCCGGAGCCGCTGTTCAGCAGGCCCGGGTGTAGCTCCCAGAGGCACACTGGTGCTCCTCTAGAATTTGGATAAAAATCGTTTTCACTGGAATAAAGAACCTTGATCAAGCCAGGTGGGTCTTGACAATCGAAATTGCTGCGTTTGCCCGGTATACTGACAAGAACCCACCTGTGCTAGTCCATGGCGTATTCAGGACAGGAATCTGCATCGATTGAGCCAAGACAAAAGAAAGCTCAGGGAGGCAGCACCCGTGTAGAAAAGCATTTGTACTTCAAAGATGAGGCCAATGAGGTGAAAGGACAAAGCCATGGCAAACAGTTTTGATCATCTGCAGAATTTCACGGAGCAATATTGCTGGGAGAGAAAAGGCACCCCCTGAGGGAGGCACGGTCAACAAAACTACCTAGGGCAGGAGCCGGGTTGCCCCCAGGCACTAGGCGTGTCAGGCCTCAGCATTGTAAGGAGAGTTCACTGAAGTCCCTGAGTGAAGTTTTCTCCGCTGTCCTACGTCTACGTTCCTAAAATTTACTCTGCGGTTTCTGATGATCCTGGCTTATGAACGGCCACCATTCACCGTTCTCCTTACACTCGTGCGTCTCCATCGGCCTTAAAAGAAAGGGAGGACACGCAACTGCTGGCAGGTAAATTCAGCAAAGTTTGTCTCAACACAAAAGAGACAGCTCTCTGGTGACCCGTCTTCCACGGTAAAACATTTCCTAGCGAATAAGGAATCTTCCCATCGCAATGACAATATGAGAGAATTGCCACCGATGGATTTGCCGCTGTGCCTACACATCATCTTGAGGCCATACAGTAGTGAAGCACGGGAACCCAGGCGCTTCACCCTTTACTCTAGACCAGTGAAACACTGTCTCTAAACATGCCCACATGCCTGTATCTATGCCCGTTTAAAGTTAACGCTAAACCGAAATCTTCTGTCCCACTATTTTGCAGCATTGTAAAGAAGTACACTGGGAAAGATTTTTCTGCAAGGAAGAAACTGCAGGCGGCGTGGCTGCAATGAGAATATCATGCTGCACGAGCTCTTTGCCCTCAGATGTAGAAGTGTCATCAGTGGGCATCATAGAGAAACGGGACTTTAATAAGTGATCATCAACCTCTGTGAATTCCCTTTGTTCTAGACGCCTGAAATAAAGAGTTGTCCTGAGTCACATAAACCTCCACCGAGTGGTCTTTATGTGGCGAGGGAACATGCCGGTATAAGAGAATTCCGAAGAAGCTGAACGTCCACAATTGAATTGTCATTGCCAGAAATGAAGTGGCAGCCTGATCAGACTGGGAAACTTCAGCTTCCATTAGACAATGAAGATGTGAGAATCTGGTACGTCCACAATTCACGGTTTCCTTAGATCCATGAAATTCCGTGTTGAATTTTAGTCAGAAAATGAAAACTCCGGAGCCGCTGTTCAGCAGGCCCGGGTGTAGCTCCCAGAGGCACACTGGTGCTCCTCTAGAATTTGGATAAAAATCGTTTTCACTGGAATAAAGAACCTTGATCAAGCCAGGTGGGTCTTGACAATCAAAATTGCTGCGTTTGCCCGGTATACTGACAAGAACCCACCTGTGCTAGTCCATGGCGTATTCAGCACAGGAATCTGCATCGATTGAGCCAAGACAAAGGAAAGCTCAGGGAGGCAGCACCCGTGTAGAAAATCATTTGTATTTCAAAGATGAGGCCAATGAGGTGAAAGGACAAAGCCATGGCAAACAGTTTTGATCATCGGCAGAATTTCACGGAGCAATATTGCTGGGAGAGAAAAGGCACCCCCTGAGGGAGGCACGCTCAACAAAACTACCTAGGGCAGGAGCCGGGTGGCCCCCAGGCACTAGGCGTGTCAGGCCTCAGCATTGTAAGGAGAGTTCACTGAAGTCCCTGAGTGAAGTTTTCTCCGCTGTCCTACGTCTAAGTTCCTAAAATTTACTCTCGGTTTCTGATGATCCTGGCTTATGAACGGCCACCATTCACCGTTCTCCTTACACTCGTGCGTCTCCATCGGCCTTAAAAGAAAGGGAGGACACGCAACTGCTGGCAGGTAAATTCAGCAAAGTTTGTCTCAACACAAAAGAGACAGCTCTGTGGTGACCCGTCTTCCACAGTAAAACATTTCCTAGCGAATAAGGAATCTTCCCATCGCAATGACAATATGAGAGAATTGCCACCGATGGATTTGCCGCTGTGCCTACACATCATCTTGAGGCCATACAGTAGTGAAGCACGGGAACCCAGGCGCTTCACCCTTTACCCTAGACCAGTGAAACACTGTCTCTAAACATGCCCACATGCCTGTATCTATGCCCGTTTAAAGTTAACGCTAAACCGAAATCTTCTGTCCCACTATTTTGCAGCATTTTAAAGAAGTACACTGGGAAAGATTTTTCTGCAAGGAAGAAACTGCAGGCGGCGTGGCTGAAATGAGAATATCATGCTGCACGAGCTCTTTGCCCTCAGATGTAGAAGTGTCATCAGTGGGCATCATAGAGAAACGGGACTTTAATAAGTGATCATCAACCTCTGTGAATTCCCTTTGTTCTAGACGCCTGAAATAAAGAGTTGTCCTGAGTCACATAAACCTCCACCGAGTGGTCTTTATGTGGCGCGGGAACATGCCGGTATAAGAGAATTCCGAAGAAGCTGAACGTCCACAATTGAATGGTCATTGCCAGAAATGAAGTGGCAGCCTGATCAGACTGGGAAACTTCAGCTTCCATTAGACAAAGAAGATGTGAGAATCTGGTACGTCCACAATTCACGGTTTCCTTAGATCCATGAAATTCCGTGTTGAATTTTAGTCAGAAAATGAAAACTGTGGAGCCGCTGTTCAGCAGGCCCGGTGTAGCTCCCAGAGGCACACTGGTGCTCCTCTAGAATTTGGATAAAAATCGTTTTCACTGGAATAAAGAACCTTGATCAAGCCAGGTGGGTCTTGACAATCGAAATTGCTGCGTTTGCCCGGTATACTGACAAGAACCCACCTGTGCTAGTCCATGGCGTATTCAGGACAGGAATCTGCATCGATTGAGCCAAGACAAAAGAAAGCTCAGGGAGGCAGCACCCGTGTAGAAAAGCATTTGTACTTCAAAGATGAGGCCAATGAGGTGAAAGGACAAAGCCATGGCAAACAGTTTTGATCATCTGCAGAATTTCACGGAGCAATATTGCTGGGAGAGAAAAGGCACCCCCTGAGGGAGGCACGGTCAACAAAACTACCTAGGGCAGGAGCCGGGTTGCCCCCAGGCACTAGGCGTGTCAGGCCTCAGCATTGTAAGGAGAGTTCACTGAAGTCCCTGAGTGAAGTTTTCTCCGCTGTCCTACGTCTACGTTCCTAAAATTTACTCTGCGGTTTCTGATGATCCTGGCTTATGAACGGCCACCATTCACCGTTCTCCTTACACTCGTGCGTCTCCATCGGCCTTAAAAGAAAGGGAGGACACGCAACTGCTGGCAGGTAAATTCAGCAAAGTTTGTCTCAACACAAAAGAGACAGCTCTGTGGTGACCCGTCTTCCACGGTAAAACATTTCCTAGCGAATAAGGAATCTTCCCATCGCAATGACAATATGAGAGAATTGCCACCGATGGATTTGCCGCTGTGCCTACACATCATCTTGAGGCCATTCAGTAGTGAAGCACGGGAACCCAGGCGCTTCACCCTTTACTCTAGACCAGTGAAACACTGTCTCTAAACATGCCCACATGCCTGTATCTATGCCCGTTTAAAGTTAACGCTAAACCGAAATCTTCTGTCCCACTATTTTGCAGCATTTTAAAGAAGTACACTGGGAAAGATTTTTCTGCAAGGAAGAAACTGCAGGCGGCGTGGCTGCAATGAGAATATCATGCTGCACGAGCTCTTTGCCCTCAGATGTAGAAGTGTCATCAGTGGGCATCATAGAGAAACGGGACTTTAATAAGTGATCATCAACCTCTGTGAATTCCCTTTGTTCTAGACGCCTGAAATAAAGAGTTGTCCTGAGTCACATAAACCTCCACCGAGTGGTCTTTATGTGGCGAGGGAAAATGCCGGTATAAGAGAATTCCGAAGAAGCTGAACGTCCACAATTGAATTGTCATTGCCAGAAATGAAGTGGCAGCCTGATCAGACTGGGAAACTTCAGCTTCCATTAGACAATGAAGATGTGAGAATCTGCTACGTCCACAATTCACGGTTTCCTTAGATCCATGAAATTCCGTGTTGAATTTTAGTCAGAAAATGAAAACTCCGGAGCCGCTGTTCAGCAGGCCCGGGTGTAGCTCCCAGAGGCACACTGGTGCTCCTCTAGAATTTGGATAAAAATCGTTTTCACTGGAATAAAGAACCTTGATCAAGCCAGGTGGGTCTTGACAATCGAAATTGCTGCGTTTGCCCGGTATACTGACAAGAACCCACCTGTGCTAGTCCATGGCGTATTCAGGACAGGAATCTGCATCGATTGAGCCAAGACAAAAGAAAGCTCAGGGAGGCAGCACCCGTGTAGAAAAGCATTTGTACTTCAAAGATGAGGCCAATGAGGTGAAAGGACAAAGCCATGGCAAACAGTTTTGATCATCTGCAGAATTTCACGGAGCAATATTGCTGGGAGAGAAAAGGCACCCCCTGAGGGAGGCACGGTCAACAAAACTACCTAGGGCAGGAGCCGGGTTGCCCCCAGGCACTAGGCGTGTCAGGCCTCAGCATTGTAAGGAGAGTTCACTGAAGTCCCTGAGTGAAGTTTTCTCCGCTGTCCTACGTCTACGTTCCTAAAATTTACTCTGCGGTTTCTGATGATCCTGGCTTATGAACGGCCACCATTCACCGTTCTCCTTACACTCGTGCGTCTCCATCGGCCTTAAAAGAAAGGGAGGACACGCAACTGCTGGCAGGTAAATTCAGCAAAGTTTGTCTCAACACAAAAGAGACAGCTCTGTGGTGACCCGTCTTCCATGGTAAAACATTTCCTAGCGAATAAGGAATCTTCCCATCGCAATGACAATATGAGAGAATTGCCACCGATGGATTTGCCGCTGTGCCTACACATCATCTTGAGGCCATACAGTAGTGAAGCACGGGAACCCAGGCGCTTCACCCTTTACTCTAGACCAGTGAAACACTGTCTCTAAACATGCCCACATGCCTGTATCTATGCCCGTTTAAAGTTAACGCTAAACCGAAATCTTCTGTCCCACTATTTTGCAGCATTTTAAAGAAGTACACTGGGAAAGATTTTTCTGCAAGGAAGAAACTGCAGGCGGCGTGGCTGCAATGAGAATATCATGCTGCACGAGCTCTTTGCCCTCAGATGTAGAAGTGTCATCAGTGGGCATCATAGAGAAACGGGACTTTAATAAGTGATCATCAACCTCTGTGAATTCCCTTTGTTCTAGACGCCTGAAATAAAGAGTTGTCCTGAGTCACATAAACCTCCACCGAGTGGTCTTTATGTGGCGAGGGAACATGCCGGTATAAGAGAATTCCGAAGAAGCTGAACGTCCACAATTGAATTGTCATTGCCAGAAATGAAGTGGCAGCCTGATCAGACTGGGAAACTTCAGCTTCCATTAGACAATGAAGATGTGAGAATCTGGTACGTCCACAATTCACGGTTTCCTTAGATCCATGAAATTCCGTGTTGAATTTTAGTCAGAAAATGAAAACTCCGGAGCCGCTGTTCAGCAGGCCCGGGTGTAGCTCCCAGAGGCACACTGGTGCTCCTCTAGAATTTGGATAAAAATCGTTTTCACTGGAATAAAGAACCTTGATCAAGCCAGGTGGGTCTTGACAATCAAAATTGCTGCGTTGGCCGGTATACTGACAAGAACCCACCTGTGCTAGTCCATGGCGTATTCAGCACAGGAATCTGCATCGATTGAGCCAAGACAAAGGAAAGCTCAGGGAGGCAGCACCCGTGTAGAAAATCATTTGTATTTCAAAGATGAGGCCAATGAGGTGAAAGGACAAAGCCATGGCAAACAGTTTTGATCATCGGCAGAATTTCACGGAGCAATATTGCTGGGAGAGAAAAGGCACCCCCTGAGGGAGGCACGCTCAACAAAACTACCTAGGGCAGGAGCCGGGTGGCCCCCAGGCACTAGGCGTGTCAGGCCTCAGCATTGTAAGGAGAGTTCACTGAAGTCCCTGAGTGAAGTTTTCTCCGCTGTCCTACGTCTACGTTCCTAAAATTTACTCTGCGGTTTCTGATGATCCTGGCTTATGAACGGCCACCATTCACCGTTCTCCTTACACTCGTGCGTCTCCATCGGCCTTAAAAGAAAGGGAGGACACGCAACTGCTGGCAGGTAAATTCAGTAAAGTTTGTCTCAACACAAATGAGACAGCTCTGTGGTGACCCGTCTTCCACGGTAAAACATTTCCTAGCGAATAAGGAATCTTCCCATCGCAATGACAATATGAGAGAATTGCCACCGATGGATTTGCCGCTGTGCCTACACATCATCTTGAGGCCATACAGTAGTGAAGCACGGGAACCCAGGCGCTTCACCCTTTACTCTAGACCAGTGAAACACTGTCTCTAAACATGCCCACATGCCTGTATCTATGCCCGTTTAAAGTTAACGCTAAACCGAAATCTTCTGTCCCACTATTTTGCAGCATTTTAAAGAAGTACACTGGGAAAGATTTTTCTGCAAGGAAGAAACTGCAGGCGGCGTGGCTGCAATGAGAATATCATGCTGCACGAGCTCTTTGCCCTCAGATGTAGAAGTGTCATCAGTGGGCATCATAGAGAAACGGGACTTTAATAAGTGATCATCAACCTCTGTGAATTCCCTTTGTTCTAGACGCCTGAAATAAAGAGTTGTCCTGAGTCACATAAACCTCCACTGAGTGGTCTTTATGTGGCGCGGGAACATGCCGGTATAAGAGAATTCCGAAGAAGGCTGAACGTCCACAATTGAATGGTTATTGCCAGAAATGAAGTGGCAGCCGGATCAGACTGGGAAACTTCAGCTTCCATTAGACAATGAAGATGTGAGAATCTGGTACGTCCACAATTCACGGTTTCCTTAGATCCATGAAATTCCGTGTTGAATTTTATTCAGAAAATGAAAACTCCGGAGCCGCTGTTCAGCAGGCCCGGTGTAGCTCCCAGAGGCAAACTGGTGCTCCTCTAGAATTTGGATAAAAATCGTTTTCACTGGAATAAAGAACCTTGATCAAGCCAGGTGGGTCTTGACAATCGAAATTGCTGCGTTTGCCCGGTATAATGACAAGAACCCACCTGTGCTAGTCCATGGCGTATTCAGCACAGGAATCTGCATCGATTGAGCCAAGACAAAGGAAAGCTCAGGGAGGCAGCACCCGTGTAGAAAATCATTTGTACTTCAAAGATGAGGCCAATGAGGTGAAAGGACAAAGCCATGGCAAACAGTTTTGATCATCGGCAGAATTTCACGGAGCAATATTGCTGGGAGAGAAAAGGCACCCCCTGAGGGAGGCACGCTCAACAAAACTACCTAGGGCAGGAGCCGGGTTGCCCCCAGGCACTAGGCGTGTCAGGCCTCAGCATTGTAAGGAGAGTTCACTGAAGTCCCTGAGTGAAGTTTTCTCCGCTGTCCTACGTCTACGTTCCTAAAATTTACTCTGCGGTTTCTGATGATCCTGGCTTATGAACGGCCACCATTCACCGTTCTCCTTACACTCGTGCGTCTCCATCGGCCTTAAAAGAAAGGGAGGACACGCAACTGCTGGCAGGTAAATTCAGCAAACTTTGTCTAAACACAAAAGAGACAGCTCTGTGGTGACCCGTCTTCCACGGTAAAACATTTCCTAGCGAATAAGGAATCTTCCCATCGCAATGACAATATGAGAGAATTGCCACCGATGGATTTGCCGCTGTGCCAACACATCATCTTGAGGCCATACAGTAGTGAAGCACGGGAACCCAGGCGCTTCACCCTTTACCCTGGACCAGTGAAACACTGTCTCTAAACATGCCCACATGCCTGTATCTATGCCCGTTTAAAGTTAACGCTAAACCGAAATCTTCTGTCCCACTATTTTGCAGCATTTTAAAGAAGTACACTGGGAAAGATTTTTCTGCAAGCAAGGAACTGCAGGCGGCGTGGCTGAAATGAGAATATCATGCTGCACGAGCTCTTTACCCTCAGATGTAGAAGTGTCATCAGTGGGCATCATAGAGAAACGTGACTTTAATAAGTGATCATCAACCTCTGTGAATTCCCTTTGTTCTAGACGCCTGAAATAAAGAGTTGTCCTGAGTCACATAAACCTCCACCGAGTGGTCTTTATGTGGCGCGGGAACATGCCGGTATAAGAGAATTCCGAAGAAGGCTGAACGTCCACAATTGAATGGTCATTGCCAGAAATGAAGTGGCAGCCGGATCAGACTGGGAAACTTCAGCTTCCATTAGACAATGAAGATGTGAGAATCTGGTACGTCCACAATTCACGGTTTCCTTAGATCCATGAAATTCCGTGTTGAATTTTAGTCAGAAAATGAAAACTCCGGAGCCGCTGTTCAGCAGGCCCGGGTGTAGCTCCCAGAGGCACACTGGTGCTCCTCTAGAATTTGGATAAAAATCGTTTTAACTGGAATAAAGAACCTTGATCAAGCCAGGTGGGTCTTGACAATCGAAATTGCTGCGTTTGCCCGGTATACTGACAAGAACCCACCTGTGCTAGTCCATGGCGTATTCAGCACAGGAATCTGCATCGATTGAGCCAAGACAAAGGAAAGCTCAGGGAGGCAGCACCCGTGTAGAAAAGCATTTGTACTTCAAAGATGAGGCCAATGAGGTGAAAGGACAAAGCCATGGCAAACAGTTTTGATCATTGGCAGAATTTCACGGAGCAAAATTGCTGGGAGAGAAAAGGCACCACCTGAGGGAGGCACGCTCAACAAAACTACCTAGGGCAGGAGCCGGGTTGCCCCCAGGCACTAGGCGTGTCAGGCCTCAGCATTGTAAGGAGAGTTCACTGAAGTCCCTGAGTGAAGTTTTCTCCGCTGTCCTACGCCTACGTTCCTAAAATTTACTCTGCGGGTTCTGATGATCCTGGCTTATGAACGGCCACCATTCACCGTTCTCCTTACACTCGTGTGTCTCCATCGGCCTTAAAAGAAAGGGAGGACACGCAACTGCTGGCAGGTAAATTCAGCACAGTTTGTCTCAACACAAAAGAGACAGCTCTGTGGTGACCCGTCTTCCACGGTAAAACATTTCCTAGCGAATAAGGAATCTTCCCATCGCAATGACAATATGAGAGAATTGCCACCGATGGATTTGCCGCTGTGCCTACACATCATCTTGAGGCCATACAGTAGTGAAGCACGGGAACCCAGGCGCTTCACCCTTTACCCTAGACCAGTGAAAACTGTCTCTAAACATGCCCACATGCCTGTATCTATGCCTGTTTAAAGTTAACGCTAAACCGAAATCTTCTGTCCCACTATTTTGCAGCATTTTAAAGAAGTACACTGGGAAAGATTTTTCTGCAAGGAAGGAACTGCAGGCCGCGTGGCTGAAATGAGAATATCATGCTGCACGAGCTCTTTGCCCTCAGATGTAGAAGTGTCATCAGTGGGCATCATAGAGAAACGGGACTTTAATAAGTGATCATCAACCTCTGGATATTCCCTTTGTTCTAGACGCCTGAAATAAAGAGTTGTCCTGAGTCACATAAACCTCCACGAGTGGTCTTCATGTGGCGCGGGAACATGCCGGTATAAGAGAATTCCGAAGAAGGCTGAACGTCCACAATTGAATGGCCATTGCCAGAAATGAAGTGGCAGCCGGATCAGACTGGGAAACTTCAGCTTCCATTAGACAATGAAGATGTGAGAATCTGGTACGTCCACAATTCACGGTTTCCTTAGATCCATGAAATTCCGTGTTGAATTTTAGTCAGAAAATGAAAACTCCGGAGCCGCTGTTCAGCAGGCCTGGGTGTAGCTCCCAGAGGCACACTGGTGCTCCTCTAGAATTTGGATAAAAATCGTTTTCACTGGAATAAAGAACCTTGATCAAGCCAGGTGGGTCTTGACAATCGAAATTGCTGCGTTTGCCCGGTATAGTGACAAGAACCCACCTGTGCTAGTCCATGGCGTATTCAGCACAGGAATCTGCATCGATTCAGCCAAGACAAAGGAAAGCTCAGGGAGGCAGCACCCGTGTAGAAAAGCATTTGTACTTCAAAGATGAGGCCAATGAGGTGAAAGGACAAAGCCATGGCAAACAGTTTTGATCATCGGCAGAATTTCACGGAGCAATATTGCTGGGAGAGAAAAGGCACCCCCTGAGGGAGGCACGCTCAACAAAACTACCTAGGGCAGGAGCCGGGTTGCCCCCAGGCACTAGGCGTGTCAGGCCTCAGCATTGTAAGGAGAGTTCACTGAAGTCCCTGAGTGAAGTTTTCTCCGCTGTCCTACGTCTACGTTCCTAAAATTTACTCTGCGGTTTCTGATGATCCTGGCTTATGAACGGCCACCATTCACCGTTCTCCTTACACTCGTGCGTCTCCATCGGCCTTAAAAGAAAGGGAGGACACACAACTGCTGGCAGGTAAATTCAGCAAAGTTTGTCTCAACACAAAAGAGACAGCTCTGTGGTGACCCGTCTTCCACGGTAAAACATTTCCTAGCGAATAAGGAATCTTCCCATCGCAATGACAATATGAGAGAATTGCCACCGATGGATTTGCCGCTGTGCCTACACATCATCTTGAGGCCATACAGTAGTGAAGCACGGGATCCCAGGCGCTTCACCCTTTACCCTAGACCAGTGAAACACTGTCTCTAAACATGCCCACATGCCTGTATCTATGCCCGTTTAAAGTTAACGCTAAACCGAAATCTTCTGTCCCACTATTTTGCAGCATTTTAAAGAAGTACACTGGGAAAGATTTTTCTGCAAGCAAGGAACTGCAGGCGGCGTGGCTGAAATGAGAATATCATGCTGCACGAGCTCTTTGCCCTCAGATGTAGAAGTGTCATCAGTGGGCATCATAGAGAAACGGGACTTTAATAAGTGATCATCAACCTCTGTGAATCCCCTTTGTTCTAGACGCCTGAAATAAAGAGTTGTCCTGAGTCACATAAACCTCCACCGAGTGGTCTTCATGTGGCGCGGGAACATGCCGGTATAAGAGAATTCCGAAGAAGGCTGAACGTCCACAATTGAATGGCCATTGCCAGAAATGAAGTGGCAGCCGGATCAGACTGGGAAACTTCAGCATCCATTAGACAATGAAGATGTGAGAATCTGGTACGTCCACAATTCACGGTTTCCTTAGATCCATGAAATTCCGTGTTGAATTTTAGTCAGAAAATGAAAACTCCGGAGCCGCTGTTCAGCATGCCCGGGTGTAGCTCCCAGAGGCACACTGGTGCTCCTCTAGAATTTGGATAAAAATCGTTTTCACTGGAATAAAGAACCTTGATCAAGCCAGGTGGGTCTTGACAATCGAAATTGCTGCGTTTGCCCGGTATACTGACAAGAACCCACCTGTGCTAGTCCATGGCGTATTCAGCACAGGAATCTGCATCGATTGAGCCAAGACAAAGGAAAGCTCAGGGAGGCAGCACCCGTGTAGAAAAGCATTTGTACTTCAAAGATGAGGCCAATGAGGTGAAAGCACAAAGCCATGGCAAACAGTTTTGATCATCGGCAGAATTTCACGGAGCAATATTGCTGGGAGAGAAAAGGCACCACCTGAGGGAGGCACGCTCAACAAAACTACCTAGGGCAGGAGCCGGGTTGCCCCCAGGCACTAGGCGTGTCAGGCCTCAGCATTGTAAGGAGAGTTCACTGAAGTCCCTGAGTGAAGTTTTCTCCGCTGTCCTACGTCTACGTTCCTAAAATTTACTCTGCGGTTTCTGATGATCCTGGCTTATGAACGGCCACCATTCACCGTTCTCCTTACACTCGTGCGTCTCCATCGGCCTTAAAAGAAAGGGAGGACACGCAACTGCTGGCAGGTAAATTCAGCAACGTTTGTCTCAACACAAAAGAGACAGCTCTGTGGTGACCCGTCTTCCACGGTAAAACATTTCCTAGCGAATAAGGAATCTTCCCATCGCAATGACAATATGAGAGAATTGCCACCGATGGATTTGCCGCTGTGCCTACACATCATCTTGAGGCCATACAGTAGTGAAGCACGGGATCCCAGGCGCTTCACCCTTTACCCTAGACCAGGGAAACACTGTCTCTAAACATGCCCACATGCCTGTATCTATGCCCGTTTAAAGTTAACGCTAAACCGAAATCTTCTGTCCCACTATTTTGCAGCATTTTAAAGAAGTACACTGGGAAAGATTTTTCTGCAAGGAAGAATCTGCAGGCGGCGTGGCTGCAATGAGAATATCATGCTGCACGAGCTCTTTGCCCTCAGATGTAGAAGTGTCATCAGTGGGCATCATAGAGAAACGGGACTTTAATAAGTGATCATCAACCTCTGTGAATTCCCTTTGTTCTAGACGCCTGAAATAAAGAGTTGTCCTGAGTCACATAAACCTCCACCGAGTGGTCTTTATGTGGCGCGGGAACATGCCGGTATAAGAGAATTCCGAAGAAGGCTGAACGTCCACAATTGAATGGTCATTGCCAGAAATGAAGTGGCAGCCGGATCAGACTGGGAAACTTCAGCTTCCATTAGACAATGAAGATGTGAATATCCGGTACGTCCACAATTCACGGTTTCCTTAGATCCATGAAATTCCGTGTTGAATTTTAGTCAGAAAATGAAAACTCCGGAGCCGCTGTTCAGCAGGCCCGGGTGTAGCTCCCAGAGGCACACTGGTGCTCCTCTAGAATTTGGATAAAAATCGTTTTCACTGGAATAAAGAACTTTGATCAAGCCAGGTGGGTCTTGACAATCGAAATTGCTGCGTTTGCCCGGTATACTGACAAGAACCCACCTGTGCTAATCCATGGCGTATTCAGCACAGGAATCTGCATCGATTGAGCCAAGACAAAGGAAAGCTCAGGGAGGCAGCACCCGTGTAGAAAAGCATTTGTACTTCAAAGATGAGGCCAATGAGGTGAAAGCACAAAGCCATGGCAAACAGTTTTGATCATGGGCAGAATTTCACGGAGCAATATTGCTGGGAGAGAAAAGGCACCCCCTCAGGGAGGCACGCTCAACAAAACTACCTAGGGCAGGAGCCGGGTTGCCCCCAGGCACTAGGCGTGTCAGGCCTCAGCATTGTAAGGAGAGTTCACTGAAGTCCCTGAGTGAAGTTTTCTCCGCTGTCCTACGTCTACGTTCCTAAAATTTACTCTGCGGTTTCTGATGTTCCTGGCTTATGAACGGCCACCATTCACCGTTCTCCTTACACTCGTGCGTCTCCATCGGCCTTAAAAGAAAGGGAGGACACGCAACTGCTGGCATGTAAATTCAGCAAAGTTTGTCTCAACACAAAAGAGACAGCTCTGTGGTGACCCGTCTTCCACGGTAAAACATTTCCTGGCGAATAAGGAATCTTCCCATCGCAATGACAATATGAGAGAATTGCCACCGATGGATTTGCCGCTGTGCCTACGCATCATCTTGAGGCCATACAGTAGTGAAGCACGGGATCCCAGGCGCTTCACCCTTTACCCTAGACCAGTGAAACACTGTCTCTAAACATGCCCACATGCCTGTATCTATGCCCGTTTAAAGTTAACGCTAAACCGAAATCTTCTGTCCCACTATTTTGCAGCATTTTAAAGAAGTACACTGGGAAAGATTTTTCTGCAAGGAAGGAACTGCAGGCGGCGTGGCTGAAATGAGAATATCATGCTGCACGAGCTCTTTGCCCTCAGATGTAGAAGTGTCATCAGTGGGTATCATAGAGAAATGGGACTTTAATAAGTGATCATCAACCTCTGTGAATTCCCTTTTTTCTAGACGCCTGAAATAAAGAGTTGTCCTGAGTCACATAAACCTCCACCGGGTGGTCTTTATGTGGCGCGGGAACATGCCGGTATAAGAGAATTCCGAAGAAGGCTGAACGTCCACAATTAAATGGTCATTGCCAGAAATGAAGTGGCAGCCGGATCAGACTGGGAAACTTCAGCTTCCATTAGACAATGAAGATGTGAGAATCTGGTACGTCCACAATTCACGGTTTCCTTAGATCCATGAAATTCCGTGTTGAATTTTAGTCAGAAAATGAAAACTCCGGAGCCGCTGTTCAGCAGGCCCGGGTGTAGCTCCCAGAGGCACACTGGTGCTCCTCAAGAATTTGGATAAAAATCGTTTTCACTGGAATAAAGAACCTTGATCAAGCCAGGTAGGTCTTGACAATCGAAATTGCTGCGTTTGCCCGGTATAATGACAAGAACCCACCTGTGCTAGTCCATGGCGTATTCAGCACAGGAATCTGCATCGATTGAGCCAAGACAAAGGAAAGCTCAGGGAGGCAGCACCCGTGTAGAAAAGCATTTGTACTTCAAAGATGAGGCCAATGAGGTGAAAGGACAAAGCCATGGCAAACAGTTTTGATCATCGGCAGAATTTCACGGAGCAATATTGCTGGGAGAGAAAAGGCACCCCCTGAGGGAGGCACGCTCAACAAAACTACCTAGGGCAGGAGCCGGGTTGCCCCCAGGCACTAGGCGTGTCAGGCCTCAGCATTGTAAGGAGAGTTCACTGAAGTCCCTGAGTGAAGTTTTCTCCGCTGTCCTACGTCTACGTTCCTAAAATTTACTCTGCGGTTTCTGATGTTCCTGGCTTATGAACGGCCACCATTCACCGTTCTCCTTACACTCGTGCGTCTCCATCGGCCTTAAAAGAAAGGGAGGACACACAACTGCTGGCAGGTAAATTCAGCAAAGTTTGTCTCAACACAAAAGAGACAGCTCTGTGGTGACCCGTCTTCCACGGTAAAACATTTCCTTGCGAATAAGGAATCTTCCCATCGCAATGACAATATGAGAGAATTGCCACCGATGGATTTGCTACTGTGCCTACACATCATCTTGAGGCCATACAGTAGTGAAGCACGGGAACCCAGGCGCTTCACCCTTTACTCTAGACCAGTGAAACACTGTCTCTAAACATGCCCACATGCCTGTATCTATGCCCGTTTAAAGTTAACGCTAAACCGAAATCTTCTGTCCCACTATTTTGCAGCATTTTAAAGAAGTACACTGGGAAAGATTTTTCTGCAAGGAAGAAACTGCAGGCGGCGTGGCTGCAATGAGAATATCACACTGCACGAGCTCTTTGCCCTCAGATGTAGAAGTGTCCTCAGTGGGCATCATAGAGAAATGGGACTTTAATAAGTGATCATCAACCTCTGTGA
Organism: Tenrec ecaudatus; assembly: GCF_050624435.1. Classification (NCBI taxonomy): domain Eukaryota; kingdom Metazoa; phylum Chordata; class Mammalia; order Afrosoricida; family Tenrecidae; genus Tenrec; species Tenrec ecaudatus. Next base: position 530,576 of record NW_027457620.1, read on the forward strand.
ATTCCCTTTGTTCTAGACGCCTGAAATAAAGAGTTGTCCTGAGTCACATAAACCTCCACCGAGTGGTCTTTATGTGGCGAGGGAACATGCCGGTATAAGAGAATTCCGAAGAAGCTGAACGTCCACAATTGAATTGTCATTGCCAGAAATGAAGTGGCAGCCTGATCAGACTGGGAAACTTCAGCTTCCATTAGACAATGAAGATGTGAGAATCTGGTACGTCCACAATTCACGGTTTCCTTAGATCCATGAAATTCCGTGTTGAATTTTAGTCAGAAAATGAAAACTCCGGAGCCGCTGTTCAGCAGGCCCGGGTGTAGCTCCCAGAGGCACACTGGTGCTCCTCTAGAATTTGGATAAAAATCGTTTTCACTGGAATAAAGAACCTTGATCAAGCCAGGTGGGTCTTGACAATCGAAATTGCTGCGTTTGCCCGGTATAGTGACAAGAACCCACCTGTGCTAGTCCATGGCGTATTCAGCACAGGAATCTGCATCGATTGAGCCAAGACAAAGGAAAGCTCAGGGAGGCAGCACCCGTGTAGAAAATCATTTGTATTTCAAAGATGAGGCCAATGAGGTGAAAGGACAAAGCCATGGCAAACAGTTTTGATCATGGGCAGAATTTCACGGAGCAATATTGCTGGGAGAGAAAAGGCACCCCCTGAGGGAGGCACGCTCAACAAAACTACCTAGGGCAGGAGCCGGGTTGCCCCCAGGCACTAGGCGTGTCAGGCCTCAGCATTGTAAGGAGAGTTCACTGAAGTCCCTGAGTGAAGTTTTCTCCGCTGTCCTACGTCTACGTTCCTAAAATTTACTCTGCGGTTTCTGATGATCCTGGCTTATGAACGGCCACCATTCACCGTTCTCCTTACACTCGTGCGTCTCCATCGGCCTTAAAAGAAAGGGAGGACACGCAACTGCTGGCAGGTAAATTCAGCAAAGTTTGTCTCAACACAAAAGAGACAGCTCTGTGGTGACCCGTCTTCCACGGTAAAACATTTCCTAGCGAATAAGGAATCTTCCCATCGCAATGACAATATGAGAGAATTGCCACCGATGGATTTGCTACTGTGCCTACACATCATCTTGAGGCCATACAGTAGTGAAGCACGGGAACCCAGGCGCTTCAACCTTTACTCTAGACCAGTGAAACACTGTCTTTAAACATGCCCACATGCCTGTATCTATGCCCGTTTAAAGTTAACGCTAAACCGAAATCTTCTGTCCCACTATTTTGCAGCATTTTAAAGAAGTACACTGGGAAAGATTTTTCTGCAAGCAAGGAACTGCAGGCGGCGTGGCTGAAATGAGAATATCATGCTGCACGAGCTCTTTGCCCTCAGATGTAGAAGTGTCATCAGTGGGCATCATAGAGAAACGGGACTTTAATAAGTGATCATCAACCTCTGTGAATTCCCTTTGTTCTAGACGCCTGAAATAAAGAGCTGTCCTGAGTCACATAAACCTCCACCAAGTGGTCTTTATGTGGCGCGGGAACATGCCGGTATAAGAGAATTCCGAAGAAGGCTGAACGTCCACAATTGAATGGTCATTGCCAGAAATGAAGTGGCTGCCGGATCAGACTGGGAAACTTCAGCTTCCATTAGACAATGAAGATGTGAGAATCTGGTACGTCCACAATTCACGGTTTCCTTAGATCCATGAAATTCCGTGTTGAATTTTAGTCAGAAAATGAAAACTCCGGAGCCGCTGTTCAGCAGGCCCCGTGTGTAGCTCCCAGAGGCACACTGGTGCTCCTCTAGAATTTGGATAAAAATCGTTTTCACTGGAATAAAGAACCTTGATCAAGCCAGGTGGGTCTTGACAATCGAAATTGCTGCGTTTGCCCGGTATAATGACAAGAACCCACCTGTGCTAGTCCATGGCGTATTCAGCACAGGAATCTGCATCGATTGAGCCAAGACAAAGGAAAGCTCAGGGAGGCAGCACCCGTGTAGAAAAGCATTTGTACTTCAAAGATGAGGCCAATGAGGTGAAAGGACAAAGCCATGGCAAACAGTTTTGATCATCGGCAGAATTTCACGGAGCAATATTGCTGGGAGAGAAAAGGCACCCCCTGAGGGAGGCACGCTCAACAAAACTACCTAGGGCAGGAGCCGGGTTGCCCCCAGGCACTAGGCGTGTCAGGCCTCAGCATTGTAAGGAGACTTCACTGAAGTCCCTGAGTGAAGTTTTCTCCGCTGTCCTACGTCTACGTTCCTAAAATTTACTCTGCGGTTTCTGATGATCCTGGCTTATGAACGGCCACCATTCACCGTTCTCCTTACACTCGTGCGTCTCCATCGGCCTTAAAAGAAAGGGAGGACACACAACTGCTGGCAGGTAAATTCAGCAAAGTTTGTCTCAACACAAAAGAGACAGCTCTGTGGTGACCCGTCTTCCACGGTAAAACATTTCCTAGCGAATAAGGAATCTTCCCATCGCAATGACAATATGAGAGAATTGCCACCGATGGATTTGCCGCTGTGCCTACACATCATCTTGAGGCCATACAGTAGTGAAGCACGGGATCCCAGGCGCTTCACCCTTTACCCTAGACCAGTGAAACACTGTCTCTAAACATGCCCACATGCCTGTATCTATGCCCGTTTAAAGTTAACGCTAAACCGAAATCTTCTGTCCCACTATTTTGCAGCATTTTAAAGAAGTACCCTGGGAAAGATTTTTCTGCAAGCAAGGAACTGCAGGCGGCGTGGCTGAAATGAGAATATCATGCTGCACGAGCTCTTTGCCCTCAGATGTAGAAGTGTCATCAGTGGGCATCATAGAGAAACGGGACTTTAATAAGTGATCATCAACCTCTGTGAATTCCCTTTGTTCTAGACGCCTGAAATAAAGAGTTGTCCTGAGTCACATAAACCTCCACCGAGTGGTCTTCATGTGGCGCGGGAACATGCCGGTATAAGAGAATTCCGAAGAAGGCTGAACGTCCACAATTAAATGGTCATTGCCAGAAATGAAGTGGCAGCCGGATCAGACTGGGAAACTTCAGCTTCCATTAGACAATGAAGATGTGAGAATCTGGTACGTCCACAATTCACGGTTTCCTTAGATCCATGAAATTCCGTGTTGAATTTTAGTCAGAAAATGAAAACTCCGGAGCCGCTGTTCAGCAGGCCCGGGTGTAGCTCCCAGAGGCACACTGGTGCTCCTCTAGAATTTGGATAAAAATCGTTTTCACTGGAATAAAGAACTTTGATCAAGCCAGGTGGGTCTTGACAATCGAAATTGCTGCGTTTGCCCGGTATACTGACAAGAACCCACCTGTGCTAATCCATGGCGTATTCAGCACAGGAATCTGCATCGATTGAGCCAAGACAAAGGAAAGCTCAGGGAGGCAGCACCCGTGTAGAAAAGCATTTGTACTTCAAAGATGAGGCCAATGAGGTGAAAGCACAAAGCCATGGCAAACAGTTTTGATCATGGGCAGAATTTCACGGAGCAATATTGCTGGGAGAGAAAAGGCACCCCCTGAGGGAGGCACGCTCAACAAAACTACCTAGGGCAGGAGCCGGGTTGCCCCCAGGCACTAGGCGTGTCAGGCCTCAGCATTGTAAGGAGAGTTCACTGAAGTCCCTGAGTGAAGTTTTCTCCGCTGTCCTACGTCTACGTTCCTAAAATTTACTCTGCGGTTTCGGATGTTCCTGGCTTATGAACGGCCACCATTCACCGTTCTCCTTACACTCGTGCGTCTCCATCGGCCTTAAAAGAAAGGGAGGACACGCAACTGCTGGCATGTAAATTCAGCAAAGTTTGTCTCAACACAAAAGAGACAGATCTGTGGTGACCCGTCTTCCACGGTAAAACATTTCCTGGCGAATAAGGAATCTTCCCATCGCAATGACAATATGAGAGAATTGCCACCGATGGATTTGCCGCTGTGCCTACGCATCATCTTGAGGCCATACAGTAGTGAAGCACGGGATCCCAGGCGCTTCACCCTTTACCCTAGACCAGTGAAACACTGTCTCTAAACATGCCCACATGCCTGTATCTATGCCCGTTTAAAGTTAACGCTAAACCGAAATCTTCTGTCCCACTATTTTGCAGCATTTTAAAGAAGTACACTGGGAAAGATTTTTCTGCAAGGAAGGAACTGCAGGCGGCGTGGCTGAAATGAGAATATCATGCTGCACGAGCTCTTTGCCCTCAGATGTAGAAGTGTCATCAGTGGGTATCATAGAGAAATGGGACTTTAATAAGTGATCATCAACCTCTGTGAATTCCCTTTTTTCTAGACGCCTGAAATAAAGAGTTGTCCTGAGTCACATAAACCTCCACCGGGTGGTCTTTATGTGGCGCGGGAACATGCCGGTATAAGAGAATTCCGAAGAAGGCTGAACGTCCACAATTAAATGGTCATTGCCAGAAATGAAGTGGCAGCCGGATCAGACTGGGAAACTTCAGCTTCCATTAGACAATGAAGATGTGAGAATCTGGTACGTCCACAATTCACGGTTTCCTTAGATCCATGAAATTCCGTGTTGAATTTTAGTCAGAAAATGAAAACTCCGGAGCCGCTGTTCAGCAGGCCCGGGTGTAGCTCCCAGAGGCACACTGGTGCTCCTCAAGAATTTGGATAAAAATCGTTTTCACTGGAATAAAGAACCTTGATCAAGCCAGGTAGGTCTTGACAATCGAAATTGCTGCGTTTGCCCGGTATAATGACAAGAACCCACCTGTGCTAGTCCATGGCGTATTCAGCACAGGAATCTGCATCGATTGAGCCAAGACAAAGGAAAGCTCAGGGAGGCAGCACCCGTGTAGAAAAGCATTTGTACTTCAAAGATGAGGCCAATGAGGTGAAAGGACAAAGCCATGGCAAACAGTTTTGATCATCGGCAGAATTTCACGGAGCAATATTGCTGGGAGAGAAAAGGCACCCCCTGAGGGAGGCACGCTCAACAAAACTACCTAGGGCAGGAGCCGGGTTGCCCCCAGGCACTAGGCGTGTCAGGCCTCAGCATTGTAAGGAGAGTTCACTGAAGTCCCTGAGTGAAGTTTTCTCCGCTGTCCTACGTCTACGTTCCTAAAATTTACTCTGCGGTTTCTGATGTTCCTGGCTTATGAACGGCCACCATTCACCGTTCTCCTTACACTCGTGCGTCTCCATCGGCCTTAAAAGAAAGGGAGGACACACAACTGCTGGCAGGTAAATTCAGCAAAGTTTGTCTCAACACAAAAGAGACAGCTCTGTGGTGACCCGTCTTCCACGGTAAAACATTTCCTTGCGAATAAGGAATCTTCCCATCGCAATGACAATATGAGAGAATTGCCACCGATGGATTTGCTACTGTGCCTACACATCATCTTGAGGCCATACAGTAGTGAAGCACGGGAACCCAGGCGCTTCACCCTTTACTCTAGACCAGTGAAACACTGTCTCTAAACATGCCCACATGCCTGTATCTATGCCCGTTTAAAGTTAACGCTAAACCGAAATCTTCTGTCCCACTATTTTGCAGCATTTTAAAGAAGTACACTGGGAAAGATTTTTCTGCAAGGAAGAAACTGCAGGCGGCGTGGCTGCAATGAGAATATCACACTGCATGAGCTCTTTGCCCTCAGATGTAGAAGTGTCATCAGTGGGCATCATAGAGAAATGGGACTTTAATAAGTGATCATCAACCTCTGTGAATTCCCTTTGTTCTAGACGCCTGAAATAAAGAGTTGTCCTGAGTCACATAAACCTCCACCGAGTGGTCTTTATGTGGCGAGGGAACATGCCGGTATAAGAGAATTCCGAAGAAGCTGAACGTCCACAATTGAATTGTCATTGCCAGAAATGAAGTGGCAGCCTGATCAGACTGGGAAACTTCAGCTTCCATTAGACAATGAAGATGTGAGAATCTGGTACGTCCACAATTCACGGTTTCCTTAGATCCATGAAATTCCGTGTTGAATTTTAGTCAGAAAATGAAAACTCCGGAGCCGCTGTTCAGCAGGCCCGGGTGTAGCTCCCAGAGGCACACTGGTGCTCCTCTAGAATTTGGATAAAAATCGTTTTCACTGGAATAAAGAACCTTGATCAAGCCAGGTGGGTCTTGACAATCGAAATTGCTGCGTTTGCCCGGTATAGTGACAAGAACCCACCTGTGCTAGTCCATGGCGTATTCAGCACAGGAATCTGCATCGATTGAGCCAAGACAAAGGAAAGCTCAGGGAGGCAGCACCCGTGTAGAAAATCATTTGTATTTCAAAGATGAGGCCAATGAGGTGAAAGGACAAAGCCATGGCAAACAGTTTTGATCATGGGCAGAATTTCACGGAGCAATATTGCTGGGAGAGAAAAGGCACCCCCTGAGGGAGGCACGCTCAACAAAACTACCTAGGGCAGGAGCCGGGTTGCCCCCAGGCACTAGGCGTGTCAGGCCTCAGCATTGTAAGGAGAGTTCACTGAAGTCCCTGAGTGAAGTTTTCTCCGCTGTCCTACGTCTACGTTCCTAAAATTTACTCTGCGGTTTCTGATGATCCTGGCTTATGAACGGCCACCATTCACCGTTCTCCTTACACTCGTGCGTCTCCATCGGCCTTAAAAGAAAGGGAGGACACGCAACTGCTGGCAGGTAAATTCAGCAAAGTTTGTCTCAACACAAAAGAGACAGCTCTGTGGTGACCCGTCTTCCACGGTAAAACATTTCCTAGCGAATAAGGAATCTTCCCATCGCAATGACAATATGAGAGAATTGCCACCGATGGATTTGCTACTGTGCCTACACATCATCTTGAGGCCATACAGTAGTGAAGCACGGGAACCCAGGCGCTTCAACCTTTACTCTAGACCAGTGAAACACTGTCTTTAAACATGCCCACATGCCTGTATCTATGCCCGTTTAAAGTTAACGCTAAACCGAAATCTTCTGTCCCACTATTTTGCAGCATTTTAAAGAAGTACACTGGGAAAGATTTTTCTGCAAGCAAGGAACTGCAGGCGGCGTGGCTGAAATGAGAATATCATGCTGCACGAGCTCTTTGCCCTCAGATGTAGAAGTGTCATCAGTGGGCATCATAGAGAAACGGGACTTTAATAAGTGATCATCAACCTCTGTGAATTCCCTTTGTTCTAGACGCCTGAAATAAAGAGCTGTCCTGAGTCACATAAACCTCCACCAAGTGGTCTTTATGTGGCGCGGGAACATGCCGGTATAAGAGAATTCCGAAGAAGGCTGAACGTCCACAATTGAATGGTCATTGCCAGAAATGAAGTGGCTGCCGGATCAGACTGGGAAACTTCAGCTTCCATTAGACAATGAAGATGTGAGAATCTGGTACGTCCACAATTCACGGTTTCCTTAGATCCATGAAATTCCGTGTTGAATTTTAGTCAGAAAATGAAAACTCCGGAGCCGCTGTTCAGCAGGCCCCGTGTGTAGCTCCCAGAGGCACACTGGTGCTCCTCTAGAATTTGGATAAAAATCGTTTTCACTGGAATAAAGAACCTTGATCAAGCCAGGTGGGTCTTGACAATCGAAATTGCTGCGTTTGCCCGGTATAATGACAAGAACCCACCTGTGCTAGTCCATGGCGTATTCAGCACAGGAATCTGCATCGATTGAGCCAAGACAAAGGAAAGCTCAGGGAGGCAGCACCCGTGTAGAAAAGCATTTGTACTTCAAAGATGAGGCCAATGAGGTGAAAGGACAAAGCCATGGCAAACAGTTTTGATCATCGGCAGAATTTCACGGAGCAATATTGCTGGGAGAGAAAAGGCACCCCCTGAGGGAGGCACGCTCAACAAAACTACCTAGGGCAGGAGCCGGGTTGCCCCCAGGCACTAGGCGTGTCAGGCCTCAGCATTGTAAGGAGACTTCACTGAAGTCCCTGAGTGAAGTTTTCTCCGCTGTCCTACGTCTACGTTCCTAAAATTTACTCTGCGGTTTCTGATGATCCTGGCTTATGAACGGCCACCATTCACCGTTCTCCTTACACTCGTGCGTCTCCATCGGCCTTAAAAGAAAGGGAGGACACGCAACTGCTGGCAGGTAAATTCAGCAAACTTTGTCTCAACACAAAAGAGACAGCTCTGTGGTGACCCGTCTTCCACGGTAAAACATTTCCTAGCGAATAAGGAATCTTCCCATCGCAATGACAATATGAGAGAATTGCCACCGATGGATTTGCCGCTGTGCCAACACATCATCTTGAGGCCATACAGTAGTGAAGCACGGGATCCCAGGCGCTTCACCCTTTACCCTAGACCAGTGAAACACTGTCTCTAAACATGCCCACATGCCTGTATCTATGCCCGTTTAAAGTTAACGCTAAACCGAAATCTTCTGTCCCACTATTTTGCAGCATTTTAAAGAAGTACACTGGGAAAGATTTTTCTGCAAGCAAGGAACTGCAGGCGGCGTGGCTGAAATGAGAATATCATGCTGCACGAGCTCTTTGCCCTCAGATGTAGAAGTGTCATCAGTGGGCATCATAGAGAAACGGGACTTTAATAAGTGATCATCAACCTCTGTGAATTCCCTTTGTTCTAGACGCCTGAAATAAAGAGTTGTCCTGAGTCACATAAACCTCCACCAAGTGGTCTTTATGTGGCGCGGGAACATGCCGGTATAAGAGAATTCCGAAGAAGGCTGAACGTCCACAATTAAATGGTCATTGCCATAAATGAAGTGGCAGCCGGATCAGACTGGGAAACTTCAGCTTCCATTAGACAATGAAGATGTGAGAATCTGGTACGTCCACAATTCACGGTTTCCTTAGATCCATGAAATTCCGTGTTGAATTTTAGTCAGAAAATGAAAACTCCGGAGCCGCTGTTCAGCAGGCCCGGGTGTAGCTCCCAGAGGCACACTGGTGCTCCTCTAGAATTTGGATAAAAATCGTTTTCACTGGAATAAAGAACCTTGATCAAGCCAGGTGGGTCTTGACAATCGAAATTGCTGCGTTTGCCCGGTATACTGACAAGAACCCACCTGTGCTAGTCCATGGCGTATTCAGCACAGGAATCTGCATCGATTGAGCCAAGACAAAGGAAAGCTCAGGGAGGCAGCACCCGTGTAGAAAAGCATTTGTACTTCAAAGATGAGGCCAATGAGGTGAAAGGACAAAGCCATGGCAAACAGTTTTTATCATCGGCAGAATTTCACGGAGCAATATTGCTGGGAGAGAAAAGGCACCCCCTGAGGGAGGCACGCTCAACAAAACTACCTAGGGCAGGAGCCGGGTTGCCCCCAGGCACTAGGCGTGTCTGGCCTCAGCATTGTAAGGAGAGTTCACTGAAGTCCCTGAGTGAAGTTTTCTCCGCTGTCCTACGTCTACGTTCCTAAAATTTACTCTGCGGTTTCTGATGATCCTGGCTTAAGAAAGGCCACCATTCACAGTTCTCCTTACACTCGTGCGTCTCCATCGGCCTTAAAAGGAAGGGAGGACACGCAACTGCTGGCAGGTAAATTCAGCACAGTTTGTCTCAACACAAAAGAGACAGCTCTGTGGTGACCCGTCTTCCACGGTAAAACATTTCCTAGCGAATAAGGAATCTTCCCATCACAATGACAATATGAGAGAATTGCCACCGATGGATTTGCCGCTGTGCCAACACATCATCTTGAGGCCATACAGTAGTGAAGCACGGGAACCCAGGCGCTTCACCCTTTACCCTAGACCAGTGAAACACTGTCTCTAAACATGCCCACATGCCTGTATCTATGCCCGTTTAAAGTTAACGCTAAACCGAAATCTTTTGTCCCACTATTTTGCAGCATTTTAAAGAAGTACACTGGGAAAGACTTTTCTGCAAGGAAGGAACTGCAGGCGGCGTGGCTGCAATGAGAATATCATGCTGCACGAGCTCTTTGCCCTCAGATGTAGAAGTGTCATCAGTGGGCATCATAGAGAAACGGGACTTTAATAAGTGATCATCAACCTCTGTGAATTCCCTTTGTTCTAGACGCCTGAAATAAAGAGTTGTCCTGAGTCACATAAACCTCCACCGAGTGGTCTTCATGTGGCGCTGGAACATGCCGGTATAAGAGAATTCCGAAGAAGGCTGAACGTCCACAATTGAATGGCCATTGCCAGAAATGAAGTGGCAGCCGGATCAGACTGGGAAAATTCAGCTTCCATTAGACAATGAAGATGTGAATATCCGGTACATCCACAATTCACGGTTTCCTTAGATCCATGAAATTCCGTGTTGAATTTTAGTCAGAAAATGAAAACTCCGGAGCCGCTGTTCAGCAGGCCCGGGTGTAGCTCCCAGAGGCACACTGGTGCTCCTCTAGAATTTGGATAAAAATCGTTTTCACTGGAATAAAGAACCTTGATCAAGCCAGGTGGGTCTTGACAATCGAAATTGCTGCGTTTGCCCGGTATACTGACAAGAACCCACCTGTGCTAGTCCATGGCGTATTCAGCACAGGAATCTGCATCGATTGAGCCAAGACAAAGGAAAGCTCAGGGAGGCAGCACCCGTGTAGAAAAGCATTTGTACTTCAAAGATGAGGCCAATTAGGTGAAAGGACAAAGCCATGGCAAACAGTTTTGATCATCGGCAGAATTTCACGGAGCAATATTGCTGGGAGAGAAAAGGCACCCCCTGAGGGAGGCACGCTCAACAAAACTACCTAGGGCAGGAGCCGGGTTGCCCCCAGGCACGAGGCGTGTCAGGCCTCAGCATTGTAAGGAGAGTTCACTGAAGTCCCTGGGTGAAGTTTTCTCCGCTGTCCTACGTCTACGTTCCTAAAATTTACTCTGCGGTTTCTGATGATCCTGGCTTATGAACGGCCACCATTCACCGTTCTCCTTACACTCGTGCGTCTCCATCGGCCTTAAAAGAAAGGGAGGACACACAACTGCTGGCAGGTAAATTCAGCAAAGTTTGTCTCAACACAAAAGAGACAGCTCTGTGGTGACCCGTCTTCCACGGTAAAACATTTCCTAGCGAATAAGGAATCTTCCCATCGCAATGACAATATGAGAGAATTGCCACCGATGGATTTGCCGCTGTGCCTACGCATCATCTTGAGGCCATACAGTAGTGAAGCACGGGATCCCAGGCTATTCACCCTTTACCCTAGACCAGTGAAACACTGTCTCTAAACATGCCCACATGCCTGTATCTATGCCCGTTTAAAGTTAACGCTAAACCGAAATCTTCTGTCCCACTATTTTGCAGCATTTTAAAGAAGTACACTGGGAAAGATTTTTCTGCAAGCAAGGAACTGCAGGCGGCGTGGCTGCAATGAGAATATCATGCTGCACGAGCTCTTTGCCCTCAGATGTAGAAGTGTCATCAGTGGGCATCATAGAGAAACGGGACTTTAATAAGTGATCATCAACCTCTGTGAATTCCCTTTGTTCTAGACGCCTGAAATAAAGAGCTGTCCTGAGTCACATAAACCTCCACCAAGTGGTCTTTATGTGGCGCGGGAACATGCCGGTATAAGAGAATTCCGAAGAAGGCTGAACGTCCACAATTGAATGGTCATTGCCAGAAATGAAGTGGCTGCCGGATCAGGCTGGGAAACTTCAGCTTCCATTAGACAATGAAGATGTGAGAATCTGGTACGTCCACAATTCACGGTTTCCTTAGATCCATGAAATTCCGTGTTGAATTTTAGTCAGAAAATGAAAACTCCGGAGCCGCTGTTCAGCAGGCCCGGTGTAGCTCCCAGAGGCACACTGGTGCTCCTCTAGAATTTGGATAAAAATCGTTTTCACTGGAATAAAGAACCTTGATCAAGCCAGGTGGGTCTTGACAATCGAAATTGCTGCGTTTGCCCGGTATAATGACAAGAACCCACCTGTGCTAGTCCATGGCGTATTCAGCACAGGAATCTGCATCGATTGAGCCAAGACAAAGGAAAGCTCAGGGAGGCAGCACCCGTGTAGAAAAGCATTTGTACTTCAAAGATGAGGCCAATGAGGTGAAAGGACAAAGCCATGGCAAACAGTTTTGATCATCGGCAGAATTTCACGGAGCAATATTGCTGGGAGAGAAAAGGCACCCCCTGAGGGAGGCACGCTCAACAAAACTACCTAGGGCAGGAGCCGGGTTGCCCCCAGGCACTAGGCGTGTCAGGCCTCAGCATTGTAAGGAGACTTCACTGAAGTCCCTGAGTGAAGTTTTCTCCGCTGTCCTACGTCTACGTTCCTAAAATTTACTCTGCGGTTTCTGATGATCCTGGCTTATGAACGGCCACCATTCACCGTTCTCCTTACACTCGTGCGTCTCCATCGGCCTTAAAAGAAAGGGAGGACACGCAACTGCTGGCAGGTAAATTCAGCAAACTTTGTCTCAACACAAAAGAGACAGCTCTGTGGTGACCCGTCTTCCACGGTAAAACATTTCCTAGCGAATAAGGAATCTTCCCATCGCAATGACAATATGAGAGAATTGCCACCGATGGATTTGCCGCTGTGCCAACACATCATCTTGAGGCCATACAGTAGTGAAGCACGGGATCCCAGGCGCTTCACCCTTTACCCTAGACCAGTGAAACACTGTCTCTAAACATGCCCACATGCCTGTATCTATGCCCGTTTAAAGTTAACGCTAAACCGAAATCTTCTGTCCCACTATTTTGCAGCATTTTAAAGAAGTACACTGGGAAAGATTTTTCTGCAAGCAAGGAACTGCAGGCGGCGTGGCTGAAATGAGAATATCATGCTGCACGAGCTCTTTGCCCTCAGATGTAGAAGTGTCATCAGTGGGCATCATAGAGAAACGGGACTTTAATAAGTGATCATCAACCTCTGTGAATTCCCTTTGTTCTAGACGCCTGAAATAAAGAGTTGTCCTGAGTCACATAAACCTCCACCAAGTGGTCTTTATGTGGCGCGGGAACATGCCGGTATAAGAGAATTCCGAAGAAGGCTGAACGTCCACAATTAAATGGTCATTGCCAGAAATGAAGTGGCAGCCGGATCAGACTGGGAAACTTCAGCTTCCATTAGACAATGAAGATGTGAGAATCTGGTACGTCCACAATTCACGGTTTCCTTAGATCCATGAAATTCCGTGTTGAATTTTAGTCAGAAAATGAAAACTCCGGAGCCGCTGTTCAGCAGGCCCGGGTGTAGCTCCCAGAGGCACACTGGTGCTCCTCTAGAATTTGGATAAAAATCGTTTTCACTGGAATAAAGAACCTTGATCAAGCCAGGTGGGTCTTGACAATCGAAATTGCTGCGTTTGCCCGGTATACTGACAAGAACCCACCTGTGCTAGTCCATGGCGTATTCAGCACAGGAATCTGCATCGATTGAGCCAAGACAAAGGAAAGCTCAGGGAGGCAGCACCCGTGTAGAAAAGCATTTGTACTTCAAAGATGAGGCCAATGAGGTGAAAGGACAAAGCCATGGCAAACAGTTTTTATCATCGGCAGAATTTCACGGAGCAATATTGCTGGGAGAGAAAAGGCACCCCCTGAGGGAGGCACGCTCAACAAAACTACCTAGGGCAGGAGCCGGGTTGCCCCCAGGCACTAGGCGTGTCTGGCCTCAGCATTGTAAGGAGAGTTCACTGAAGTCCCTGAGTGAAGTTTTCTCCGCTGTCCTACGTCTACGTTCCTAAAATTTACTCTGCGGTTTCTGATGATCCTGGCTTAAGAAAGGCCACCATTCACCGTTCTCCTTACACTCGTGCGTCTCCATCGGCCTTAAAAGAAAGGGAGGACACGCAACTGCTGGCAGGTAAATTCAGCACAGTTTGTCTCAACACAAAAGAGACAGCTCTGTGGTGACCCGTCTTCCACGGTAAAACATTTCCTAGCGAATAAGGAATCTTCCCATCGCAATGACAATATGAGAGAATTGCCACCGATGGATTTGCCGCTGTGCCTACACATCATCTTGAGGCCATACAGTAGTGAAGCACGGGAACCCAGGCGCTTCACCCTTTACCCTAGACCAGTGAAAACTGTCTCTAAACATGCCCACATGCCTGTATCTATGCCCGTTTAAAGTTAACGCTAAACCGAAATCTTCTGTCCCACTATTTTGCAGCATTTTAAAGAAGTACACTGGGAAAGATTTTTCTGCAAGGAAGGAACTGCAGCGGCGTGGCTGAAATGAGAATAGCATGCTGCACGAGCTCTTTGCCCTCAGATGTAGAAGTGTCATCAGTGGGCATCATAGAGAAACGGGACTTTAATAAGTGATCATCAACCTCTGTGAATTCCCTTTGTTCTAGACGCCTGAAATAAAGAGTTGTCCTGAGTCACATAAACCTCCACCGAGTGGTCTTCATGTGGCGCTGGAACATGCCGGTATAAGAGAATTCCGAAGAAGGCTGAACGTCCACAATTGAATGGCCATTGCCAGAAATGAAGTGGCAGCCGGATCAGACTGGGAAACTTCAGCTTCCATTAGACAATGAAGATGTGAATATCCGGTACGTCCACAATTCACGGTTTCCTTAGATCCATGAAATTCCGTGTTGAATTTTAGTCAGAAAATGAAAACTCCGGAGCCGCTGTTCAGCAGGCCCGGGTGTAGCTCCCAGAGGCACACTGGTGCTCCTCTAGAATTTGGATAAAAATCGTTTTCACTGGAATAAAGAACCTTGATCAAGCCAGGTGGGTCTTGACAATCGAAATTGCTGCGTTTGCCCGGTATACTGACAAGAACCCACCTGTGCTAGTCCATGGCGTATTCAGCACAGGAATCTGCATCGATTGAGCCAAGACAAAGGAAAGCTCAGGGAGGCAGCACCCGTGTAGAAAAGCATTTGTACTTCAAAGATGAGGCCAATTAGGTGAAAGGACAAAGCCATGGCAAACAGTTTTGATCATCGGCAGAATTTCACGGAGCAATATTGCTGGGAGAGAAAAGGCACCCCCTGAGGGAGGCACGCTCAACAAAACTACCTAGGGCAGGAGCCGGGTTGCCCCCAGGCACGAGGCGTGTCAGGCCTCAGCATTGTAAGGAGAGTTCACTGAAGTCCCTGAGTGAAGTTTTCTCCGCTGTCCTACGTCTACGTTCCTAAAATTTACTCTGCGGTTTCTGATGATCCTGGCTTATGAACGGCCACCATTCACCGTTCTCCTTACACTCGTGCGTCTCCATCGGCCTTAAAAGAAAGGGAGGACACACAACTGCTGGCAGGTAAATTCAGCAAAGTTTGTCTCAACACAAAAGAGACAGCTCTGTGGTGACCCGTCTTCCACGGTAAAACATTTCCTAGCGAATAAGGAATCTTCCCATCGCAATGACAATATGAGAGAATTGCCACCGATGGATTTGCCGCTGTGCGTACGCATCATCTTGAGGCCATACAGTAGTGAAGCACGGGATCCCAGGCTATTCACCCTTTACCCTAGACCAGTGAAACACTGTCTCTAAACATGCCCACATGCCTGTATCTATGCCCTTTTAAAGTTAACGCTAAACCGAAATCTTCTGTCCCACTATTTTGCAGCATTTTAAAGAAGTACACTGGGAAAGATTTTTCTGCAAGCAAGGAACTGCAGGCGGCGTGGCTGAAATGAGAATATCATGCTGCACGAGCTCTTTGCCCTCAGATGTAGAAGTGTCATCAGTGGGCATCATAGAGAAACGGGACTTTAATAAGTGATCATCAACCTCTGTGAATTCCCTTTGTTCTAGACGCCTGAAATAAAGAGTTGTCCTGAGTCACATAAACCTCCACCGAGTGGTCTTTATGTGGCGCGGGAACATGCCGGTATAAGAGAATTCCGAAGAAGGCTGAACGTCCACAATTGAATGGTCATTGCCAGAAATGAAGTGGCAGCCGGATCACACTGGGAAACTTCAGCTTCCATTAGACAATGAAGATGTGAGAATCTGGTACGTCCACAATTCACGGTTTCCTTAGATCCATGAAATTCCGTGTTGAATTTTAGTCAGAAAATGAAAACTCCGGAGCCGCTGTTCAGCAGGCCCGGGTGTAGCTCCCAGAGGCACACTGGTGCTCCTCTAGAATTTGGATAAAAATCGTTTTCACTGGAATAAAGAACCTTGATCAAGCCAGGTGGGTCTTGACAATCGAAATTGCTGCGTTTGCCCGGTATACTGACAAGAACCCACCTGTGCTAGTCCATGGCGTATTCAGCACAGGAATCTGCATCGATTGAGCCAAGACAAAGGAAAGCTCAGGGAGGCAGCACCCGTGTAAAAAAGCATTTGTACTTCAAAGATGAGGCCAATTAGGTGAAAGGACAAAGCCATGGCAAACAGTTTTGATCATCGGCAGAATTTCACGGAGCAATATTGCTGGGAGAGAAAAGGCACCCCCTGAGGGAGGCACGCTCAACAAAACTACCTAGGCCAGGAGCCGGGTTGCCCCCAGGCACGAGGCGTGTCAGGCCTCAGCATTGTAAGGAGAGTTCACTGAAGTCCCTGAGTGAAGTTTTCTCCGCTGTCCTACGTCTACGTTCCTAAAATTTACTCTGCGGTTTCTGATGATCCTGGCTTATGAACGGCCACCATTCACCGTTCTCCTTACACTCGTGCGTCTCCATCGGCCTTAAAAGAAAGGGTGGACACACAACTGCTGGCAGGTAAATTCAGCAAAGTTTGTCTCAACACAAAAGAGACAGCTCTGTGGTGACCCGTCTTCCACGGTAAAACATTTCCTAGCGAATAAGGAATCTTCCCATCGCAATGACAATATGAGAGAATTGCCACCGATGGATTTGCCGCTGTGCCTACGCATCATCTTGAGGCCATACAGTAGTGAAGCACGGGATCCCAGGCTATTCACCCTTTACCCTAGACCAGTGAAACACTGTCTCTAAACATGCCCACATGCCTGTATCTATGCCCTTTTAAAGTTAACGCTAAACCGAAATCTTCTGTCCCACTATTTTGCAGCATTTTAAAGAAGTACACTGGGAAAGATTTTTCTGCAAGGAAGGAACTGCAGGCGGCGTGGCTGAAATGAGAATATCATGCTGCACGAGCTCTTTGCCCTCAGATGTAGAAGTGTCATCAGTGGGCATCATAGAGAAATGGGACTTTAATAAGTGATCATCAACCTCTGTGAATTCCCTTTGTTCTAGATGCCTGAAATAAAGAGTTGTCCTGAGTCACATAAACCTCCACCGAGTGGTCTTTATGTGGCGCGGTAACATGCCGGTATAAGAGAATTCCGAAGAAGGCTGAACGTCCACAATTGAATGGTCATTGCCAGAAATGATGTGGCAGCCGGATCAGACTGGGAAACTTCAGCTTCCATTAGACAATGAAGATGTGAGAATCTGCTACGTCCACAATTCACGGTTTCCTTAGATCCATGAAATTCCGTGTTGAATTTTAGTCAGAAAATGAAAACTCCGGAGCCGCTGTTCAGCAGGCCCGGGTGTAGCTCCCAGAGGCACACTGGTGCTCCTCTAGAATTTGGATAAAAATCGTTTTCACTGGAATAAAGAACTTTGATCAAGCCAGGTGGGTCTTGACAATCGAAATTGCTGCGTTTGCCCGGTATACTGACAAGAACCCACCTGTGCTAATCCATGGCGTATTCAGCACAGGAATCTGCATCGATTGAGCCAAGACAAAGGAAAGCTCATGGAGGCAGCACCCGTGTAGAAAAGCATTTGTACTTCAAAGATGAGGCCAATGAGGTGAAAGGACAAAGCCATGGCAAACAGTTTTGATCATCGGCAGAATTTCACGGAGCAATATTGCTGGGAGAGAAAAGGCACCACCTGAGGGAGGCACGCTCAACAAAACTACCTAGGGCAGGAGCTGGGTTGCCCCCAGGCACTAGGCGTGTCAGGCCTCAGCATTGTAAGGAGAGTTCACTGAAGTCCCTGAGTGAAGTTTTCTCCGCTGTCCTACGTCTACGTTCCTAAAATTTACTCTGCGGTTTCTGATGATCCTGGCTTATGAACGGCCACCATTCACCGTTCTCCTTACACTCGTGCGTCTCCATCGGCCTTAAAAGAAAGGGAGGACACACAACTGCTGGCAGGTAAATTCAGCGAAGTTTGTCTCAACACAAAAGAGACAGCTCTGTGGTGACCCGTCTTCCACGGTAAAACATTTCCTAGCGAATAAGGAATCTTCCCATCGCAATGACAATATGAGAGAATTGCCACCGATGGATTTGCCGCTGTGCCTACGCATCATCTTGAGGCCATACAGTAGTGAAGCACGGGATCCCAGGCTATTCACCCTTTACCCTAGACCAGTGAAACACTGTCTCTAAACATGCCCACATGCCTGTATCTATGCCCTTTTAAAGTTAACGCTAAACCGAAATCTTCTGTCCCACTATTTTGCAGCATTTTAAAGAAGTACACTGGGAAAGATTTTTCTGCAAGGAAGGAACTGCAGGCGGCGTGGCTGAAATGAGAATATCATGCTGCACGAGCACTTTGCCCTCAGATGTAGAAGTGTCATCAGTGGGCATCATAGAGAAATGGGACTTTAATAAGTGATCATCAACCTCTGTGAATTCCCTTTGTTCTAGATGCCTGAAATAAAGAGTTGTCCTGAGTCACATAAACCTCCACCGAGTGGTCTTTATGTGGCGCGGTAACATGCCGGTATAAGAGAATTCCGAAGAAGGCTGAACGTCCACAATTGAATGGTCATTGCCAGAAATGATGTGGCAGCCGGATCAGACTGGGAAACTTCAGCTTCCATTAGACAATGAAGATGTGAGAATCTGCTACGCCCACAATTCACGGTTTCCTTAGATCCATGAAATTCCGTGTTGAATTTTAGTCAGAAAATAAAAACTCCGGAGCCGCTGTTCAGCAGGCCCGGGTGTAGCTCCCAGAGGCACACTGGTGCTCCTCTAGAATTTGGATAAAAATCGTTTTCACTGGAATAAAGAACTTTGATCAAGCCAGGTGGGTCTTGACAATCGAAATTGCTGCGTTTGCCCGGTATACTGACAAGAACCCACCTGTGCTAATCCATGGCGTATTCAGCACAGGAATCTGCATCGATTGAGCCAAGACAAAGGAAAGCTCATGGAGGCAGCACCCGTGTAGAAAAGCATTTGTACTTCAAAGATGAGGCCAATGAGGTGAAAGGACAAAGCCATGGCAAACAGTTTTGATCATCGGCAGAATTTCACGGAGCAATATTGCTGGGAGAGAAAAGGCACCACCTGAGGGAGGCACGCTCAACAAAACTACCTAGGGCAGGAGCTGGGTTGCCCCCAGGCACTAGGCGTGTCAGGCCTCAGCATTGTAAGGAGAGTTCACTGAAGTCCCTGAGTGAAGTTTTCTCCGCTGTCCTACGTCTACGTTCCTAAAATTTACTCTGCGGTTTCTGATGATCCTGGCTTATGAACGGCCACCATTCACCGTTCTCCTTACACTCGTGCGTCTCCATCGGCCTTAAAAGAAAGGGAGGACACACAACTGCTGGCAGGTAAATTCAGCAAAGTTTGTCTCAACACAAAAGAGACAGCTCTGTGGTGACCCGTCTTCCACGGTAAAACATTTCCTAGCGAATAAGGAATCTTCCCATCGCAATGACAATATGAGAGAATTGCCACCGATGGATTTGCCGCTGTGCCTACGCATCATCTTGAGGCCATACAGTAGTGAAGCACGGGATCCCAGGCTATTCACCCTTTACCCTAGACCAGTGAAACACTGTCTCTAAACATGCCCACATGCCTGTATCTATGCCCTTTTAAAGTTAACGCTAAACCGAAATCTTCTGTCCCACTATTTTGCAGCATTTTAAAGAAGTACACTGGGAAAGATTTTTCTGCAAGGAAGGAACTGCAGGCGGCGTGGCTGAAATGAGAATATCATGCTGCACGAGCTCTTTGCCCTCAGATGTAGAAGTGTCATCAGTGGGCATCATAGAGAAATGGGACTTTAATAAGTGATCATCAACCTCTGTGAATTCCCTTTGTTCTAGATGCCTGAAATAAAGAGTTGTCCTGAGTCACATAAACCTCCACCGAGTGGTCTTTATGTGGCGCGGGAACATGCCGGTATAAGAGAATTCCGAAGAAGGCTGAACGTCCACAATTGAATGGTCATTGCCAGAAATGAAGTGGCAGCCGGATCAGACTGGGAAACTTCAGCTTCCATTAGACAATGAAGATGTGAGAATCTGGTACGTCCACAATTCACGGTTTCCTTAGATCCATGAAATTCCGTGTTGAATTTTAGTCAGAAAATGAAAACTCCGGAGCCGCTGTTCAGCAGGCCCGGGTGTAGCTCCCAGAGGCACACTGGTGCTCCTCTAGAATTTGGATAAAAATCGTTTTCACTGGAATAAAGAACCTTGATCAAGCCAGGTGGGTCTTGACAATCGAAATTGCTGCGTTTGCCCGGTATACTGACAAGAACCCACCTGTGCTAATCCATGGCATATTCAGCACAGGAATCTGCATCGATTGAGCCAAGACAAAGGAAAGCTCAGGGAGGCAGCACCCGTGTAGAAAAGCATTTGTACTTCAAAGATGAGGCCAATGAGGTGAAAGGACAAAGCCATGGCAAACAGTTTTGATCATCGGCAGAATTTCATGGAGCAATATTGCTGGGAGAGAAAAGGCACCACCTGAGGGAGGCACGCTCAACAATACTACCTAGGGCAGGAGCCGTGTTGCCCCCAGGCACTAGGCGTGTCAGGCCTCAGCATTGTAAGGAGAGTTCACTGAAGTCCCTGAGTGAAGTTTTCTCCGCTGTCCTACGTCTACGTTCCTAAAATTTACTCTGCGGTTTCTGATGATCCTGGCTTATGAACGGCCACCATTCACCGTTCTCCTTACACTCGTGCGTCTCCATCGGCCTTAAAAGAAAGGGAGGACACGCAACTGCTGGCATGTAAATTCAGCAAAGTTTTTCTCAACACAAAAGAGACAGCTCTGTGGTGACCCGACTTCCACGGTAAAACATTTCCTGGCGAATAAGGAATCTTCCCATCGCAATGACAATATGAGAGAATTGGCACCGATGGATTTGCCGCTGTGCCTACGCATCATCTTGAGACCATACAGTAGTGAAGCACGGGATCCCAGGCGCTTCACCCTTTACCCTAGACCAGTGAAACACTGTCTCTAAACATGCCCACATGCCTGTATCTATGCCCGTTTAAAGTTAACGCTAGACCGAAATCTTCTGTCCCACTATTTTGCAGCATTTTAAAGAAGTACACTGGGAAAGATTTTTCTGCAAGGAAGGAACTGCAGGCGGCGTGGCTGAAATGAGAATATCATGCTGCACGAGCTCTTTGCCCTCAGATGTAGAAGTGTCATCAGTGGGTATCATAGAGAAACGGGACTTTAATAAGTGATCATCAACCTCTGTGAATTCCCTTTGTTCTAGACGCCTGAAATAAAGAGTTGTCCTGAGTCACATAAACCTCCACCGAGTGGTCTTTATGTGGCGCGGGAACATGCCGGTATAAGAGAATTCCGAAGAAGGCTGAACGTCCACAATTTAATGGTCATTGCCAGAAATGAAGTGGCAGCCGGATCACACTGGGAAACTTCAGCTTCCATTAGACAATGAAGATGTGAGAATCTGGTACGTCCACAATTCACGGTTTCCTTAGATCCATGAAATTCCGTGTTGAATTTTAGTCAGAAAATGAAAACTCCGGAGCCGCTGTTCAGCAGGCCCGGGTGTAGCTCCCAGAGGCACACTGGTGCTCCTCTAGAATTTGGATAAAAATCGTTTTCACTGGAATAAAGAACCTTGATCAAGCCAGGTGGGTCTTGACAATCGAAATTGCTGCGTTTGCCCGGTATACTGACAAGAACCCACCTGTGCTAGTCCATGGCGTATTCAGCACAGGAATCTGCATCGATTGAGCCAAGACAAAGGAAAGCTCAGGGACACAGCACCCGTGTAGAAAAGCATTTGTACTTCAAAGATGAGGCCAATGAGGTGAAAGGACAAAGCCATGGCAAACAGTTTTGATCATCGGCAGAATTTCACGGAGCAATATTGCTGGGAGAGAAAAGGCACCCCCTGAGGGAGGCACGCTCAACAAAACTACCTAGGCCAGGAGCCGGGTTGCCCCCAGGCACTAGGCGTGTCAGGCCTCAGCATTGTAAGGAGAGTTCACTGAAGTCCCTGAGTGAAGTTTTCTCCGCTGTCCTACGTCTACGTTCCTAAAATTTACTCTGCGGTTTCTGATGTTCCTGGCTTATGAACGGCCACCATTCACCGTTCTCCTTACACTCGTGCGTCTCCATCGGCCTTAAAAGAAAGGGAGGACACACAACTGCTGGCAGGTAAATTCAGCAAAGTTTGTCTCAACACAAAAGAGACAGCTCTGTGGTGACCCGTCTTCCACGGTAAAACATTTCCTAGCGAATAAGGAATCTTCCCATCGCAATGACAATATGAGAGAATTGCCACCGATGGATTTGCCGCTGTGCCTACGCATCATCTTGAGGCCATACAGTAGTGAAGCACGGGATCCCAGGCTATTCACCCTTTACCCTAGACCAGTGAAACACTGTCTCTAAACATGCCCACATGCCTGTATCTATGCCCTTTTAAAGTTAACGCTAAACCGAAATCTTCTGTCCCACTATTTTGCAGCATTTTAAAGAAGTACACTGGGAAAGATTTTTCTGCAAGGAAGGAACTGCAGGCGGCGTGGCTGAAATGAGAATATCATGCTGCACGAGCTCTTTGCCCTCAGATGTAGAAGTGTCAGCAGTGGGTATCATAGAGAAACGGGACTTTAATAAGTGATCATCAACCTCTGTGAATTCCCTTTGTTCTAGACGCCTGAAATAAAGAGTTGTCCTGAGTCACATAAACCTCCACCGAGTGGTCTTTATGTGGCGCGGGAACATGCCGGTATAAGAGAATTCCGAAGAAGGCTGAACGTCCACAATTGAATGGCCATTGCCAGAAATGAAGTGGCAGCCGGATCACACTGGGAAACTTCAGCTTCCATTAGACAATGAAGATGTGAGAATCTGGTACGTCCACAATTCACGGTTTCCTTAGATCCATGAAATTCCGTGTTGAATTTTAGTCAGAAAATGAAAACTCCGGAGCCGCTGTTCAGCAGGCCCGGGTGTAGCTCCCAGAGGCACACTGGTGCTCCTCTAGAATTTGGATAAAAATCGTTTTCACTGGAATAAAGAACCTTGATCAAGCCAGGTGGGTCTTGACAATCGAAATTGCTGCGTTTGCCCGGTATACTGACAAGAACCCACCTGTGCTAGTCCATGGCGTATTCAGCACAGGAATCTGCATCGATTGAGCCAAGACAAAGGAAAGCTCAGGGACACAGCACCCGTGTAGAAAAGCATTTGTACTTCAAAGATGAGGCCAATGAGGTGAAAGGACAAAGCCATGGCAAACAGTTTTTATCATCGGCAGAATTTCACGGAGCAATATTGCTGGGAGAGAAAAGGCACCCCCTGAGGGAGGCACGCTCAACAAAACTACCTAGGGCAGGAGCCGGGTTGCCCCCAGGCACTAGGCGTGTCTGGCCTCAGCATTGTAAGGAGAGTTCACTGAAGTCCCTGAGTGAAGTTTTCTCCGCTGTCCTACGTCTACGTTCCTAAAATTTACTCTGCGGTTTCTGATGATCCTGGCTTATGAACGGCCACCATTCACCGTTCTCCTTACACTCGTGCGTCTCCATCGGCCTTAAAAGAAAGGGAGGACACACAACTGCTGGCAGGTAAATTCAGCAAAGTTTGTCTCAACACAAAAGAGACAGCTCTGTGGTGACCCGTCTTCCACGGTAAAACATTTCCTAGCGAATAAGGAATCTTCCCATCGCAATGACAATATGAGAGAATTGCCACCGATGGATTTGCCGCTGTGCCTACGCATCATCTTGAGGCCATACAGTAGTGAAGCACGGGATCCCAGGCTATTCACCCTTTACCCTAGACCAGTGAAACACTGTCTCTAAACATGCCCACATGCCTGTATCTATGCCCTTTTAAAGTTAACGCTAAACCGAAATCTTCTGTCCCACTATTTTGCAGCATTTTAAAGAAGTACACTGGGAAAGATTTTTCTGCAAGGAAGGAACTGCAGGCGGCGTGGCTGAAATGAGAATATCATGCTGCACGAGCTCTTTGCCCTCAGATGTAGAAGTGTCATCAGTGGGTATCATAGAGAAACGGGACTTTAATAAGTGATCATCAACCTCTGTGAATTCCCTTTGTTCTAGACGCCTGAAATAAAGAGTTGTCCTGAGTCACATAAACCTCCACCGAGTGGTCTTTATGTGGCGCGGGAACATGCCGGTCTAAGAGAATTCCGAAGAAGGCTGAACGTCCACAATTGAATGGTCATTGCCAGAAATGAAGTGGCAGCCGGATCAGACTGGGAAACTTCAGCTTCCATTAGACAATGAAGATGTGAGAATCTGGTACGTCCACAATTCACGGTTTCCTTAGATCCATGAAATTCCGTGTTGAATTTTAGTCAGAAAATGAAAACTCCGGAGCTGCTGTTCAGCAGGCCCGGGTGAAGCTCCCAGAGGCACACTGGTGCTCCTCTAGAATTTGGATAAAAATCGTTTTCACTGGAATAAAGAACCTTGATCAAGCCAGGTGGGTCTTGACAATCGAAATTGCTGCGTTTGCCCGGTATACTGACAAGAACCCACCTGTGCTAATCCATGGCATATTCAGCACAGGAATCTGCATCGATTGAGCCAAGACAAAGGAAAGCTCAGGGAGGCAGCACCCGTGTAGAAAAGCATTTGTACTTCAAAGATGAGGCCAATGAGGTGAAAGGACAAAGCCATGGCAAACAGTTTTGATCATGGGCAGAATTTCACGGAGCAATATTGCTGGGAGAGAAAAGGCACCCCCTGAGGGAGGCACGCTCAACAAAACTACCTAGGGCAGGAGCCGGGTTGCCCCCAGGCACTAGGCGTGTCAGGCCTCAGCATTGTAAGGAGAGTTCACTGAAGTCCCTGAGTGAAGTTTTCTCCGCTGTCCTACGTCTACGTTCCTAAAATTTACTCTGCGGTTTCTGATGTTCCTGGCTTATGAACGGCCACCATTCACCGTTCTCCTTACACTCGTGCGTCTCCATCGGCCTTAAAAGAAAGGGAGGACACGCAACTGCTGGCATGTAAATTCAGCAAAGTATTTCTCAACACAAAAGAGACAGCTCTGTGGTGACCCGTCTTCCACGGTAAAACATTTCCTGGCGAATAAGGAATCTTCCCATCGCAATGACAATATGAGAGAATTGCCACCGATGGATTTGCCGCTGTGCCTACGCATCATCTTGAGGCCATACAGTAGTGAAGCACGGGATCCCAGGCGCTTCACCCTTTACCCTAGACCAGTGAAACACTGTCTCTAAACATGCCCACATGCCTGTATCTATGCCCTTTTAAAGTTAACGCTAAACCGAAATCTTCTGTCCCACTATTTTGCAGCATTTTAAAGAAGTACACTGGGAAAGATTTTTCTGCAAGGAAGGAACTGCAGGCGGCGTGGCTGAAATGAGAATATCATGCTGCACGAGCTCTTTGCCCTCAGATGTAGAAGTGTCATCAGTGGGTATCATAGAGAAACGGGACTTTAATAAGTGATCATCAACCTCTGTGAATTCCCTTTGTTCTAGACGCCTGAAATAAAGAGTTGTCCGGAGTCACATAAACCTCCACCGAGTGGTCTTTATGTGGCGCGGGAACATGCCGGTATAAGAGAATTCCGAAGAAGGCTGAACGTCCACAATTTAATGGTCATTGCCAGAAATGAAGTGGCAGCCGGATCAGACTGGGAAACTTCAGCTTCCATTAGACAATGAAGATGTGAGAATCTGGTACGTCCACAATTCACGGTTTCCTTAGATCCATGAAATTCCGTGTTGAATTTTAGTCAGAAAATGAAAACTCCGGAGCCGCTGTTCAGCAGGCCCGGGTGTAGCTCCCAGAGGCACACTGGTGCTCCTCTAGAATTTGGATAAAAATCGTTTTCACTGGAATAAAGAACCTTGATCAAGCCAGGTGGGTCTTGACAATCGAAATTGCTGCGTTTGCCCGGTATACTGACAAGAACCCACCTGTGCTAGTCCATGGCGTATTCAGCACAGGAATCTGCATCGATTGAGCCAAGACAAAGGAAAGCTCAGGGACGCAGCACCCGTGTAGAAAAGCATTTGTACTTCAAAGATGAGGCCAATGAGGTGAAAGGACAAAGCCATGGCAAACAGTTTTGATCATCGGCAGAATTTCACGGAGCAATATTGCTGGGAGAGAAAAGGCACCCCCTGAGGGAGGCACGCTCAACAAAACTACCTAGGGCAGGAGCCGGGTTGCCCCCAGGCACTAGGCGTGTCAGGCCTCAGCATTGTAAGGAGAGTTCACTGAAGTCCCTGAGTGAAGTTTTCTCCGCTGTCCTACGTCTACGTTCCTAAAATTTACTCTGCGGTTTCTGATGTTCCTGGCTTATGAACGGCCACCATTCACCGTTCTCCTTACACTCGTGCGTCTCCATCGGCCTTAAAAGAAAGGGAGGACACACAACTGCTGGCAGGTAAATTCAGCAAAGTTTGTCTCAACACAAAAGAGACAGCTCTGTGGTGACCCGTCTTCCACGGTAAAACATTTCCTAGCGAATAAGGAATCTTCCCATCGCAATGACAATATGAGAGAATTGCCACCGATGGATTTGCCGCTGTGCCTACGCATCATCTTGAGGCCATACAGTAGTGAAGCACGGGATCCCAGGCTATTCACCCTTTACCCTAGACCAGTGAAACACTGTCTCTAAACATGCCCACATGCCTGTATCTATGCCCTTTTAAAGTTAACGCTAAACCGAAATCTTCTGTCCCACTATTTTGCAGCATTTTAAAGAAGTACACTGGGAAAGATTTTTCTGCAAGGAAGGAACTGCAGGCGGCGTGGCTGAAATGAGAATATCATGCTGCACGAGCTCTTTGCCCTCAGATGTAGAAGTGTCATCAGTGGGCATCATAGAGAAACGGGACTTTAATAAGTGATCATCAACCTCTGTGAATTCCCTTTGTTCTAGACGCCTGAAATAAAGAGTTGTCCTGAGTCACATAAACCTCCACCGAGTGGTCTTTATGTGGCCCGGGAACATGCCGGTCTAAGAGAATTCCGAAGAAGGCTGAACGTCCACAATTGAATGGTCATTGCCAGAAATGAAGTGGCAGCCGGATCAGACTGGGAAACTTCAGCTTCCATTAGACAATGAAGATGTGAGAATCTGGTACGTCCACAATTCACGGTTTCCTTAGATCCATGAAATTCCGTGTTGAATTTTAGTCAGAAAATGAAAACTCCGGAGCCGCTGTTCAGCAGGCCCGGGTGTAGCTCCCAGAGGCACACTGGTGCTCCTCTAGAATTTGGATAAAAATCGTTTTCACTGGAATAAATAACCTTGATCAAGCCAGGTGGGTCTTGAC
Source organism: Tenrec ecaudatus (assembly GCF_050624435.1). Classification (NCBI taxonomy): domain Eukaryota; kingdom Metazoa; phylum Chordata; class Mammalia; order Afrosoricida; family Tenrecidae; genus Tenrec; species Tenrec ecaudatus. Next base: position 557,871 of record NW_027457620.1, read on the forward strand.
AATCGAAATTGCTGCGTTTGCCCGGTATACTGACAAGAACCCACCTGTGCTAGTCCATGGCGAATTCAGCACAGGAATCTGCATCGATTGAGCCAAGACAAAGGAAAGCTCAGGGACGCAGCACCCGTGTAGAAAAGCATTTGTACTTCAAAGATGAGGCCAATGAGGTGAAAGGACAAAGCCATGGCAAACAGTTTTGATCATGGGCAGAATTTCACGGAGCAATATTGCTTGGAGAGAAAAGGCACCACCTGAGGGAGGCACGCTCAACAAAACTACCTAGGGCAGGAGCCGGGTTGCCCCCAGGCACTAGGCGTGTCAGGCCTCAGCATTGTAAGGAGAGTTCACTGAAGTCCCTGAGTGAAGTTTTCTCCGCTGTCCTACGTCTATGTTCCTAAAATTTACTCTGTGGTTTCTGATGATCCTGGCTTATGAACGGCCACCATTCACCGTTCTCCTTACACTCGTGCGTCTCCATCAGCCTTAAAAGAAAGGGAGGACACGCAACTGCTGGCAGGTAAATTCAGCAAAGTTTGTCTCAACACAAAAGAGACAGCTCTGTGGTGACCCGTCTTCCACGGTAAAACATTTCCTAGCGAATAAGGAATCTTCCCATCGCAATGACAATATGAGAGAATTGCCACCGATGGATTTGCCGCTGTGCCTACACATCATCTTGAGGCCATACAGTAGTGAAGCACGGGAACCCAGGCGCTTCACCCTTTACCCTAGACCAGTGAAACACTGTCTCTAAACATGCCCACATGCCTGTATCTATGCCCTTTTAAAGTTAACGCTAAACCGAAATCTTCTGTCCCACTATTTTGCAGCATTTTAAAGAAGTACACTGGGAAAGATTTTTTTGCAAGGAAGGAACTGCAGGCGGCGTGGCTGCAATGAGAATATCATGCTGCACGAGCTCTTTGCCCTCAGATGTAGAAGTGTCATCAGTGGGCATCATAGAGAAACGGGACTTTAATAAGTGATCACCAACCTCTGTGAATTCCCTTTGTTCTAGACGCCTGAAATAAAGAGTTGTCCTGAGTCACATAAACCTCCACCGAGTGGTCTTTATGTGGCGCGGGAACATGCCGGTATAAGAGAATTCCGAAGAAGGCTGAACGTCCACAATTGAATGGTCATTGCCAGAAATGAAGTGGCAGCCGGATCAGACTGGGAAACTTCAGCTTCCATTAAACAATGAAGATGTGAGAATCTGGTACGTCCACAATTCACGGTTTCCTTAGATCCATGAAATTCCGTGTTGAATTTTAGTCAGAAAATGAAAACTCCGGAGCTGCTGTTCAGCAGGCCCGGGTGTAGCTCCCAGAGGCACACTGGTGCTCCTCTAGAATTTGGATAAAAATCGTTTTCACTGGAATAAAGAACCTTGATCAAGCCAGGTGGGTCTTGACAATCGAAATTGCTGCGTTTGCCCGGTATACTGACAAGAACCCACCTGTGCTAGTCCATGGCGTATTCAGCACAGGAATCTGCATCGATTGAGCCAAGACAAAGGAAAGCTCAGGGACGCAGCACCCGTGTAGAAAAGTATTTGTACTTCAAAGATGAGGCCAATGAGGTGAAAGGACAAAGCCATGGCAAACAGTTTTGATCATCGGCAGAATTTCACGGAGCAATATTGCTGGGAGAGAAAAGGCACCACCTGAGGGAGGCACGCTCAAAAAAACTACCTTGGCCAGGAGACATGTTGCCCCCAGGCACTAGGGGTATCAGGCCTCAGCATTGTAAGGAGAGTTCACTGAAGTCCCTGATTGAAGTTTTCTCCGGTGTCCTACGTCTACGTTCCTAAAATTTACTGTGCGGTTTCTGATGACTCTGGGTTATGAACGGCCACCATTCACCGTTCTCCTTACACTCGTGCGTCTCCATCGACCTTAAAGGAAAGGGAGGACACGCAGATGCTGGCAGCTAAATTCAGCAGAGTTAGTGTCAACACAAAAGAGACAGCTCTGTGGTGACCCGTCTTCCATGGTAAAACAATTCCAAGGGAATATGAAATCTTCCCATCGCAATGACAATATGAGAGAATTGCCACCGGTGGATTTGCCGATGTGCCTATAAATATCTTCCTCAGGCCATGAAGTATTGAAGCACGGGAAACAAGGCGCTTCACCCTTTTCCCTATAGCAGAGAAACTTAAAGAGCCACTATTGACCTGTGAGACATGACGTTGCTGGAAGCTTCAGTGTACAGAGGCATGGGAACCTCAAAGTAGTTTCTTCCGTGTGAAAATAACAACCAGGCTGAACTTCATGGCATGGTTCCAGATTCCCAGAATTCCACGGGCTGTATTGCTCAGAGATAGAACCTACAGCTTGGGGCACACTTAATCTGAAAAACTTGCTGGACTCACGGCTTTCCCAAAGACCCAAGATTCTCAAAGAGCGAGCGTAAGTTTGACGGAAAAACAAACTGCCGGTGTCGCCTTTTGACCTTGAAACCGGCAAGAAGCAAGATTTCCCTTAAACCATGAATCTCAGAAACATTGTGACAGTGAAGTAAAACCAGGGAGAGCAGATGTACTTCCAGTACTCCAACACTTAAATTAGACCTCATACCTAAATCCTATCCTAAACAACCCTAATGCTAACCCTAAACTAGGTGAAAAGCTAACCCTAGGTGTAAACCTAAACAGAGATGTAACCCTAAGCCTAGGTCTAACTGTATTCTCCTAACCTTAAACTTAACCCTAACCTAAGGCTCACCCTAAACCAAGCCCGAACCCTAACCGTATGTCTACCCTAAGGCTAACCCTAATCCTAAACCCAAATCTGATGTGAACATGCAGCTCCCCCTACAACTAACCTTACTCCTAACCGTCATCCTTCGCCTGAGCCTAACATACCTCTATCCCTCACCTTCAATCGAAGCCTCCATATCACCGTTAATGTAATCCAATCCCTTAAACTAGACAGAGAGCTAAACTTAACCATAACCAAAACGGATGTAACACACAAACCGTAAGCCTGAACCCCACTCTTAACCTCGCACCCTGTCTAACCCTCACACAAATATTAACCCCAACCCATATCTAAAGAGTCAAGTTTACCATAGGCCTAAATGAGACAATAGGTTCGCTCATCCTTAAGCACTAAACCGTACTCTTACCTTCAACCTCACACTCACCCTACATTTGATCCTCAGACTTACCATAACCCGAATCCTCACACAGCCGTAACTCTAACGTGAACTCTAACTCTGTCCCTAAACTTGCCCAAGTGCCTGTACCTATGCCCGCCTAAAGTTAAACCTAAACCGAAATCTTCTGTGCCACCATTTTGCAGCAGTTTAAAGAAGTACACTGGGAAAGATTTTTCTGCAAGAAAGAAACTGCAGGCGGCGTGCCTGAACTGAGAATATCATGCTGCACGAGCTCTTTGGCCTCAGATGCTAGAAGTGATGTGAGTGGGCACTATAAAGAAATGGGAGTTTACTTTCTCCGTGATCATCAACCTTTGTGGATTCTCTTTGTTCTAGACACCTGAAATATAGACAGTTGTCCTGAGTCACATAAACCTCCACCGAGTGGTCTTAGTGAGGCACGGGAACTTGCCGTTATCAGAGAATTCCGAAGAAGGCTGAACGTCCACAATTAAATGGTCATTGCCCAGAAATGAAGCGCCAGCCGGATCAGCCTGGGAAACAAGCTTCCATTAGACAATGAAGATGTGAGAATCTGGTACGGCCCCACTTCATGGTTTCCATAGATCCATGCAATTCCGTGTTGAATTTCAGTCCGAAAATGAAACCGCTGGAGCCTCTGTTCAGCAGGCCCTGGTGTAGCTCCCAGAGGCACAATGGTGCTCCTCTAGAATTTGGACGAAAAAGATTTCACGGGAATAAGCAACCTTGATCAAGCCAGGTGGGTCTTGGAAAAACGAAATTGCTGCCTGTGCCTGGAATACTGACAAGCACACAAGTGTGTCACTCCATGGCGCATTCAGCACAGGAATCTGCAACGATTGAGCCAAGACAAAGGAAAGTTCAGGGAGGTAGCACCTGTGTAGAAAAGTATTTGTACTTCAAAGAGGAGGCCAATATTGTGAATCGACATACCCATGGCAAATAGTTTTCATCATCGGCAGAATTTCACGGAGCAATATTGCTGGGAGAGGAAAGGCACCATCTGAGGGTGGCACGCTCAAAAAACTACCTAGGGCATGAGCCGGGTTGCCCCCAGGCACTAGGGATGTCAGGCCTCAGCATTGTAAGGAGAGTTCACTGAAGTCCCTGAGTGAAGTTTTCTCCGGTGTCCTACGTCTACGTTCCTAAAATTTACAGTGCGGTTTCTGATGACTCTGGGTTACGAACGGCCACCATTCACCGTTCTCCTTACACTCATGCGTCTCCATCGACCTTAAAGGAAAGGGAGGACACGCAGATGCTGGCAGCTAAATTCAGCAGAGTTAGTGTCAACACAAAAGAGACAGCTCTGTGGTGACCCGTTTTCCATGGTAAACCATTTCCTAACGAATAAGAAATCTTCCCATCGCAATGACAATATGAGATAATTGCCACCGGTGGATTTGCCGATGTGCCTATAAACATCTTCTTCAGGCCATGAAGTAGTGAAGCACGGGAACCCAGGCGCTTCACCCTTTTCCCTGTAGCAGAAAAACGTAAAGAGCCACTATTGACCTGTGAGACATTACGTTGCTGAAAGCATCAGTGTACAGAGGCAGGGGAACCCAGGACAACTGTCTTTATTTCAGGCGTCTAGAACAAAGAGAATCCACAAAGGTTGATGATCACGGAGAAAGTAAACTCCCGTTTCTTTATACTTCCCACTCATGGCACTTCTAGCATCTGAGGCCAAAGAGCTCGTGCAGCATGATATTCTCAGTTCAGGCACGCCGCCTGCAGTTTCTTCCTTGCAGAAAAATCTTTCCCACTGTACTTCTTTAAACTGCTGCAAAATGATGGCACAGAAGATTTCGGTTTAGGTTTAACTTTAGACGGGCATAGGTACAGGCATTTGGGCATGTTTAGGGACAGAGTTAGAGTTCACGTTAGAGTTACGGCTGTGTGAGGATTTGGGTTCTGGTAAGTCTGAGGATCAAATGTAGGGTGAGTGTGAGGTTGAAGGTAATAGTAGGGGTTAGTGCTTAAGGATGAGCGAACCTAGTGTCTCATTTAGGCTGATGGTAAACTTGACTGTTTAGATATGGGTTGGGGTTAATATTTGTGGGAGGGTTAGACCGTGTGCGAGGTTGAGTTGGGGTCAGGCTTACGGTTAGTGTGTTACATCCGTTTTCATTAAGGTTAAGTTTAGCTCTCTGTCTAGTTTAAGGGATTGGTTTACATTAACGGTGAAATTGAGGTATCGATTGAAGGTGAGGGATAGAGTTAAGTTAGGTTCAGGCGAAGGATGACGGTTAGGAGTAAGGTTAGTTGTAGTGGGAACTGCATGTTCACATCCTATTTGGGGTTAGGATTAGGGTTAGCCTTAGGGTAGACATACGGTTAGCGTTAGGGCTTGGTTTAGGGTGAGCATTAGGTTATGGTTAAGTTTAAGTTTAGGAGTATACAGAGTTAGACCTAGGCTTAGGGTTACATCTCTGTTTAGGTTCAGACCTAGGGTTAGGTTTTCACCTAGGTTAGGGTTAGGATTAGGGTTGGTTTTAGGATAGGATTTAGGTTTGACGTTTAATTTAAGTGTTGGATTATTGGAAGTACATCGGCTCTCACTGGTTTTCCTTCATGATCAAAATGTTTCTGAGATACAAGGTTTAAGGGAAATCTTGCTTCTTGCCGGTTTCAAGGTAAAAAAGGCGCCACTGGCAGTTTGTTTTTTCCGTCAAACTTACGCTCGCTCTTTGAGAATCTTGGGTCTTTGGGAAAGCCGTGAGTCCAGCAAGCTTTTCAGATTGTGCCCCAAGCAGTAGGTTCTATCTCTGAGCAATACAGCCCGTGGAATTCCTAGGAATCTGGAACCCTGCCATGAAGTTCAGCCTGGTTGTTATTTTCACACGGAAGAAACTCCTTTGAGGTTCCCATGCCTCTGTACACTAATGCTTCCAGCAACGTCATGTCTCACAGCTCAATAGTGGCTCTTTAAGTTTCTCTGCTATAGGGGAAAAGGTGAAGCGCCTGGGATCCCGTGCTTCACTACTTCATGGCCTGAAGATGTTTGTAGGCACATCGGCAAATCCATCGGTGGCAATTCTCTCATATTGTCATTGCGATGGGAAGATTTCTTATTCCCTAGGAAATGTTTTACCCTGGAAGACGGGTCCCCACAGAGCTGTCTCTTTTGTGTTGAGACAAACTCTGCTGAATTTAGCTGCCAGCATCTGCGTGTCCTCCCTTTCCTTTAAGGTCGATGGAGACGCACGAGTGTAAGGAGAACGGTGAATAGTGGCCGTTCGTAACCCAGAGTCATCAGAAACCACACAGTAAATTTTAGGAACGTAGACGTAGGATACTGGAGAAAACTTCACTCAGGGACTTCAGTGAACTCTGCTTACAATGTTGAGGCCCGACACCCCTAGTGCCGGGGGCGACCCGTCTCTTGCCCTAGGTAGTTTTGTTGAGCGTGCCTCCCTCAGTTGGTGCCTTTTCTCTCCCCGCAATATTGCTCCATGAAACTCTGCCGATGAAAACTATTTGCCATGGGTATGTCGTTTCACAATATTGGCCTCCTCTTTGAAGAACAAATGCTTTTCTACACGGGTGCTGCCTCCCTGAACTTTCCTTTGTCTTGGCTCAATCGATGCAGATTCCTTGCTGAATGCGCCTTGGAGTGACACATGTGTGTGCTTGTCAGTATTCCAGGCACACGCAGCAATTTCGTTTTTCCAAGACCCACCTGGCTTGATCAAGGTTGCTTATTCCCATGAAAACGTTTTTCATCCAAATTCTAGAGGAGCACCATTGTGCCTCTGGGAGCTACACCAGGGCCTGCTGAACAGAGGCTCCAGCGGTTTCATTTTCGGACTGAAATTCAACACGGAATTGCATGGATCTATGGAAACTATGAAGTGTGGCCATACCAGATTCTCACATCTTCATTGTCTAATGGAAGCTTGTTTCCCAGGCTGATCCGGCTGTCGCTTCATTTCTGGGCAATGACCATTTAATTGTGGACGTTCAGCCTTCTTCGGAATTCTCTGATACCGGCAAGTTCCCATGCCTCACTAAGACCACTCGGTGGAGGTTTATGTGACTTAGGACAACTGTCTTTATTTCAGGCGTCTAGACCAAAGAGAATCCACAAAGGTTCATGATCACGGAGAAAGTAAACTCCCGTTTCTTTATAGTGCCCACTCATGTCACTTCTAGCATCTGAGGCCAAAGAGGTCGTGCAGTATGATATTCTCACTTCAGGCACGCCGCCTGCAGTTTCTTTCTTGCAGAAAAATCTTTCCCAGTGTACTTCTTTAAACTGCTGCAAAATGGTGGCACAGAAGATTTCGGTTTAGGTTTAACTTTAGACGGGCATAGGTACAGGCATTTGGGCATGTTTAGTGACAGAGTTAGAGTTCACGTTAGAGTTACGGCTGTGTGAGGATTCGGGTTCTGGTAAGTCTGAGGATCAAATGTAGGGTGAGTGTGAGGTTGAAGGTAATAGTAGGGTTTAGTGTTTAAGGATGAGCGAACCTATTGTTCCATTTAGGCTTAGGGTAAACTTGACTCTTTAGATATGTGTTGGGGTTAATATTTGTGTGAGGGTTAGACAGTGTGAGAGGTTGAGTTGGGGTCAGGCTTACGGTTTGTGTGTTACATCCGTTTTCATTAAGGTTAAGTTTAGCTCTCTGTCTAGTTTAAGGGATTGGTTTACATTAATGGTGAAATTGAGTTATCGATTGAAAGTGAGGGAAAGAGTTAAGTTAGGTTCAGGCGAAGAATGACGGTTAGGAGTAAGGTTAGTTGTAGGGGGAGCTGCATGTTCACATCAGATTTGGGGTTAGGATTAGGGTTAGCCTTAGGGTAGACATACGGTTAGCGTTAGGGCTTGGTTTAGGGTGAGCCTTAGGTTAGGGTTAAGTTTAAGGTTAGGAGAATACAGTTAGACCTAGGCTTAGGGTTACATCTCTGTTTAGGTTCAGACCAAGGGTTAGGTTTTCACCTAGGTTAGGGTTAGGATTAGGGTTGGTTTTAGGATAGGATTTAGGTTTGAGGTTTAATTTAAGTGTTGGATTATTGGAAGTACATCGGCTCTCACTGGTTTTCCTTCACGATCAAAATGTTTCTAAGATTCAAGGTTTAAGGGAAATCTTGCTTCTTGCCGGTTTCAAGGTAAAAAAGGCAACACCGGCAGTTTGTTTTTTCCGTCAAACTTACTCTCGCTCTTTGAGAATCATTGGTCTTTGGGAAAGCCGTGAGTCCAGCAAGCTTTTCAGATTGTGCCCCAAGCAGTAGGTTCTATCTCTGAGCAATACAGCCCGTGGAATTCCTAGGAATCTGGAACCCTGCCATGAAGTTCAGCCTGGTTGTTATCTTCACACGGAAGAAACTCGTTTGAGGTTCCCATGCCTCTGTACACTGATGCTTCCAGCAACGTCATGTCTCACAGGTCAATAGTGGCTCCTTAAGTTTCACTGGTCTAGGGAAAAGGGTGAAGCACCTGGGTTGCCGTGCTTCACTACTTCATGGCCTGAAGATGTTTGTAGGCACATCGGCAAATCCATCGGTGGCAATTCTCTCATATTGTCATTGCGATGGGAAGATTTCTTATTCCCTTGGAAATGTTTTACCATGGAAGACGGGTCCCCACAGAGCTGTCCCTTTTGTGTTGAGACAAACTCTGCTGAATTTAGCTGCCAACATCTGCGTGTCCTCCCTTTCCTTTAAGGTCGATGGAGACGCACGAGTGTAAGGAGAACGGTGAATAGTGGCCGTTCGTAACCCAGAGTCATCAGAAACCGCACAGTAAATTTTAGGAACGTAGACGTAGGATACTGGAGAAAACTTCACTCAGGGACTTCAGTGAACTCTGCTTACAATATTGAGGCCCGACACCCCTAGTGCCGGGGGCGACCCGTCTCCTGCCCTAGGTAGTTTTTTGAGCGTGCCTCCCTCAGGTGGTGCCTTTTCTCTCCCCGCAATATTGCTCCATGAAAATCTGCCGATGAAAACTATTTGCCATGGGTATGTCGTTTCACAATATTGGCCTCCTCTTTGAAGAACAAATGCTTATCTACACGGGTGCTGCCTCCCTGAACTTTCCTTTGTCTTGGCTCAATCGATGCAGATTCCTTGCTGAATGCGCCTTGGAGTGACACACGTGTGTGCTTGTCAGTATTCCAGGCACACGCAGCAATTTCATTTTTCCAAGACCCACCTGGATTGATCAAGGTTGCTTATTCCCGTGAAAACGTTTTTCGTCCAAATTCTAGAGCAGCACCATTGTGCCTCTGGGAACTACACCAGGGACTGCTGAACAGAGGCTCCAGCGGTTTCATTTTCAGACTGAAATTCAACACGGAATTGCATGGATCTATGGAAACCGTGAACTGTGGCCGTACCAGATTCTCACATCTTCATTGTCTAAGAGAAGCTAACAGGAACTTGGATTATCTAGGTTACCTAGCGGGCACTTGGACTATCTAGGTTAGTTAACGGGCACTTAGACTATGCAGGTAACCTTGCGGGCACATGGACAGTAGGTAACCAAGTGGGCACTTGGACTTCTATGTTAACGAACGGGCACTTGGACTATGTAGGTTGCCTAGCGGGCACTTGGACTATCTAGGTTAGCTAAGGGGAAATTGGATTATCTAGGTTACCTAGCGGGCACTTGGACTATCTTGGTTACCTAACGGGAACTTGGAAAATCTAGGTTAACTAGCGGGCACTTGGACTATCTAGGTTAACTAGCGAGCACTTGGACGATGCAGGTTCCCTAGCGGGCACTTGGACTTTCTAGGTTCCCTAACGGGCACTTGGACTATGTAGGTTCCCTAGCGGGCACTTGGACTATGTAGGTTAACTAGCAGGCCCTTGGACTATGTAGGTTAACTAGCGGGCACTTAGACTATCTAGGTTACGTAGCGGGCACTTGGACTATGTACACATCCTAGCGGGCACTTGGACTATCTAGGTTACCAAGAGGGCACTTGGACTATGTACGTCCCCTAGTGGGCACTTGGACTATCTAGGTTGCCTAAGGGGCAATAGGACTATCTAGGTTACCTAGCGGCACTTGGACTATCTAGGTTACCTAGCGGGCACTTGCACTATGTAAGTCAACTAGCGGGCCCTTGGACTATCTAGGTTAGCTTACGGGCACTTGGACTGTGTAGGTTATCTAGAGGGTACTTGGACTATGAAGGTTAATAGAGCGCACTTGGACTATGTAGGTTAACTAGCAGGCACTTGGACCATCTAGGTTAACTAGCGGGCCCATTGACTATCTAGGTTAACTAGGGGCCTTTGACGATCTAGGTTAGCAAACGGGCACTTGGACTATGTAGGTTACCTAGCGGGCACTTGGACTATGTGGGTACCCTAGCGGGCACTTGGACTATGTAGGTTAACTAGCAGGCACTTTGACTATGTACGTTTCCTAGCGGGCACTTGGACTATCTATGTTAACTAGCGGGCACATGGACTATGTAGGTTCCCTAGCGGGCACATGGACTGTATTGGTTCCTTAAAGGGCACTTGGACTATGTAGGTTCCCTAGCAGGCACTAGGACTATGAAGGTTCCCTAGCGGGCACATGGACTATATAGGTTAACTAGCAGGCCCTTGGATTATATAGGCTAACTAACGGGTTCTTGGACTATCTAAGTTACCTAGCGGGCACTTGGACTATTTAGATTATCTAGCGGACACTTGGAAGATCTAGGTTTACTAGCGGGCACTTGGACAATCTAGGTTACCTAGCTGGACCTTGGACTATGTAGGTTAACTAGCAGGCACTTGAACTATCAGGTTAACTAGAGGTCACTTGGACTATGTAGGTAACCTAGCGGGAACTTGGACTGTCTAGGTTACCTAGCGGGCAAATGGACTATCTAGGTTACCTAACATGCAATTGGACTATCTAGGTTACCTGACGGGCCCTTGTACTATCTAGGTTAACTAGCGGGCACTACGACTATCTAGGTTACCTAGCGGGCCCTTGGACTATGTAGGTTACCTAGCGGGCATTTGGACTATCTAGGTTAACGAATGAACACTTGGACTATGTAGGTTACCTAGCGGGCACTTGGACTATCTAGGTTAGTTAACAGGAACTTGGAATATCTAGGTTACCTAGCGGGCACTTGGACTATGTAGGTTACCTTGCGGGAACTAGGACTATATAGGTTACCTTGCGGGCACTTGGACTATCTAGGTTACCTAACGGGAACTTGGACTATGTAGGTTAACTAGAGGACACTTGGACGATCTAGGTTAACTAGCGGGCACTTTGATGATCTAGGTTAGCAAACGGGCACTTGGACTATGTAGGTTACGTAGCAGGCACTTGGACTGTCTAGGTAACCTAGTGGGCACTTGGACTATCTAGGTTAACGAACGGGCACTTAGACTATGTAGGTTACCTAGCGGGCACTTGGACTATCTATATTAGCTAACGGGCACTTGGACTATCTAAGTTACCTAGCGGGCACATGGACTATGTAGGTTACCTAGCGGGGCACTTGGACTATCTAGGTTAACGAACGGGCACTTGGACTATGTAGGTTACCTAACAGGAACTTGGACTATCTAGGTTAACTAGCGGGCACTTGGACGATGCAGGTTCCCTAGCAGGCACTTTGACTATGTAGGTTCCCTAGCGGGCACTTGGACTATATGGGTACCCTAGCGGGCATTTGGACTATGTAGGATACCTAACGGGCATTTGGACTACGTAGGTTCCCTAGCGGGAACTTGGATTATGTAGGTTCCCTTCTTGCACTTGGACTATGTAGGTTACTAGCGGGCATTTGGACTATGTAGGTTACCTAGTGGGCACTTGGAATATGTAGGTTCCCTATCGGGCACTTGGACAACGTAGGTTAATTAGTGGGCGCTAGGACTATGTACGTTACCTAGCGGGCACTTGGACTATGTAGGTTAACTAGCGGGAACTTGGACGAACTAGGTTAACGAGCGGGCCCTTGGACTATGTAGGTTACCTAGTGGGCACTTGAACTATCTAGGTTAGCTAACAGGAACTTGGACTATCTAGGTTACCTAGCGGGCACTTCGACTACGTAGGTTACCTAGCGGGCACTTGGAATATGTAGGTTATGTAGCGGGCACTTGGACTATCTAGGTTACCTAGCGAGCACTTAGACTATGTAGGTTAACTAGCGGGCACTTGGACGTACTAAGTTAACTAGTGGGCACTTGGATGATATCGCTTAACTAGCGGGCACTTGGATTATCTAGGTTAGCTAGCAGGCACTTGAACTATGTAGGTTAACTAGTGGGCCCTTAGACGATCTAGGTTAGCTAACGGGCACTTGGACTATGTAGGTTAATTAGCATGTATTTGGATTATGTAGGTGCCCTAGCGGGCATTTGGACTATATAGATTACCTACCGGGCACTTGTACTTTGTAGGTTAACTAGCGGGCACTTGGACTATATAGGTTAACTAGCGGGCACTTGGATTAGCGAGGTTACCTAGCGTGCACTTGAACCATGTAGGTTAACTAGTTTCCCTGGACTATCTAGGTTAGCTAACGGGCACTTGGACTATGTAGGTTAATTAGCGTGCACTTGGATTATGTAGGTGCCCTAGTGGGCATTTTGACTATATAGATTACCTAGCGGGCACTTGGACTTGTAGGTTACCTAGCTGGTACTTGGACTATCTAGGTTACCTAGCGGGCACTTGGACTATCTAAGTTCCCTTGCGGGCACTTGGACTATATAGGTTCCTTAAAGGTCACTTGGACTATGAAGGTTCCCTAGCGGGCACTTGGACTATGTATGTTCCCTAGCAGGCCCTTTGACTATGTAAGTTCCCTAGCGGGCACTTCGACTATGTGGGTTCCCTAGCGGGCACTAGGACTATGTAGGTTACCTAGCGGGCCCTTGGACTACGTAGGTTAACAAGCGGGCACTTTGACTATCTAGGTTAACTAGCGGGCCCATTGACTATCTAGGTTAACTAGGGGCCTTTGACAATCTAGGTTAGCAAATGGGCACTTGGTCTATGTAGGTTACCTAGCGGGCACTTGGACTATGTGGGTACCCTAGCGGGCATTTGGACTATCTAGGTTACCTAACGGGCACTTGGACTATGTGGGTACCCTAGCGGGCACTTGGACAATGTAGGTTAACTAGCGGGCACTTGGACTATGTAGGTTAACTAGCAGGCACTTGGAAAATCTAGGTTACCTAGCAGGCACTTGGACTATGTACATTTCCTAGCGGGCACTTGGACTATCTATGTTAACTAGCGGGCACATGGACTATGTAGGTTCCCTAGCGGGCACATGGACTACATAGGTTAACTAGCGGGCCCTGGGATTATATAGGTTACCTAACGGGTACTTGGACTATCTAAGTTACCTAGAGGGCACTTGGACTATTTAGATCAACTAGCAGGCACTTTGAAGATCTAGGTTAGCAAACGGGCACTTGGACTCTGTAGGTTACCTAGCAGGCACTTGGACTGTCTAAGATAACGAACGGGCACTTGGACTATGTAGGTTACCTAGCGGGCACTTGGACTATCTTTGTTAGCTAACGGGGACTTGGACAATCTAAGTTACCTAGTGAGCACTTGGACTATGTAGGTTACCTCGCGGGCCCTTGGAGTATGTAGATTACCTAGCGGGCACTTGGACTATCTAGGTTAACGAACGGGCACTTCGACTATGTAGGTTAGCTAAAAGGAACTTGGACTATCTAGGTTAACTAGCGGGCACTTGGACGATGCAGGTTCCCTAGCGGGCACTTTGACTATGTAGGTTCCCTAGAGAGCACTTGGACTATGTGGGTACACTAGCGGACATTTGGACTATCTAGGTTACCTAACGGGCATTTGGACTATGTAGGTTCCCTAGCGGGCACTTGGATTATGTAGGTTCCCTTCTTGCACTTGGACTATGTAGGTTACTAGCGGGCATTTGGACTATGTAGGTTACCTAGCGGGCACTTGGACTATGTAGGTTAACTAGTGGGCGCTAGAACTATGTAGGTTACCTAGCGGGCACTTGGTCTATGTAGGTTAAATAGCGGGCACTTTGACTATCTAGGTTAACTAGCGGACACTTGGACGAACAAGGTTAACGAGCGGGCCCTTGGACTATGTAGGTTCCCATCGGGCACTTGGACAATGTATGTTAACTAGCGGGCGCTAGGACTATGTAGGTGCCCAAGCGGGCATTTGGACTATATAGATTACCAAGCGCGCACTTGGATTTTGTAGGTTACCTAGCGGGCACTTGGACTATCTAGGTTACCTAGCGGGCACTTGGACTATCTAGGTTCCCTAGCGGGCACTTGGACTATATAAGTTCCCTAAAGGGCACTTGGACTATGTAGGTTCCCTTGCAGGCACTCAGACTATGAATGTTCCCTAGCGGGCACTTGGACTATGTAGGTTCCCTAGCAGGCCCTTTTACTATGTAAGTGCTCTAACGGGCACTTGGACTATGTGGGTTCCCTAGCGGGCATTTGGACTATCTAGGTTAGCTTACGGGCACTTGGACTATGTAGGTTAACTAGAGGGCACTTGTACTATGTAGGTTAACTAGCGGGCACTTGCACCATCTAGGTTAACTAGCGGGCACTTGGACTATATAGGTTAACTAGCGGGCTCTTGGATTAGCTAGGTTACCCAGCGGGCACTTGAACCATGTAGGTTAACTAGTTGGCCCTTGGACTATCTAGGTTAGCTAACGGGCACTTGGACTTGTGGGTTACCTAGCGGGCACTTGGACTATCTAGGCTCCCTATCGGGCACTTTGACTATGTAGGTTAACAAGAGGGCCCTTGGACTATCTAGGTTCCCTAGCGGGCACTTGGTCTATGTACATACCCTAGCGGGCACTTGTACTATCTAAGTTACCTAGCGGGCACTTGACTATGTACGTCCCCTAGTGGGCACCTGGACTATCTAGGTTAACTAACGGGCACTAGGACTATCTATGTTAACTAGCGGGCAAATGGTCTATCTAGGTTACTTGGCGGGCACTTTGTCTATGTAGGTCAACTAGCGGGATCTTGAACTATCTAGGTTAGCTAACGGACACTTGGACTATGTAAATTCCCTAGCGGGCACTTGGATTATGTAGGTTCCCTATCAGGCACTTGGACTATGTAGGTATCTAGCGGGCATTTGGACTATGTAGGTTACCTAACAGGCACTTGGTCTATGTACGTTAACTAGCGGGCACAAGGACTATGTAGGTTACCAACGGGCACTTGGACTATCTAGGTTAGGTAACGGGCACTTGGACTATCTAGGTTATCTAGTGGAAACTTGGACAATGTAGGTTACCTAGCGGGTACTTTGACTATCTTGGTTACCTAGCGGGCACTTGTACTATGTAGGTTAACTAGCGGACACTTGGACGAACTAGGTTAAAGAGCGGGCCATTGGACTATGTAGGTTACCTAGCGGGCACTTGGACTATCTAGGTTAGCTAACAGGAACTTGGACTATATAGGTTACCTAGCGGGCACTTGGACTATCTAGGTTACCTAATGGGAACTTGGAAAATCTAGGTTAACTAGCGGGCACTTGGACTATCTAGGTTAACTAGTGAGCACTTGGACGATGTAGGTTCCCTAGCGGGCACTTGGTCTTTCTAGGTTCCCTAACGGGCACTTGGACTATGTAGGTTCCCTAGCGGGCACTTGGACTATGTAGGTTAACTAGCAGGCCCTTGGACTATGTAGGTTAACTAGCGGGCACTTAGACTATCTAAGTTACCTAGCGGGCACTTGGACTATGTACACATCCTAGCGGGCACTTGGACTATCTAGGTTACCAAGAGGGCACTTGGACTATGTACGTCCCCTAGTGGGCACTTGGACTATCTAGGTTGCCTAACGGGCAATGGGACAATCTAGGTTACCTAGCGGCACTTGGACTATCTAGGTTACCTAGCGGGCACTTGGACTATGTAAGTCAACTAGCGGGCCCTTGGACTATCTAGGTTAGCTTACGGGCACTTGGAAAGTGTAGGTTATCTAGAAGGCACTTGGACTATGAAGGTTAATAGAGGGCACTTGGACTATGTAGGTTAACTAGCAGGCACTTGGACCATCTAGGTTAACTAGCGGGCACTTGGACTATATAGGTTAACTAGCGGGCACTTGGATTAGCGAGGTTACCTAGCGTGCACTTGAACCATGTAGGTTAACTAGTTTCCCTTGGAATATCTAGGTTAGCTAACGGGCACTTGGACTATGTAGGTTAATTAGCGTGCACTTGGATTATGTAGGTGCCCTAGTGGGCATTTTGACTATATAGATTACCTAGCGGGCACTTGGACTTGTAGGTTACCTAGCGGGTACTTGGACTATCTAGGTTACCTAGCGGGCACTTGGACTATCTAAGTTCCCTAGCGGGCACATGGACTATATAGGTTCTTAAAGGGCACTTGGACTATGTAGGTTCCCTAGCAGGCACTAGGACTATGAAGGTTCCCTAGCGGGCACTTGGACTATGTATGTTCCCTAGCAGGCCCTTTGATTATGTAAGTTCCCTAGCGGGCACTTCGACTATGTGGGATCCCTAGTGGGCACTAGGACTATGTAGGTTACCTAGCGGGCCCTTGGACTATGTAGGTTAACAAGCGGGCACTTTGACTATCTAGGTTAACTAGCGGGCCCATTGACTATCTAGGTTAACTAGGGGCCTTTGACAATCTAGGTTAGCAAACGGGCACTTGGACTATGTAGGTTACCTAGCGGGCACTTGGACTATGTGGGTACCCTAGCGGGCACTTGGACAATGTAGGTTAACTAGCGGGCGCTAGGACTATGTAGGTTACCTAGCGGGCACTTGGACTATGTAGGTTAACTAGCAGGCACTTGGACAATCAAGGTTACCTAGCAGGAAATTGGACTATGTACGTTTCCTAGTGGGCGCTTGGACTATCTATGTTAACTAGCGGGCACATGGACTATGTAGGTTCCCTAGCGGGCACATGGACTATATAGGTTAACTAGCAGGCCCTTGGATTATATAGGTTAACTAACGGGTTCTTGGACTATCTAAGTTACCTAGAGGGCACTTGGACTATTTAGATTATCTAGCGGACACTTGGAAGATCTAGGTTTACTAGCGGGCACTTGGACAATCTAGGTTACCTAGCTGGACCTTGGACTATGTAGGTTAACTAGCAGGCACTTGAACTATCAGGTTAACTAGAGGTCACTTGGACGATGTAGGTAACCTAGCGGGAACTTGGACTGTCTAGGCTACCTAGCAGGCAAATGGACTATCTAGGTTACCTGACGGGCCCTTGTACTATCTAGGTTAACTAGCGGGCACTACGACTATCTAGGTTACCTAGCGGGCCCTTGGACTATGTAGGTTACCTAGCGGGCATTTGGACTATCTAGGTTAACGAATGAACACTTGGACTATGTAGGTTACCTAGCGGGCACTTGGACTATCTATGTTAGTTAACAGGAACTTGGAATATCTAGGTTACCTAGCGGGCACTTGGACTATGTAGGTTACCTTGCGGGAACTAGGACTATATAGGTTACCTTGCGGGCACTTAGACTATCTAGGTTACCTAACGGGAACTTGGACTATGTAGGTTAACTAGAGGACATTTGGACGATCTAGGTTAGTAAACGGGCACTTGGACTATGTAGGTTACCTAGCAGGCACTTGGACTGTCTAGGTAACCTAGTGGGCACATGGACTATCTAGGTTAACGAACGGGCACTTAGACTATGTAGGTTACCTAGAGGGCACTTGGACTATCTATATTAGCTAACGGACACTTGGACTATCTAAGTTACCTAGCGGGCACATGGACTATGAGGTTACCTAGCGGGGCACTTGGACTATCTAGGTTAACGAACGGGCACTTGGACTATGTAGGTTTCCTAACAGGAACTTGGACTATCTAGGTTAACTAGCGGGCACTTGGACGATGCAGGTTCCCTAGCAGGCACTTTGACTATGTAGGTTCCATAGCGGGCACTTGGACTATGTGGATACCCTAGCGGGCATTTGGACTATGTAGGATACCTAACGGGCATTTGGAATACGTAGGTTCCCTAACGGGAACTTGGATTATGTAGGTTCCCTTCTTGCACTTGGACTATGTAGGTTACTAGCGGGCATTTGGACTATGTAGGTTACCTTGCGGGCACTTGTACTATCTAGGTTACCTAATGGAACTTGGACTCTGTAGGTTAACTAGAGGACACTTGGACGATCTAGGTTAACTAGCGGGCACTTGGACTATGTAGGTTAACTAGCGGGCACTTTGACGATCTAGGTTAGCAAACGGGCACTTGGACTATGTAGGTTACCTAGCAGGCACTTGGACTGTCTAGGTAACCTAGTGGGCACTTGGACTATCTAGGTTAACGAACGGGCACTTAGACTATGTAGGTTACCTAGTGGGCACTTGGACTATCTATATTAGCTAACGGGCACTTGGACTATCTAAGTTACCTAGCGGGCACATGGACTATGTAGGTTACCTACCGGGGCACTTGTACTATCTAGGTTAACGAACGGGCACTTGGACTATGTAGGTTACCTAACAGGAACTTGGACTATCTAGGTTAACTAGCGGGCACTTGGACGATGCAGGTTCCCTAACAGGCACTTTGACTATGTAGGTTCCATAGCGGGCACTTGGACTATGTGGATACCCTAGCGGGCATTTGGACTATGTAGGATACCTAACGGGCATTTGGACTACGTAGGTTCCCTAACGGGAACTTGGATTATGTAGGTTCCCTTCTTGCACTTGGACTATGTAGGTTACTAGCGGGCATTTGGACTATGTAGGTTACCTTGCGGGCACTTGCACTATCTAGGTTACCTAATGGAACTTGGACTCTGTAGGTTAACTAGAGGACACTTGGACGATCTAGGTTAACTAGCGGGCACTTGGACTATGTAGGTTAACTAGCGGGCACTTTGACGATCTAGGTTAGCAAACGGGCACTTGGACTATGTAGGTTACCTAGCAGGCACTTGGACTGTCTAGGTAACCTAGTGGGCACTTGGACTATCTAGGTTAACAAACGGGCACTTAGACTATGTAGGTTACCTAGTGGGTACTTGGACTATCTATATTAGCTAACGGGCACTTGGACTATCTAAGTTACCTAGCGGGCACATGGACTATGTAGGTTACCTACCGGGGCACTTGGACTATCTAGGTTAACGAACGGGCACTTGGACTATGTAGGTTACCTAACAGGAACTTGGACTATCTAGGTTAACTAGCGGGCACTTGGACGATGCAGGTTCCCTAACAGGCACTTTGACTATGTAGGTTCCATAGCGGGCACTTGGACTATGTGGGTACCCTAGCGGTCATTTGGACAATGTAGGATACCTAACGGGCATTTGGACTACGTAGGTTCCCTAGCGGGAGCTTGGATTATGTAGGTTCCCTTCTTGCACTTGGACTATGTAGGTTACTAGCGGGCATTTGGACTATGTAGGTTACCTAGTGGGCACTTGGAATATGTAGGTTCCCTATCGGGCACTTGGACAACGTAGGTTAATTAGTGGGCGCTAGGACTATGTAGGTTACCTAGCGGGCACTTGGACTATGTAGGTTAACTAGCGGGCACTTGAACGAACTAGGTTAACGAGCGGGCCCTTGGACTATGTAGGTTACCTAGTGGGCACTTGAACTATCTAGGTTAGCTAACAGGAACTTGGACTATCTAGGTTACCTAGCGGGCACTTCGACTACGTAGGTTACCTAGCGGGCACTTGGAATATGTAGGTTATGTAGCGGGCACTTGGACTATCTAGGTTACCTAGCGGGCACTTAGACTATGTAGGTTAACTAGCGGGCACTTAGACTATGTAGGTTAACTAGCGGGCACTTGGACGTACTAAGTTAACTAGTGGGCACTTGGATGATATCGCTTAACTAGCGGGCACTTGGATTATCTATGTTAGCTAGCGGGCACTTGACCTATGTAGGTTAACTAGTGGGCCTTTAGACGATCTAGGTTAGCTAACGGGCACTTGGACTATGTAGGTTAATTAGCATGTATATGGATTATGTAGGTGCCCTAGCGGGCATTTGGACTATATAGATTACCTACCGGGCACTTGTACTTTGTAGGTTAACTAGCGGGCACTTGGACTATATAGGTTAACTAGCGGGCACTTGGATTAGCGAGGTTACCTAGCGTGCACTTGAACCATGTAGGTTAACTAGTTTCCCTTGGACTATCTAGGTTAGCTAACGGGCACTTGGACTATGTAGGTTAATTAGCGTGCACTGGATTATGTAGGTGCCCTAGCGGGCATTTTGACTATATAGATTACCTAGCGGGCACTTGGACTTGTAGGTTACCTAGCGGGTACTTGGTCTATCTAGGTTACCTAGCGGGCACTTGGACAATCTAAGTTCCCTAACGGGCACTTGGACTGTATTGGTTCCTTAAAGGGCACTTGGACTATGTAGGTTCCCTAGCAGGCACTAGGACTATGAAGGTTCCCTAGCGGGCACATGGACTATATAGGTTAACTAGCAGGCCTGTGGATTATATAGGCTAACTAACGGGTTCTTGGACTATCTAAGTTACCTAGCGGGCACTTGGACTATTTAGATTATCTAGCGGACACTCGGAAGATCTAGGTTTACTAGCGGGCACTTGGACAATCTAGGTTACCTAGCTGGCCCTTGGACTATGTAGGTTAACTAGCAGGCACTTGAACTAACAGGTTAACTAGAGGTCACTTGGACTATGTAGGTAACCTAGCGGGAACTTGGACTGTGTAGGTTACCTACCGGGCAAATGGACTATCTAGGTTACCTGACGGGCCCTTGTACTATCTAGGTTAACTAGCGGGCACTACGACTATCTAGGTTACCTAGCAGGCCCTTGGACTATGTAGGTTACCTAGCGGGCATTTGGACTATCTAGGTTAACGAATGAACACTTGGACTATGTAGGTTACCTAGCGGGCACTTGGACTATCTAGGTTAGTTAACAGGAACTTGGAATATCTAGGTTACCTAGCGGGCACTTGGACTATGTAGGTTACCTTGCGGGAACTTGGACTATGTAGGTTACCTTGCGGGCACTTGGACTATCTAGGTTACCTAACGGGAACTTGGACTATGTAGGTTAACTAGAGGACACTTGGACGATCTAGGTTAACTAGCGGGCACTTGGACTATGTAGGTTAACTAGCGGGCACTTTGACGATCTAGGTTAGCAAACGGGCACTTGGACTATGTAGGTTACCTAGCAGGCACTTGGACTATCTAGGTAACCTAAGGGGCACTTGGACTATCTAGGTTAACGAACGGGCACTTAGACTATGTAGGTTACCTAGCGGGCACTTGGACTATCTATATTAGCTAACGGGCACTTGGACTATCTAAGTTACCTAGCGGGCACATGGACTATGTAGGTTACCTAGCGGGGCACTTGGACTATCTAGGTTAACGAACGGGCACTTGGACTATGTAGGTTACCTAACAGGAACTTGGACTATCTAGGTTAACTAGCGGGCACTTGGACGATGCAGGTTCCCTAGCAGGCACTTTGACTATGTAGGTTCCATAGCGGGCACTTGGACTATGTGGGTACCCTAGCGGGCATTTGGACTATGTAGGATACCTAACGGGCATTTGGACTACGTAGGTTCCCTAGCGGGAACTTGGATTATGTAGGTTCCCTTCTTGCACTTGGACTATGTAGGTTACTAGCGGGCATTTGGACTATGTAGGTTACCTTGCGGGCACTTGGACTATCTAGGTTACCTAACGGGAACATGGACAATGTAGGTTAACTAGAGGACACTTGGACGATCTAGGTTAACTAGCGGGCACTTGGACTATGTAGGTTAACTAATGGGCACTTTGACGATCTAGGTTAGCAAACGGGCACTTGGACTATGTAGGTTACCTAGCAGGCACTTGGACTGTCTAGGTAACCTAGAGGGCACTTGGACTATCTAGATTAACGAACGGGCACTTAGACTATGTAGGTTACCTAGCGGGCACTTGGACTATCTATATTAGCTAACGGGCACTTGGACTATCTAAGTTACCTAGCGGGCACATGGACTATGTAGGTTACCTAGAGGGGCACTTGGACTATCTAGGTTAACGAACGGGCACTTGGACTATGTAGGTTACCTAACAGGAACTTGGACTATCTAGGTTAACTAGCGGGCACTTGGACGATGCAGGTTCCCTAGCAGGCACTTTGACTATGTAGGTTCCCTAGCGGGCACTTGGACTATGTGGGTACCCTAGCGGGCATTTGGACTATGTAGGATATAACGGGCATTTGGACTAGGTAGGTTCCCTAGCGGGAACTTGGATTATGTAGGTTCCCTTCTTGTACTTGGACTATGTAGGTTACTAGCGGGCATTTGGACTATTTAGGTTACCTATTGGGCACTTGGAATATGTAGGTTCCCTATCGGGCACTTGGACAACGTAGGTTAATTAGTGGGCGCTAGGACTATGTAGGTTACCTAGCGGGCACTTGGACTATGTAGGTTAACTAGCGGGCACTTGGACGAACTAGGTTAACGAGCGGGCCCTTGGACTATGTAGGTTACCTAGCGGGCACTTGAACTATCTAGGTTAGCTAACAGGAACTTGGACTATCTAGGTTACCTAGCAGGCACTTCGACTATGTAGGTTATCTAGCGGGCACTTGGAATATGTAGGTTATGTAGCGGGCACTTGGACTATCTAGGTTACCTAGCGGGCACTTAGACTATGTAGGTTAACTAGCGGGCACTTGGACGTACTAAGTTAACTAGTGGGCACTTGGATGATATCGCATAACTAGCGGGCACTTGGATTATCTAGGTTAGCTAGCGGGCACTTGAACTATGTAGGTTAACTAGTGGGCCCTTAGACGATCTAGGTCAGCTAACGGGCACTTGGACTATGTAGGTTAATTAGCATGTATTTGGATTATGTAGGTGCCCTAGCGGGCATTTGGACTATGTAGGTTAACTAGCAGGCACTTGGACCATCTAGGTTAACTAGTTTCCCTTGGAATATCTAGGTTAGCTAACGGGCACTTGGACTATGTAGGTTAATTAGCGTGCACTTGGATTATGTAGGTGCCCTAGTGGGCATTTTGACTATATAGATTACCTAGCGGGCACTTGGATTTGTAGGTTACCTAGCGGGTACTTGGACTATCTAGGTTACCTAGCGGGCACTTGGACTATATAGGTTCCTTTAAGGGCACTTGGACTATGTAGGTTCCCTAGCAGGCACTAGGACTATGAAGGTTCCCTAGCGGGCACTTGGACTATGTATGTTCCCTAGCAGGCCCTTTGACTATGTAAGTTCCCTAGCGGGCACTTTGACTATGTGGGTTCCCTAGTGGGCACTAGGACTATGTAGGTTACCTAGCGGGCCCTTGGACTATGTAGGTTAACAAGCGGGCACTTTGACTATCTAGGTTAACTAGCGGGCCCATTGACTATCTAGGTTAACTAGGGGCCTTTGACGATCTAGGTTAGCAAACGGGCACTTGGACTATGTAGGTTACCTAGCGGGCACTTGGAATATGTGGGTACCCTAGCGGGCATTTGGACTATCTAGGTTACCTAACGGGCACTTGGACTATGTGGGTACCCTAGCGGGCACTTGGACAATGTAGGTTAACTAGCGGGCACTTGGACTATGTAGGTTAACTAGCAGGCACTTGGACAATCTAGGTTACCTAGCAGGCACTTGGACTATGTACATTTCCTAGCGGGCACTTGGACTATCTATGTTAACTAGCGGGCACATGGACTATGTAGGTTCCCTAGCGGGCACATGGACTACGTAGGTTAACTAGCGGGCCCTTGGATTACATAGGTTACCTAACGGGTACTTGGACTATCTAAGTTACCTAGAGGGCACTTGGACTATTTAGATTAACTAGCGGGCACTTTGAAGATCTAGGTTAGCAAACGGGCACTTGGACTCTGTAGGTTACCTAGCAGGCACTTGGACTGTCTAAGATAACGAACGGGCACATGGACTATGTAGGTTACCTAGCGGGCACTTGGACTATCTTTGTTAGCTAACGGGGACTTGGACAATCTAAGTTACCTAGCGAGTACTTGGACTATGTAGGTTACCTCACGGGCCCTTGGAGTATGTAGATTACCTAGCGGGCACTTGGACTATCTAGGTTAACGAACGGGCACTTGGACTATGTAGGTTAGCTAAAAGGAACTTGGACTATCTAGGTTAACTAGCGGGCACTTGGACGATGCAGGTTCCCTAGCGGGCACTTTGACTATGTATGTTCCCTAGAGAGCACTTGGACTATGTGTGTACACTAGCGGGCATTTGGACTATCTAGGTTACCTAAAGGGCATTTGGACTATGTAGGTTCCCTTGCGGGCACTTGGATTATGTAGGTTCCCTTCTTGCACTTGGACTATGTAGGTTACTAGCGGGCATTTGGACTATGTAGGTTACCTAGCGGGCACTTGGACTATGTAGGTTAACTAGTGGGCGCTAGAACTATGTAGGTTACCTAGCAAGCACTTGGACTATTTAGGTTAAATAGCGGGCACTTTGACTATCTAGGTAAACTAGCGGACACTTGGACGAACAAGTTTAACGAGCGGGCCCTTGGACTATGTAGGTTACCTAGCAGGCACTTGGACTATGCAGGTTCCCTATCGGGCACTTGGACAATGTATGTTAACTAGCGGGCGCTAGGACTATGTAGGTGCCCAAGCGGGCATTTGGACTATATAGATTACCAAGCGCGCACTTGGATTTTGTAGGTTACCTCGCGGGCACTTGGACTATCTAGGTTACCTAGCGGGCACTTGGACTATCTAGGTTCCCTAGCGGGCACTTGGACTATATAAGTTCCCTAAAGGGCATTTGGACTATGTAGGTTCCCTTGCAGGCACTCAGACTATGAATGTTCCCTAGCGGGCACTTGGACTATGTAGGTTCCCTAGCAGGCCCTTTTACTATGTAAGTGCTCTAACGGGCACTTGGACTATGTGGGTTCCCTAGCGGGCATTTGGACTATCTAGGTTAGCTTACGGGCACTTGGACTATGTAGGTTAACTAGAGGGCACTTGTACTATGTAGGTTAACTAGCGGGCACTTGGATTAGCTAGGTTACCCAGCGGGCACTTTGACTATGTAGGTTAACAAGCGGGCCCTTGGACTATCTAGGTTCCCAGGCGGGCACTTGGTCTATGTACATACCCTAGCGGGCACTTGTACTATCTAGGTTACCTAGCGGGCACTTGGACTATGTACGTCCCCTAGTGGGCACCTGGACTATCTAGGTTAACTAACGGGCACTAGGACTATCTATGTTAACTAGCGGGCACATGGTCTATCTAGGTTACTTGGCGGGCACTTTGTCTATGTAGGTCAACTAGCGGGATCTTGAACTATCTAGGTTAGCTAACGGGCACTTGGACTATGTAAATTCCCTAGCGGGCACTTGGATTATGTAGGTTCCCTATCAGGCACTTGGACTATGTAGGTTAACTAGCGGGCACAAGGACTATGTAGGTTACCAACGGGCACTTGGACTATCTAGGTTAGGTAACGGGCACTTGGACTATCTAGGTTCCCTAGTGGAAACTTGGAAAATGTAGGTTACCTAGCGGGCACTTTGACTATATTGGTTACCTAGCGGGCAATTGTACTATGTAGGTTAACTTGCGGACACTTGGACGAACTAGGTTAACGAGCGGGCCATTGGACTTTGTAGGTTACCTAGCGGGCACTTGGACTATCTAGGTTAGCTAACAGGAACTTGGACTATCTAGGTTACCTAGCGGGCACTTGGACTATCTAGGTTAGCTAACGGGCACTTGGAGTATCTAGGTTACCTAGCAGGCACTTGGACTATCTAGGTTACCTAACGGGCACTTGGACTATGCAGGATACCTAGCGGGCACTTGGACTATGTATGTCCCCTAGTGGGCACTTGGACTATCTAGGTTAACTAACGTGCACTAGGACTATCTAAGTTAACTAGGGGGCACTTGGTCTATCTAGGTTAGCTAACGGGCACTTGGATTATGTAAGTTAACTAGCGGGCACTTGGACTATGTAGGTTAACTAGCGGACACGTGGACGATCTAGGTTAACTAGGGGCCCCTTGCACTATGTAGATTAACTAGCGGGCCCTTGGACTATCTAGGTTAGCTTACGGGCACTTGGACTATGTACGTTAATTAGCGGGTACTTGGACTATGTAGGTGCCCTAGCGGGCACTTGGACTATCTAGGTTACCTAGCGTGCACTTGAACTATCTACGTTACCTAGAGGGTACTTGGACTATCTAGGTTAACTAGCGGGCACTTGGACTATCGAGGTTAACTAACGGGCACTTGGACTATGTAAGTTCCCTAGCGGGCACTTGGATTATGTAGGTTCCCTATCAGGCAATTTGACTATGTATGTTACTAGCAGGCATTTGGTCTATATAGGTAACCTAACGGGCACTTGGACTATGTAGGTTCCGTATCGGGCACTTGGACTATGTTGGTTAACTAGCGGGCACTAGGACTATGTAGGTTACCTAGCGGGCACTTGGACTATCTAGGTTAACTAACAGGAACTTGGACTATCTAGGTTACCTAGCGGGCACTTGGACTATCTAGGTTAACTAGCGGACACTTGGACTTACTAGGTTAACGAGCGGGCCCTTGGACTATGTAGGTTACCTAGCAGGCACATGGAGTATCTGGGTTAGCTAACAGGAACTTGTACTATCTAGGTTACCTAGCGGGCACTTGGATTATCTAGGTTAGCTAACGGGCACTTGGACTATGCAGGTAAACTTGCGGGCACTTGGACAGTCTAGGTTACCTTCCGGGCACTTGGACTTCTATGTTAACGAACGGGCACTTGGACTATGTAGGTTGCCTAGCGGGCACTTGGACTATCTAGGTTAGCTAACGGGCAATTGGATTATCTAGGTTACCTACCGGGTACTTGGACTTCTATGTTAACGAACGGGCACTTGGACTATGTAGGTTGCCTAGCGGGCACTTGGACTATCTAGGTTAGCAAACGGGCAATTGGATTATCTAGCTTACCTAGCGGGCACTTGGACTATGTAGGTTACCTAGCGGGCACTTGGGTATCTAGGTTACCTAACGGGCACTTGGAAAATCTAGGTTAACTAGCGGGCATTTGGACTATCTAGGTTAACTAGCGAGCACTTGGACGATGCAGGTTCCCTAGCGGGCACTTGGACTTTCTAGGTTCCCTAACGGGCACTTGGATTATGTAGGTTCCCTAGCGGGCATTTGGACTATGTAGGTTAACTAGCAGGCCCTTGGACTATGTAGGTTAACTAGCGGGCACTAAGACTCTCTAGGCTACCTAGCGGGCACTTGGACTATGTACACATCCTAGCGGGCACTGGACTATCTAGGTTACTAAGAGGGCACTTGGACTATGTACGTCCCCTAGTGGGCACTTGTACTATGTAGGTTACCTAACGGTCAATAGGACTATCTAGGTTACCTAGCGGCACTTGGACTATCTAGGTTACCTAGCGGGAGCTTGGACTATGTAGGTCAACTAGCGGGCCCTTGGACTATCTAGGTTAGCTTACGGGCACTTGGACTGTGTAGGTTATCTAGAGGGCACTTGGACTATGAAGGTTAACTAGAGGGCACTTGGACTATGTAGGTTAACTAGCGGGCGCTTGGACCATATAGGTTAACTAGCGGGCAATTGGACTATATAGGTTAACTAGCGGGCACTTGGATTAGCGAGGTTACCTAGCGTGCACTTGAACCATGTAGGTTAACTAGATTCCCTGGACTATCTAGGTTAGCTAACGGGCACTTGGACTATGTAGGTTAATTAGCGTGCACTTGGATTATGTAGGTGCCCTAGTGGGCATTTTGACTATATAGATTACCTAGCGGGCACTTGGACTTGTAGGTTACCTAGCGGGTACTTGGACTATCTAGGTTACCTAGCGGGCACTTGGACTATCTAAGTTCCCTAGCGGGCACTTGGACTATATAGGTTCCTTAAAGGGCACTTGGACTATGTAGGTTCCCTAGCAGGCACTAGGACTATGAAGGTTCCCTAGCGGGCACTTGGACTATGTATGTTCCCTAGCAGGCCCTTTGACTATGTAAGTTCCCTAGCGGGCACTTCGACTATGTGGGTTCCCTAGCGGGCACTAGGACTATGTAGGTTACCTAGCGGTCACTTGAACTATGTAGGTTAACAAGCGGGCACTTTGACTATCTAGGTTAACTAGCGGGCCCATTGACTATCTAGGTTAACTAGGGGCTTTTGACGATCTAGCTTAGCAAACGGGCACTTGGACTATGTAGGTTACCTAGCGGGCACTTGGACTATGTGGGTACCCTAGCGGGCATTTGGACTATAGGTTACCTAGCGGGCCCTTGAACTATGTAGGTTAACAAGCGGGCACTTTGACTATCCAGGTTAACTAGCGGGCCCACTGACTATCTAGGTTAACTAGGGGCTTTTGACGATCTAGCTTAGCAAACGGCCACTTGGACTATGTAGGTTACCTAGCGGGCACTTGGACTTTCTAGGTTCCCTAACGGGCACTTGGAGTATGTACGTTCCCTAGCGGGCATTTGGACTATGTAGGTTAACTAGCAGGCCCTTGGACTATGTAGGTTAACTAGCGGGCACTTAGACTCTCTAGGTTACCTAGCGGGCACTTGGAATATGTACACATCCTAGCGGGCAGTGGACAATCTAGGTTACTAAGAGGGCACTTGGACTATGTACGTCCCCTAGTGGGCACTTGTACTATGTAGGTTACCTAACGGTCAATAGGACTATCTAGGTTACCTAGCGGCACTTGGACTATCTAGGTTACCTAGCGGGAACTTGGACTATGTAGGTCAACTAGCGGGCCCTTGGACTATCTAGGTTAGCTTACGGGCACTTGGACTGTGTAGGTTATCTAGAGGACACTTGGACTATGAAGGTTAACTACAGGGCACTTGGACTATGTAGGTTAACTAGCGGGCACTTGGACCATCTAGGTTAACTAGCGGGCAATTGGACTATATAGGTTAACTAGCGGGCACTTGGATTAGCGAGGTTACCTAGCGTGCACTTGAACCATGTAGGTTAACTAGTTTCCCTGGACTATCTAGGTTAGCTAACGGGCACTTGGACTATATAGGTTAATTAGCGTGCACTTGGATTATGTAGGTGCCCTAGTGGGCATTTTGACTATATAGATTACCTAGCGGGCACTTGGACTTGTAGGTTACCTAGCGGGTACTTGGACTATCTAGGTTACCTAGCGGGCACTTGGACTATCTAAGTTCCCTAGCGGGCACTTGGACTATATAGGTTCCTTAAAGGGCACTTGGACTATGTAGGTTCCCTAGCAGGCACTAGGACTATGAAGGTTCCCTAGCGGGCACTTGGACTATGTATGTTCCCTAGCAGGCCCTTTGACTATGTAAGTTCCCTAGCGGGCACTTCGACTATGTGGGTTCCCTAGCGGGCACTAGGACTATGTACGTTACCTAGCGGGCCCTTGAACTATGTAGGTTAACAAGCGGGCACTTTGACTATCTAGGTTAACTAGCGGGCCCATTGACTATCTAGGTTAACTAGGGGCTTTTGACGATCTAGCTTAGCAAACGGGCAATTGGACTATATAGGTTACCTAGCAGGCACTTGGACTATGTGGGTACCCTAGCGGGCATTTGGACTATAGGTTACCTAGCGGGCCCTTGAACTATGTAGGTTAACAAGCGGGCACTTTGACTATCTAGGTTAACTAGCGGGCCCACTGACTATCTAGGTTAACTAGGGGCTTTTGACGATCTAGCTTAGCAAACGGGCACTTGGACTATGTAGGTTACCTAGCGGGCACTTGGACTATGTGGGTACCCTAGCGGGCACTTGGACAATGTAGGTTAACTAGCGGGCGCTAGGACTATGTAGGTTGCCTAGCGGGCACTTGGACTATGTAGGTTAACTAGCAGGCACTTGGACAATCTAGGTTACCTAGCAGGTACTTGGACTATGTACGTTTCCTAGCGGGCACTAGGACTATCTATGTTAACTAGCGGGCACATGGACTATGTAGGTTCCCTAGCGGGCACATGGACTATGTAGGTTAACTAGCGGGCCCTTGGATTATATAGGTTACCTAACGGATACTTGGACTATCTAAGTTACCTAGAGGGCACTTGGACTACTTAGATTAACTAGCGGACACTTGGAAGATCTAGGTTTACTAGCGGGCACTTGGACAATCTAGGTTACTTAGCTGGCCCTTGGCCTATGAAGGTTAACTAGCAGGCACTTGAACTATCAGGTTAACTAGAGGTCACTTGGACTATGTAGGTAACCTAGCGGGAACTTGGACTGTCTAGGTTACCTAGCGGGCAATTGGACTATCTAGGTTACCTAACGGGCCCTAGGACTATCTAGGTTAACTAGCGGGCACTAGGACTATCTAGGTTACCTAGCGGGCCCTTGGACTATGTAGTTTACCTAGCGGGCATTTGGACTATCTAGGTTAACGAATGGGCACTTGGACTATCTAGGTTAGTTAACAGGAACTTGGAATATCTAGGTTACCTAGCGGGCACTTGGACTATGTAGGTTACCTTGCGGGCACTTGGACTATGTAGGCTACCTTGCGGGCACTTGGACTATCTAGGTTAACGAACGGGCATTTAGACTATGTAGGTTACCTAGCGGGCACTTGGACTATCTATATTAGCTAACGGGCACTTGGACTATCTAAGTTACCTAGCGGGCACATGGACTATGTAGGTTACCTAGCGGGCACTTGGATTATATAGGTTAACAACGGGCACTTGGGCTATGTAGGTTAGCTAACAGGAACTTGGACTATCTAGGTTAACTATTGGGCACTTGGAAGATGCAGGTTCCCTAGCAGGCACTTTGACTATGTAGGTTCCCTAGCGGGCACTTGGACTATGTGGGTACCCTAGCGGTCATTTGGACTATGTAGGATACCTAACGGGCATTTGAACTACGTAGGTTCCCTAGCGGGAACTTGGATTATGTAGGTTCCCTTCTTGCACTTGGACTATGTAGGTTACTAGCGGGCATTTGGACTATGTAGGTTACCTATCGGGCACTTGGACAACGTAGGTTAATTAGTGTGCGCTAGGACTATGTAGGTTACCTAGCGGGCACTTGGACTATGTAGGTTAATTAGCGGGCACTTGGACGAACTAGGTTAACGAGCGGGCCCTTGGACTATGTAGGTTACATAGCGGGCACTTTGACTACCTAGGTTAGCTAACAGGAACTTGGACTATCTAGGTTACCTAGCGGGCACTTAGACTATGTAGGTTAACTAGCGGGCACTTGGACGTACTAAGTTAACTAGCGGGCACTTGGATGATATCGCTTAACTAGCGGGCACTTGGATTATCTAGGTTAGCTAGCGGGCACTTGAACTATGTAGGTTAACTAGTGGGCCCTTAGACGATCTAGGTCAGCTAACGGGCACTTGGACTATGTAGGTTAATTAGCAGGTATTTGGATTATGTAGGTGCCCTAGCGGGCATTTGGACTATATAGATTACCTACCGGGCACTTGTACTTTGTAGGTTAACTAGCGGGCACTTGGACTATATAGGTTAACTAGCGGGCACTTGGATTAGTGAGGTTACCTAGCGTGCACTTGAACCATGTAGGTTAACTAGTTTCCCTTGGACTATCTAGGTTAGCTAACGGGCACTTGGGCTATGTAGGGTAATTAGCGTGCACTTGGATTATGTAGGTGCCCTAGTGGGCATTTTGACTATATAGATTACCTAGCGGGCACTTGGACTTGTAGGTTACCTAGCGGGTACTTGGACTATCTAGGTTACCTAGCGGGCACTTGGACTATCTAAGTTCCCTAGCGGGCACTTGGACTATATAGGTTCCTTAAAGGGCACTTGGATTATGTAGGTTCCCTGTCACGCACTTGGACTATGTAGCTTACTAGCGGGCATTTGGACTATGTAGGTTACCTAACGGGCACTTGGACTATGAGGGTTCCGTATCGGGCACTTGAACAATGTTGGTTAACTAGCGGGCACTAGGATTATGTAGGTTACCTAGCGGGACTTGGACTATCTAGGTTAGTTAACGGGCACTTGGACTATCTCGGTTACATAGTGGGAACTTGGACTATGTAGGTTACCTAGCGGCCACTTTGACTATCTTGGTTACCTAGCGGGCACTTCGACTATGTAGGTTAACTAGCGGACACTTGGACGAACTAGGTTAACATGCGGGCACTTGGACTATGTAGGTCACCTAGCGGGCACTTGGACTATCTAGGTTAGCTAACGGGCACATGGCCTATCTAGGTTACCTAGCGGGCACTTAGAATATGTAGGTTACCTAGCGGCCACTTGGACTATCTAGGTTACCTAACGGGCACTTGGACTATGCAGGTAACCTAGCGGGCACTTGGACTGTCTAGGTTACCTAGCGGGCACATGGACTTCTAGGTTAATGAACGGTCACTTGGACTATGTAGGTTCCCTAGCGGACACTTGGATTATGTAGGTTCCCTTCTTGCACTTGGACTATGTAGGTTACTAGCGGGCATTTGGACTATGTAGGTTACCTAGCGGGCACTTGGACTATGTAGGTTAACTAGGGGGCGCTAGAACTATGTCGGTTACCTAGCGGGCACTTGGCCTATGTAGGTTAAATAGCGGGCACTTTGACTATCTAGGTTCACTAGCGGACACTTGGACGAACAAGGTTAACGAGCGGGCCCTTGGACTATGTAGGTTACCTAGCGGGCACTTGGACTATGTAGGTTCCCTATCAGGCACTTGGACAATGTAGGTTACCTAGCGGGCACTTGGACTATCTAGGTTACCTAGCGGGCACTTGGACTATCTAGGTTCCCTAGCGGGCACTTGTACTATATAAGTTCCTTAAAGGGCACTTGGACTATGTAGGTTCCCTAGCAGGCACTCAGACTAAGAATGTTCCCTAGCGGGCACTTGGACTATGTAGGTTCCCTTGCAGGCCCTTTGACTATGTAAGTGCTCTAACGGGCACTAGGACTATGTGGGTTCCCTAGCGGGCATTTGGACTATCTAAGTTAGCTTACGGGCACTTGGACTATGTAGGTTAACTAGAGGGCACTTGCACCATCTAGGTAAACTAGCGGGCACTTGGACTATATAGGTTAACTAGCGGGCACTTGGATTAGCTAGGTTACCCAGCAGGCACTTGAACCATGTAGGTTAACTAGTTGGTCCTTGGACTATCAAGGTTAACAAACGGGCACTTGGACTTGTAGGTTTCCTAGCGGGCACTTGGACTATCTAGGCTCCATATCGGGCACTTTGACTATGTAGGTTAACAAGCGGGCACTTGGACTATCTAGGTTCACTAGCGGGCACTTGGTCTATGTACATACCCTAGCGGGCACTTGTACTATCTAGGTTACCTAGCGGGCACTTGGACTATGTACATCCCCTAGTGGGCACCTGGACTATCTAGGTTAACTAACGGGCACTAGGACTATCTAGGTGAACTAGCGGGCACATGGTCTATCTAGGTTACTGGGCGGGCACTTTGTCTATGTAGGTCAACTAGCGGGACCTTGAACTATCTAGGTTAGCTAACGGGCACTTGGACTATGTAAATTCCCTAGCGGGCACTTGGATTATGTAGGTTCCCTATCAGGCACTTGGACTATGTAGGTATCTAGCGGGCATTTGGACTATGTAGGTTACCTAACAGGCACTTGGACTATGTAGGTTAACTAGCGGGCACAGGGACTATGTAGGTTACCAACGGGCACTTGGACTATCAAGGTTAGGTAACGGGCCCTTGGACTATCTAGGTTACCAAGTGGAACTTGGACAATGTAGGTTACCTAGCGGGCACTTTGACTATCTTGGTTACCTAGCGGGCACTTGGATTATATAGGTTAACTAGCGGACACTTGGACGAACTAGGTTAACGAGCGGGCCATTGGAATATGTAGGTTACCTAGCGGGCACTTGGACTATCTAGCTTAGCTAACGGGCACTTGGAGTATCTAGGTTACCTAGCGGGCAGTTGGACTATGTAGGTTACCTAGCGGGAACTTGGACTATCTAGGTTAATTAATGGGCACTTGGACTATGCAGGGTACCTAGCGGGCACTTGGACTATGTATGTTCCCTAGTGGGCACTTGGACTATCTAGGTTAACTAACGTGCACTAGGACTATCTAGGTTAACTAGCGGGCACTTGGTCTATCTTGGTTAGCTAACGGGCACTTGGATTATGTAAGTTAACTAGCGGGCACTTGGACTATGTAGGTTAACTAGCGGACACTTGGACGATCTAGGTTAACTTGGGGCCCCTTGCACTATGTAGATTAACTAGCGGGCCCTTGGACTATCTAGGTTAGCTAACGGGCACTTGGACTATGTAGTTGCCCTAGCAGGCACTTGGACTATCTAGGTTACCTAGCGTGCACTTGAACTATCTACGTTACCTAGAGGGTACTTGGACTATCTAGGTTAACTAGCGGGCACTTGGTCTATCTAGGTTAACTAACGGGCACTTGGACTATGTAGGTTCCGTATCGGGCACTTGGACTATGTTGGTTAACTAGCGGGCACTAGGACTATGTAAGTTACCTAGCGGGCACTTGGACTATCTAGGTTAGCTAACAGGAATTTGGACTAACTAGGTTACCTAGTGGGCATTTGGACTATCTAGGTTAACTAGCGGACACTTGGACGAACTAGGTTAACGAGCGGGCCCTTGGACTATGTAGGTTACCTAGCGGGCACATGGACTATCTAGGTTAGCTAACAGGAACTTGGACTATCTAGGTTACCTAGCGGGCACTTGGACTATGTAGGTTAACTAGCAGGCACTTGGACAATCTAGGTTACCTAGCAGGCACTTGGACTATGTACGTTTCCTAGCGGGCACTTGGACTATCTATGTTAACTAGCGGGCACATGGACTATGTAGGTTCCCTAGCGGGCACATGGACTATGTAGGTTAACTAGCGGGCCCTTGGATTATATAGGTTACCTAACGGGTACTTGGACTATCTAAGTTACCTAGAGGGCACTTGGACTACTTAGATTAACTAGCGGACACTTGGAAGATCTAGGTTTACTAGCAGGCACTTGGACTATCTAGGTTACCTAGCGTGCACTTGAACTATCTACGTTACCTAGAGGGTACTTGGACTATCTAGGTTAACTAGCGGGCACTTGGTCTATCTAGGTTAACTAACGGGCACTTGGACTATGTAGGTTCAGTATCGGGCACTTGGACTATGTTGGTTAACTAGCGGGCACTAGGACTATGTAAGTTACCTAGCGGGCACTTGGACTATCTAGGTTAGCTAACAGGAATTTGGACTAACTAGGTTACCTAGTGGGCATTTGGACTATCTAGGTTAACTAGCGGACACTTGGACGAACTAGGTTAACGAGCGGGCCCTTGGACTATGTAGGTTACCTAGCAGGCACATGGACTATCTAGGTTAGCTAACAGGAACTTGGACTATCTAGGTTACCTAGCGGGCACTTGGACTATCTAGGTTAGCTAACGGGCACTTGGACTATGCAGGTAAACTTGCGGGCACTTGGACAGTCTAGGTTACCTAGCGGGCACTTGGACTTCTATGTTAACGAATGGGCACTTGGACTATGTAGGTTGCTTAGCGGGCACTTGGACAATCTAGATTAGCTAACGGGCAATTGGATTATCTAGTTTACCTAGCGGGCACTTGGATTATGTAGGTTACCTAGCGGGCACTTGTACTATCTAGGTTACCTAACGGGAACTTGGAAAATCTAGGTTAACTAGCGGGCACTTGGACTATCTAGGTTAACTAGCGAGCACTTGGACGATGCAGGTTCCCTAGCGGGCACTTGGACTTTCTAGGTTCCCTAACGGACACTTGAACTATGTAGGTTCCCTAGCGGGCACTTGGACTATGTAGGTTAACTAGCAGGCCCTTGGACTAGGTAGGTTAACTAGCGGGCACTTAGACTATCTAGGTTACCTAGCGGGCACTTGGACTATGTACACATCCTAGCGGGAACTTGGACTTTCTAGGTTACCAAGAGGGCACTTGGACTATGTACGTCCCCTAGTGGGCACTTGTACTATCTAGGTTACCTAACGGGCAATAGGACTATCTAGGTTTCCTAGCGGCACTTGGACTATCTAGGTTACCTTGTGGGAACTTGGACTATGTAGGTCAACTAGCGGGCCCTTGGACTATCTAGGTTAGCTTATGGGCACTTGGATTGTGTAGGTTATCTAGAGGTCACTTGGACTATGAAGGTTAACTAGAGGGCTCTTGGACTATGTAGGTTAACTAGCGGGCACTTGGAACATCTAGGTTAACTAGCGGGCACTTGGACTATATAGGTTAACTAGAGGGCACTTGGATTAGCGAGGTTACCTAGCGTGCACTTGAACCATGTAGGTTAACTAGTTTCCCTTGGACTATCTAGGTTAGCTAACGGGCACTTGGACTATGTAGGTTAATTAGCGTGCACGTGGATTATGTAGGTGCCCTAGTGGGCATTTTGACTACATAGATTACCTAGCAGGCACTTGTACTATGTATGTTCCCTAGAAGGCCCTTTGGCTATGTAAGTTCCCTAGCGGGCCCTTCGACTATGTGGGCTCCCTAGCGGGCACTAGGACTATGTAGGTTACCTAGGGGGCCCTTGGACTATGTAGGTTAACAAGCGGGCACTTTGACTATCTAGGTTAACTAGCGGGCGCATTGACTATCTAGGTTAACTAGGGGCCTTTGACGATCTAGGTTAGCAAACGGGCACTTGGACTA
This sequence comes from Tenrec ecaudatus, assembly GCF_050624435.1. Classification (NCBI taxonomy): domain Eukaryota; kingdom Metazoa; phylum Chordata; class Mammalia; order Afrosoricida; family Tenrecidae; genus Tenrec; species Tenrec ecaudatus. The sequence goes on from NW_027457620.1 coordinate 594,780, forward strand.
TGTAGGTTACCTAGCGGGCACTTGGATTATGTGTGTACCCTAGCGGGCATTTGGACTATAGGTTACCTAACGGGCACTTGGACTATGTGGGTACCCTAGCAGGCACTTGGACAATGTAGGTTAACTAGCGGGTGCTAGAACTATGTAGGTTACCTAGCGGGCACTTGGACTATGTAGGTTAACTAGCAGGCACTTGGACAATCTAGGTTACCTAGCAGGCACTTGGACTATGTACGTTTCCTAGCGGGCACTTGGACTATCTATGTTAACTAGCGGGCACATGGACTATGTAGGTTCCCTAGCGGGCACATGGACTATGTAGGTTAACTAGGGGGCCCTTGGATTATATAGGTTACCTAACGGGTACTTGGACTATCTAAGTTACCTAGAGGGCACTTGGACTACTTAGATTAACTAGCGGAAACTTGGAAGATCTAGGTTTACTAGCGGGCACTTGGACAATCTAGTTTACCCAGCTGGCCCTTGGACTATGTAGGTTAACTAGCAGGCACTTGAACTATCAGGTTAAGAAGAGGTCACTTGGACTATGTAGGTAACCTAGCTGGAACTTGGACTGTCTAGGTTACCTAGCGGGCAAATGGACTATCTAAGTTACCTAACAGGCAACTGGACTATCTAGGTTACCTAACGGGCCCTTGTACTATCTAGGTTAACTAGCGGGCACTAGGACTATCTAGGTTACCTAGCGGGCCCTTGGACTATGTAGGTTACCTAGCGGGCATTTGGACTATCTAGGTTAACGAATGGGCACTTGGACTATGTAGGTTACCAGCGGGCACTTGGACGATCTAGGTTAGTTAACAGGAACTTGGAATTTCTAGGTTACCTAGTGGGCACTTGGACTATGTAGGTTACCTTGCGGGCACTTGGACTATCTAGGTTACCAAACGGGAATTTGGACTATGTAGGTTAACTAGAGGACACTTGGACGATCTAGGTTAACTAGCGGGCACTTGGACTATGTAGGTTAACTAGCGGGTACTTTGACGATCTAGGATAGCAAACGGGCACTTGGACTATGTAGGTTACCTAGCAGGCACTTGGACTGTGTAGGTAACCTAGCGGGCACTTGGACTATCTAGGTTAACGAACGGGCACTTAGACTATGTAGTTTACCTAGCGGGCACTTGGACTATCTATATTAGCTAACGGGCACTTGGACTATCTAAGTTACCAAGCGGGCACATGGACTATGTAGGTTACCTAGCGGGCACTTGGACTATCTAGGTTAACGAACGGGCACTTGGACTATGTGGGTACCCTAGCGGGCATTTGGACTATGTAGGATACCTAACGGGCATTTGGACTACGTAGGTTCCCTAGCGGGAACTTGGATTATGTAGGTTCCCTTCTTGCACTTGGACTATGTAGGTTACTAGCGGGCACTTTGACTATGTAGGTTACCTAGAGGGCACTTGGAATATGTAGGTTCCCTATCGGGCACGTGGACAACGTAGGTTAATTAGTGGGCGCTAGGACTATGTAGGTTACCTAGCGGGCACTTGGACTATGCAGGTAACCTTGCGGGCACTTGGACAGTCTAGGTTACCTAGCGGGCACTTGGACTTCTATGTTAACGAATGGGCACTTGGACTATGTAGGTTGCCTAGCGGGCACTTGGACTATCTAGGTTAGCTAACGGGCAATTGTATTATCTAGGTTACCTAGCGGGAACTTGGACTATGTAGGTTACCTAACGGGAACTTGGAAAATCTAGGTTAACTAGCGGGCACTTGGACTATCTAGGTTAACTAGCGATCACTTGGACGATGCAGGTTCCCTAGCGGGCACTTGGACTTTCTAGGTTCCCTAACGGACATTTGGACTATGTAGGTTCCCTAGCGGGCACTTGGAGTATGTAGGTTAACTAGCAGGCCCTTGGACTATGTAGGTTAACTAGCGGGCACTTAGACTATCTAGGTTACCTAGCGGGCACTTGGACTATGTACACATCGTAGCGGGAACTTGGACTATCTAGGTTACCAAGAGGGCACTTGGACTCTGTACGTCCCCTAGTGGGCACTTGTACTATCTAGGTTAACTAACGGACAATAGGACTATCTAGGTTACCTAGCGGCACTTAGACTATCTAGGTTACATAGCGGGAACTTGGACTATGTAGGTCAACTAGCGGGCCCTTGGACTATCTAGGTTAGCTTACGGGCACTTGGACTGTGTAGGTTATCTAGAGGGCACTTGGACTATGAAGGTTAACTAGAGGGCTCTTGGACTATGTAGGTTAACTAGCGGGCACTTGGAACATCTAGGTTAACTAGCGGGCACTTGGACTATATAGGTTAACTAGCGGGCACTTGGATTAGCGAGGTTACCTAGCGTGCACTTGAACCATGTAGGTTAACTAGTTTCCCTTGGACTATCTAGGTTAGCTAACGGGCACTTGGACTATGTAGGTTAATTAGCGTGCACGTGGATTATGTAGGTGCCCTAGTGGGCATTTTGACTACATAGATTACCTAGCGGGCACTTGGACTATGTATGTTCCCTAGAAGGCCCTTTGACTATGTAAGTTCCCTAGCGGGCCCTTCGACTATGTGGGTTCCCTAGCGGGCACTAGGACTATGTAGGTTACCTAGGGGGCCCTTGGACTATGTAGGTTAACAAGCGGGCACTTTGACTATCTAGGTTAACTAGCGGGCCCATTGACTATCTAGGTTAACTAGGAGCCTTTGACGATCTAGGTTAGCAAACGGGCACTTGGACTATGTAGGTTACCTAGCGGGCACTTGGATTATGTGGGTACCCTAGCGGGCAATTGGACTATAGGTTACCTAACGGGCACTTGGACTATGTGGGTACCCTAGCAGGCACTTGGACAATGTAGGTTAACTAGCGGGCGCTAGGACTATGTAGGTTACCTAGCGGGCACTTGGACTATGTAGGTTAACTAGCAGGCACTTGGACAATCTAGGTTACCTAGCAGGCACTTGGACTATGTACGTTTCCTAGCGGGCACTTGGACTATCTATGTTAACTAGCGGGCACATGGACTATGTAGGTTCCCTAGCGGGCACATGGACTATGTAGGTTAACTAGGGGGCCCTTGGATTATATAGGTTACCTAACGGGTACTTGGACTATCTAAGTTACCTAGAGGGCACTTGGACTACTTAGATTAACTAGCGGACACTTGGAAGATCTAGGTTTACTAGCGGGCACTTGGACAATCTAGGTTACCTAGCTGGCCCTTGGACTATGTAGGTTAACTAGCAGGCACTTGAACTATCAGGTTAAGAAGAGGTCACTTGGACTATATAGGTAACCTAGCTGGAACTTGGACTGTCTAGGTTACCTAGCGGGCAAATGGACTATCTAAGTTACCTAACAGGCAATTGGACTATCTAGGTTACCTAACGGGCCCTTGTACTATCTAGGTTAACTAGCGGGCACTAGGACTATCTAGGTTACCTAGCGGGCCCTTGGACTATGTATGTTACCTAGCGGGCATTTGGACTATCTAGGTTAACGAATGGGCACTTGGACTATGTAGGTTACCTAGCGGGCACTTGGACGATCTAGGTTAGTTAACAGGAACTTGGAATATCTAGGTTACCTAGTGGGCACTTGGACTATGTAGGTTACCTTGCGGGCACTTGGACTATGTAGGTTACCTTGCGGGCACTTGGACTATCTAGGTTACCTAACGGGAACTTGGACTATGTAGGTTAACTAGAGGACACTTGGACGATCTAGGTTAACTAGCGGGCACTTGGACTATGTAGGTTAACTAGCGGGCACTTTGACGATCTAGGTTATCAAACGGGCACTTGGACTATGTAGGTTACTTAGCAGGCACTTGGACTGTCTAGGTAACCTAGCGGGCACTTGGACTATCTAGGTTAACGAACGTGCACTTAGACTATGTAGTTTACCTAGCGGGCACTTGGACTATCTATATTAGCTAACGGGCACTTGGACTATCTAAGTTACCAAGCGGGCACATGGACTATGTAGGTTACCTAGCGGGTACTTGGACTATCTAGGTTAACGAACGGGCACTTGGACTATGTGGGTACTCTAGCGGGCATTGGGACTATGTAGGATACCTAACGGGCATTTGGATTACGTAGGTTCCCTAGCGGGAACTTGGATTATGTAGGTTCCCTTCTTGCACTTGGACTATCTAGGTTACTAGCGGGCACTTGGACTATGTAGGTTACCTAGAGGGCACTTGGAATATGTAGGTTCCCTATCGGGCACTTGGACAACGTAGGTTAATTAGTGGGCGCTAGGACTATGTACGTTACCTAGCGGGCACTTGGACTATGTAGGTTAACTAGCGGGCACTTGGACGAACTAGGTTAACGAGCGGGCCCTTGGACTATGTAGGTTACCTAGCGGGCACTTGGACTATCTAGGTTAGCTAACAGGAACTTGTACTATCTAGGTTACCTAGGGGGCACTTCGACTATGTAGGTTACCTATCGGGCACTTGGAATATGTAGGTTAAGTAGCGGGCACTTGGACTATCTAGGTTACCTAGCGGGCACTTAGACTATGTAGGTTAACTAGCGGGCACTTGGACGTACTAATTTAACTAGCAGGCACTTGGATGATATCACTTAACTAGCGGGCACTTGGATTATCTAGGTTAGTAGCGGGCACTTGAACTATGTAGGTTAACTAGTGGGCCCTTAGACGATCTAGGTTAGCTAACGGGCACTTGGACTATGTAGGTTATTTAGCAGGTATTTGGATTATGTAGGTGCCCTAGCGGGCATTTGGACTATATAGAATACCTACCGGGCACTTGTACTTTGTAGGTTAACTAGCGGGCATTTGGACTATCTAGGTTACCTAGCGTGCACTTGAACTATCTACGTTACCAAGCGGGTGCTTGGACTATCTACCTTAACTAGCGGGCACTTGGACTATCTAGGTTAACTAACGGGCACTTGGACTACGTAAATTCCCAAGCGTGCACTTGCATTATGTAGTTTCCCTATCAGACACTTGGACTATGTAGGTTACTAGCGGGCATTTGGACTATGTAGGTTACCTAACGGGCACTTGGACTATGAGGGTTCCGTATCGGGCACTTGAACAATTTTGGTTAACTAGCGGGCACTAGGACTATGTACGTTACCTAGCGGGACTTGGACTATCTAGGTAGGTAACGGGCACTTGGACTATCTAGGTTACCTAGTGGGAACATGGACTGTGTACGTTACCTAGCGGCCACTTTGACTATCTTGGTTACCTAGCGGGCACTTGGACTATGTAGGTTAACTAGCGGACACTTGGACGAACTAGGTTAACAAGCGGGCCCTTGGACTATGTATGGTACCAAGCGGGCACTTGGACTATCTAGGGAAGCTAACAGGAACATGGACTATCTAGGTTACCTAGCGGGCACTTTGACTATGTAGGTCACCTAGCGGGCACTTGGACTATCTAGGTTAGCTAACGGGCACTTGGCCTATCTAGGTTACCTAGCAGGCACTTAGACTATGTAGGTTACCTAGCGGCCACTTGGACTATCTAGGTTACCTAACGGGCACTTGGACTATGCAGGTAACCTAGCGGGCACTTGGACTGTCTAGGTTACCTAGCGGGCACATGGACTTCTAGGTTAACGAACGGGCACTTGGACTATGTAGGTTGCCTAGGGGGCACTTGGACGATCTAGGTTAGGTAACGGACACTTGGACTATCTAGGTTACCTAGTAGGAACTTGGACTATGTAGGTAACCTAGCGGGCACTTGGACTATCTAGGTTACCATACGGGCCCTTGGATTATCTAGGTTTCCTAGCAGGCACTCGGACTATGTACATACCCTAGTGCGCACTTGGACTATCTAGGTTACCTAGCGGGACTTGGACTATGTACGTCCCCTAGTGGGCACTTAACTATGTTGGTTCCCTATCGGGCACTTGTACTATGTAGGTTAACTAGCGGGCCCTTCGACTATGTAGGTTAACTAGCGGGCACTTAGACTATCTACGTTACCTAGCGGGCACTTGGACTATGTACATACCCTAGCGGGCACTTGGACTATCTACGTTACCTAGCAGGCACTTGGACTATGTACGTCCCCTAGTGGGCACTTGGACTATCTAGGTTAACTACCGGGCAATAGGACTATCTAGAATAACTAGGGGCCACATGGACTATCTAGGTTACCAAGCGGGCACATGGACTAAGTAGGTCAAGTAGCGGGCCCTTGGACTATCTAGGTTAGCTTACGGGCACTTGGACTATGTAGGTTAACTAGAGGGCACTGGGACTATGTAGGTTAACTAGCGGACACTTGGACGATCTAGGTTAACTTGCGGGCCCTTGCACTATGTAGGTAAACTAGCGGGCCCTTGGACTATGTAGCTTAACTAGCGGGCACTTGGCCTATATAGGTTAACTAGCAGATACTTGGATTAGCTAGGTTACCAGCGGGCACTTGAACCATGTAGGTTAACTAGTTGGCCCTTGGACTATCTAGGTTAGCTAACGGGCACTTGGACTATGTAGGTTCCCTAGCGAGCACTTGGATTATGTAAGTTCCCTATCGGTCACTTGGACTATGTACGTTACTAGCGGGCATTTGTACTATGTAGGTTACCTAGCGGATACTTGGACTATGTAGGTTCCCTAACAGGGACTTGGACAATGTAGGTTAACTAGCGGGCACTAGGACTATGTAGGTAACCTAGCAGGCCCTTGGAATATGTAGGTTAAGTAGCGGGCACTTGGACTATCTAGGTTAGCTAGCGGGCCCTTGGACTATGTATGTTAACTAGCGGGCACTTTGACGATCTACGTTAGCAAACGGGCACTTGGACTATGTAGGTTACCTAGCAGGCATTTGGACTGTCGAAGATAACGAACGGGCACTTGGACTATCTATGTTAGCTAACTGGCACTTGGACTATCTATGTTAGCTCACTGGCAGTTGGAAAATCTAAGTTACCTAGCGAGCACTTGGACTATGTAGGTTACCTAGCGGGCACTTGGACTATCTAGGTTAGCGAACGGGCACTTGGACTATGTAGGTTAGCTAACAGGAACTTGGACTATCTAGGTTAACTAGCGGGCACTTGGACGATGCAGGTTCCCTAGCGCACACTTGGACTATGTGGGTACCCTAGCGGGCATTTGGACTATATAGGTTACCTAAAGGGTATTTGGACTATGTAGGTTCCCTAGCGGGCACTTGGATTATGTAGGTTCCCTTCTTGCACTTGGACTATGTAGGTTTCTAGCGGGCACTTGGACAATGTAGGTTCCCTATCGGGCACTTGGACAATGTAGGTTAACTAGCGGGCGCTAGGACTACGTAGGTGCCCTAGCGGGCATTTGGACAATATAGATTACCAAGCGCGCACTTGGACTTTGTAGGTTACCTAGCGGGCACTTGGACTATCTAGGTTAACGAACGGGTACTTGTACTATGTATGTCAGCTAACAGGAACTTGGACTATCTAGGTTAACGAACGGGCACTTGGACTATGGAGGTTACCTAGCGGGCACTTGGACTATGGAGGTTACCGAGCGGGCACTTGGACTATCTAGGTTAGCTAACGGGTACTTGGACTACCTAGGTTACCTAGCGGGCATTTGGACTATGTAGGTTACCTAGCGGGCACTTGGACGATCTTGGTTAGTTAACAGGAACTTGGAATACCTAGGTTACCTAGTGGGCACTTGGACTATGTAGGTTACCTTGCGGGCACTTGGACTATGTAGGTTACCTTGCGGGCACTTGGACTATCTAGGTTACCTAACGGGAACTTGGACTATGTAGGTTAACTAGAGGACACTTGGACGATCTAGGTTAACTAGCGGGCACTTGCACTATGTAGGTTACCTAGCAGGCACTTGGACTGTCTAGGTAACCTAGCGGGCACTTGGACTATCTAGGTTAACGAACGGGCACTTAGACTATGTAGTTTACCTAGCGGGCACTTGGACTATCTAAGTTACCAAGCGGGCACATGGACTATGTAAGTTACCTTGCGGGCACTTGGACTATCTAGGTTAACGAACAGGCACTTGGACTATGTAGGTTAGCTAACAGGAATTTGGACTATCTAGGTTAACTAGCGGGCACTTGGACGATGCAGGTTCCCTAGCGGGCACTTTGACTATGTAGGTTCCCTAGCGGGCACTTGGACTATGTGGGTACCCAGCGGTCATTTGGACTATGTAGGATACCTAGCGGGCATTTGGACTACGTAGGTTCCCTAGTGGGAACTTGGATTATGTAGGTTCCCTTCTTGCACTTGGACTATGTAGGTTACTAGCGGGCATTTGGACTATGTAGGTTACCTAGAGGGCACTTGGAATATGTAGGTTCCCTATCGGGCACTTGGACAACGTAGGTTAATTAGTGGGCGCTAGGACTATGTAGGTTACCTAGCGGTCACTTGGACTATGTAGGTTAACTAGCGGGCACTTGGACGAACTAGGTTAACGAGCGGGCCCTTGGACTATGTAGGTTACCTAGCGGGCACTTGGACTATCTAGGTTAGCTAACAGGAACTTGTACTATCTAGGTTACCTAGCGGGCACTTCGATTATGTAGGTTACCTATCGGGCACTTGGAATATGTAGGTTAAGTAGCGGGCACTTGGACTATCTAGGTTACCTAGCGGGCACTTAGACTATGTAGGTTAACTAGCGGGCACTTGGACGTACTAAGTTAACTAGTGGGCACTTGGATGATATCGCTTAACTAGCAGGCACTTGGATTATCTAGGTTAGTAGCGGGCACTTGAACTATGTAGGTTAACTAGTGGGCCCTTAGACGATCTAGGTTAGCTAACGGGCACTTGGACTATGTAGGTTAATTAGCAGGTATTTGGATTATGTAGGTGCCCTAGCGGGCATTTGGACTATATAGATTACCTACCGGGCACTTGTACTTTGTAGGTTAACTAGCGGGCACTTGGACTATCTAGGTTACCTAGCGTGTACTTGAACTATCTACGTTACCAAGCGGGTGCTTGGACTATCTACCTTAACTAGCGGGCACTTGGACTATCTAGGTTAACTAACGGGCACTTGGACTACGTAAATTCCCTAGTGTGCACTTGGATTATGTAGTTTCCCTATCAGGCACTTGGACTATGTAGGTTACTAGCGGGCATTTGGATTATGTAGGTTACCTAACGGGCACTTGGACTATGAGGGTTCCGTATCGGGCACTTGAACAATGTTGGTTAACTAGCGGGCACTAGGACTATGTAGGTTACCTAGCGGGACTTGGACTATCTAGGTTAGGTAACGGGCACTTGGACTATCTAGGTTACCTTGTGGGAACTTGGACTATGTAGGTTACCTAGCGGCCACTTTGACTATCTTGGTTACCTAGCGGGCACTTGGACTATATAGGTTAACTAGCGGACACTTGGACGAACTAGGTTAACGAGCGGGCCCTTGGACTATGTAGGTTACCAAGCGGGCACTTGGACTATCTAGGGAAGCTAACAGGAACATGGACTATCTAGGTTACCTAGCGGGCACTTTGACTATGTAGGTCACCTAGCGGGCACTTGGACTATCTAGGTTAGCTAACGGGCACTTGGCCTATCTAGGTTACCTAGCAGGCACTTAGACTATGTAGGTTACCTAGCGGCCACTTGGACTATCTAGGTTACCTAACGGGCACTTGGACTATGCAGGTAACCTAGCGGGCACTTGGACTGTCTAGGTTACCTAGCGGGCACATGGACTTCTAGGTTAACGAACGGGCACTTGGAGTATGTAGGTTGCCTAGGGGGCACTTGGACGATCTAGGTTAGGTAACGGGCACTTGGACTATCTAGGTTACCTAGCAGGAACTTGGACTATGTAGGTAACCTAGCGGGCACTTGGACTATCTAGGTTACCTAACGGGCCCTTGGACTATCTAGGTTTCCTAGCAGGCACTCGGACTTTGTACATACCCTAGTGCGCACTTGGACTATCTAGGTTACCTAGCGGGCACTTGGACTATGTACGTCCCCTAGTGGGCACTTAACTATGTTGGTTCCCTATCGGGCACTTGTACTATGTAGGTTAACTAGCGGGCCCTTCGACTATGTAGGTTAACTAGCGGGCACTTCGACTATCTACATTACCTAGCGGGCACTTGGACTATGTACATACCCTAGCGGGCACTTGGACTATCTACGTTACCTAGCAGGCACTTGGACTATGTACGTCCCCTAGTGGGCACTTGGACTATCTAGGTTAACTACCGGGCAATAGGTCTATCTAGAATAACTAGGGGGCACATGGACTATCTAGGTTACCAAGCGGGCACATGGACTATGTAGGTCAAGTAGCGGGCCCTTGGACTATCTAGGTTAGCTTACGGGCACTTGGACTATGTAGGTTAACTAGAGGGCACTGGGACTATGTAGGTTAACTAGCGGACACTTGGACGATCTAGGTTAACTTGCGGGCCCTTGCAATATGTAGGTAAACTAGCGGGCCCTTGGACTATGTAGGTTAACTAGCGGGCACTTGGCCTATATAGGTTAACTAGCGGATACTTGGATTAGCTAGGTTACCAGCGGGCACTTGAACCATGTAGGTTAACTAGTTGGCCCTTGGACTATCTAGGTTAGCTAACGGGCACTTGGACTATGTAGGTTCCCTAGCGAGTACTTGGATTATGTAAGTTCCCTATCGGTCACTTGGACTATGTACGTTACTAGCGGGCATTTGTACTATGTAGGTTACCTAGCGGATACTTGGACTATGTAGGTTCCCTATCAGGGACTTGGACAATGTAGGTTAACTAGCAGGCACTAGGACTATGTAGGTTAAGTAGCGGGCCTTGGACTATCTAGGTTAGCTAGCGGGCCCTTGGACTATGTAGGTTAACTAGCGGGCACTTTGACGATCTAGGTTAGCAAACGGGCACTTGGACTATGTAGGTTACCTGGCAGGCACTTGGACTGTCTAAGATAACGAACGGGCACTTGGACTATGTAGGTTGCCTAGCGGGCACTTGGACTATCTATGTTAGCTAACTGGCACTTGGACAATCTAAGTTACCTAGCGAGCACTTGTACTATGTAGGTTACCTCGCGGGCCCTTGGACTATGTAGATTACCTAGCGGGCAGTTGGACTATCTAGGTTAACGAACGGGCACTTGGACTACGTAGGTTAGCTAACAGGAACTTAGACTATCTACGTTAACTAGCAGGCACTTGGACGATGCAGGTTCCCCAGCGAACACTTGGACTATGTGGGTACCCTAGCGGGCATTTGGACTATATAGGTTACCTAAAGGGCATTTGGACTATGTAGGTTCCCTAGCGGGCACTTGGATTACGTAGGTTCCCTTCCTGCACTTGGACTATGTAGGTTTCTAGCGGGCACTTGGACAATGTAGGTTCCCTATCGGGCACTTGGACAATGTAGGTTAACAAGCGGGCGCTAGGACTACGTAGGTGCCCTAGCGGGCATTTGGACAATATAGATTACCAAGCGCGCACTTGGACTTTGTAGGTTACCTAGCGGGCACTTGGACTATCTAGGTTAACTAGCGGGCACTTGGACTATCTAGGTTAACTAGCGGGCCTTGGACTATGTAGGTTAACTAGCGGGCCCTTTGACGATCTAGTTTAGCAAACGGGCACTTGGACTATGTAGGTTACCTAGCAGGCACTTGGACTGTCTAGGTTACCTAGCGGGCACTTGAACTATCTAGGTTAACGAACGGGCACTTGTACTATGTATGTTAGCTAAAAGGAACTTGGACTATCTAGGTTAACGAACGGGCACTTGGACTATGGAGGTTACCTAGCGGGCACTTGGACTATGGAGGTTACCTAGCGGGCACTTGGACTATCTAGGTTAGCTAACGGGTACTTGGACTACCTAGGTTACCTAGCGGGCATTTGGATTTGTAGGATACCTAGCGGGCACTTGGACTATCTAGGTTACCTAACGGGCACTAGGACTATACAGGTAACCTAGCAGGCACTTGGACTGTCTAGGTTACCTAGCTGGCGTTTGGACTATGTAGGTTACCTAGCAGGCACTTGGACTATCTAGGTTAACGAACGGGCACGTGGACTATGTAGGTAACCTAACGGGCACTTGAACTATCTAGGTTAGGTAACGGGCATTTGCACTATCTAGGTTACCTAGCGGGAACTTGGAATATGTAGGTTACCTAGCGGGCACTTGGACTATAGGTTAACTAGCGAGCACTTGGACTATATAGGTTACCTAGCGGGCCCTTGGACAATGTAGGTTACCTAGCGCGACTTGGACTATCTAAGTTAACGAACGTGTACTTGGACTATGTAGGTAACCTAGCGGGCACTTGGACAGTATAGGTTACCTAGCGGGCACTTGGACTATCTAGGTTAACGAATGGGCACTTGGACTATGTAGGTTACCTAGCGGGCACTTGGACTATCTAGGTTAGTAAACCGGAACTTGGAATATCTAGGTTACCTAACGGGCACTTGGACTATGTAGGTTACTTTACGGGCACTTGGACTATCTAGGTTACCTAACGGGAACATGGACTATGTAGGTTAACTAGCGGACACTTGGACTGTCTAGGTTAACTAGCGGGCACTTGGACAATGCATGTTCCCTAGCGGGCACTTTGACTATGTAGGTTCCCTAGCGAGCACTTGGACTATATAGGTTCCCTATGGGCACTTGGACTATCTAGATTCCCTAACGGGCACTTGGACTATGTAGGTTCTCTATTGGGCACTTGGACTATGTAGGTTCCTCAGCGGGCACTTGGACTATGTAGGTTCCCTATTGGGCACTTGGACTATGTATGTTAACAAACGGGCACTTGGATGATCAAGGTTAACTAGCGGGCACTTGGACTATCTTGGTTAACTAGCGGGCACTTGGACTATGTATGTCCCCTAGCGGGCAATTGAACTATCTAGGTTAACTAGAGGGCCCTTGGACTATGTAGGTTAATTAGCGGACACTTGGACGAACTAGGTTAACGAGCGGGCCTTTGTACTATGTAGATAACCTATCGTGCACTTTGACTATGTTGGTTATCTAGCGGGCACATAGACTATCCAGGTTACGAAGCGGGCACTTGGACTATGTAGGTTACCAAACGGGCACTTGGACTATCTAGATTAACGAACGGACACTTGGACTATGTAGGTAACCTAGCGGGCACTTGGACTGTCTAGGTTACATAGAGGGCACTTGGCCTATCTAGGTTAACGAACGGGCACTTGGACTGTGTAGGTTAGCTAACAGGCACTTGGACTCTCTAGATTACCTAGCAGGCACTTGGACTATGTAGGTTACTTATCGGACACTCGGACGATCTAGGTTAACTAGCGGGCACTTGGACAATCTAGGTTAACTAGCGGGCCCTTGGACTATCTAGGTTTACTAGCGGGCACTTGGACTATCTAGGTTAACTAGCGGGCACTTGGACTATGTAGTTTCCCTAGCGGGCATTTGGATTATTTAGGTTACCTAGCGGGCACTTGGACTATGTAGGTTACCTAGCGGGCACTTGGACTATGTAGGTTAACTAGAAGGCACTTGGACTATCAAGGATACCTAGCGGGCTCTTGGAATATGTAGGTTACCAGCGGGCACTTGGACTATCTAGGTTAACGAACGTGCACTTATACTATGTAGGTAACCTAGCGGGCACTTGGACTGTCTAGGTTACCTAGCGAGCACTTGGACTATCTAGGTTAACGAACGGGCACTTGGACTATGTAGGTAAACTAGCGGACACTTCGACTATCTAGGATAGCTAACGGGCAATTGGACTATCTAAGTTACCTAGCTCGCACTTGGACTATGTAGGTTACCTAGCGGGCACTTGGACTATCTAGGTTACCTAGCAGGCACTTTGACTATCTAGGTTAACTAACGGGCACTTGCACTATGTAGGTTGCTTAGCGAGCACTTGGACTATGTAGGTTCCCTAGCGGGCACTTGGATTATGTAGGTTCCCTAGCGGGTACTTGGACTGTCTAGGTTAACTAGCGGGCAATTGCACTGTCTAGGTTACCTAGTGGGCACATGGACTATGTAGTTTACCCAGCAGGCACTTGGATTTTGTAGGTTAACTAGCGTGCACTTGGACTATCTAGGTTACCTAGCGGGCACTTGGACTATGTAGGTTAACTAGCGGGCACTTGGTCTATGTAGGTTAACTAGCAGACCCTTGGACTATGTAAGTTAACTAGAGGGCACTTGGACGATCCTGGTTAGCTAGTGGGCACTTAGACTATCTAGGTTAACTAGCGTGCACTTGGACTATCTAGGTTACCTAGCGGGAACTTGGACTATGTAGGTTCTCTAGAAGGCATTTGGACTATATAGTTTACCTAGCGGGCACTTGGACTATGTAGGTTACCTATCGGGAACTTGGACTATGTAGGTTAACTAGCGGGCACTTGGATTATCTAGGTAAACTAACAGGCACTTGGGCTATGCATGTTCCAGAGTGGACAATTGGACTATGTAGGTTCCCTAGCGGGCACTTGGACTATCTAGGTTCCCTAAAGGGCACTTGGACTATGTAGGTTAATAGCGGACAATTGGACAATCTAGGTTAACTAGCGGGTACTTGGACTATCTAGGTTAACTAGCGGGTACTTGGACTATGTAGGTTAACTAGCGGATACTTGCACTATGTAGGTTACCTAGCGGGCACTTGGACTATCTAGGTTAACTAGCGGGCACTTGGACTATGTAGGTTAACTAGCGGACACTTGCACTATGTAGGTTACCTATCGTGCACTTGGACTAAGTACCTTACCTAGCGGGCACTTGGACTATCTATGTTAACTAGCGGGCACTTGGACTATGTAGGTTACCTAGCGGACACTTGCACTATGTAGGTTACCTAGCAGGCACTTGGACTATGTAGGTTAACTAGAGGACACTTGGATGATCTAGGTTAACAAGAGGGCCCTTGGACTATGTAGATTAACTAGCTGGCACTTGGATGATCTAGGTTAACTAGCGGGCACTTGGATGATCTAGGTTAACCAGCGGGCACTTGGACTATCAAAATTAACAAGCGAGCCCTTGGACTATGTAGGTTAACTAGCGGGCCCTTGGACTATCTAGGTTACCTAGATAGCACTTGGACTATATAAATTCCCTAGCGAGCACTTCGACTATCTAGGTTACCTTGCGGGAACTTGGACAATGTAGATTACCTAGCGGGCACTTGGACTATCTAGGTTACCAAACGGGCACTTGGAATATCTAGGTTACCTAACGGGCAATTGGATTAAGCAGGTAACCTAGCGGGCACTTGGACTGTCAGGTTTCCTAGCGGGCACTTGGACTTCTAGGTTAACGAACGGGCACTTGGACTATGTAGGTTGCCTAGCGGGCACTTGGACGATCTAGGTTAGGTAACGGGCACTTGGACTATCTAGGTTACCTAGCGGGAACTTGGACTATGTAGGTTACATAGCGGGCACTTGGACTATCTAAGTTACCTAACGGGCACTTTGACTATCTAGGTTACATAGCGGGCACTTGGACTATCTAGGTTAGGTAACAGGAACTTGGACTATCTAGGTTACCTAGCGGGCACTAGGACTATGTAGGTAACCTCGCGGGCAATTGGCCTCTCTAGGTTAACTAGAGGGTTCTTGGGCTATGTAGGTTAACTAGCGGGCCCATGGACTATGTAGGTTAACTAGCGGACACTTGGAGGTTCTAGGTTAACTAGCGGGCACTTGGACTATCTAGGTTAACAAGCGGGCAATGGATTATCTAGGTTTCCTAGCAGGCACTTGCACGATGCAGGTTCCCTAGCGGGCACTTGGACTATCTAAGCTCCTTAACGGGCACTTGTCTATTAGGTTACCTAGCGGGCACTTGGTCTATGTACATACCCTAGCGGGCACTTGGACTATCTAGGTTACCTAGCGGACATTTGGAGTATGTACATCCCCTAGTGGGCCCTTGGACTATCTACGTTACCTAGCGGGTACTTGGACTATATAAGTTACTAACGGGCACTTGGACTATGTAAGTTCCCTAGCGGGCACGTGGACTATGTGGGTTCCCTAGCGGGCACTTGGACTGTCTAGGTTTAACGAAAGGGCACTTGGACTATCTAGGTTAACTAGCGGGCACTTGGACTATGTAAGTTCCCTAGCGGGCACTGGACTATGTGGTTTCCCTAGCGGGCACTTTGACTGTCTAGGTTAACGAACGGGCACTTAGACTATCTAGGTTAATTAGCGGGCACTTGGACTATCTAGGTTAACTAACGGGCACTTGGACTATGTAAGTTCCCTAGCAGGCACTTGGACTATGTGGGTTCCCTAGCGGGCATTTGGACTATCTAGGTTACCTAACGGGTACTTGGACTATGTAGGTTCCCTAGCGGGCACTTGGATTATGTGAGTTCCCTATCGGGCACTTGGACTATGAAGGTTACTAGCGGGCATTTGGACTATGTAGGTTACCTAACGGGCACTTGGACTATGAGGGTTCCGTATCGGGCACTTGAACAATTTTGGTTAACTAGCGGGCACTAGGACTATCTAGGTTAACTAGCGGGCACTTGGACTATGTAAGTTCCCTAGCGGGCACTGGACTATGTGGTTTCCCTAGCGGGCACTTTGACTGTCTAGGTTAACGAACGGGCACTTAGACTATCTAGGTTAATTAGCGGGCACTTGGACTATCTAGGTTAACTAACGGGCACATGGACTATGTAAGTTCCCTAGCAGGCACTTGGACTATGTGGGTTCCCTAGCGGGCATTTGGACTATCTAGGTTACCTAACGGGTACTTGGACTATGTAGGTTCCCTAGCGGGCACTTGGATTATGTGAGTTCCCTATCGGGCACTTGGACTATGAAGGTTACTAGCGGGCATTTGGACTATGTAGGTTACCTAACGGGCACTTGGACTATGAGGGTTCCGTATCGGGCACTTGAACAATTTTGGTTAACTAGCGGGCACTAGGACTATGTAGGTTACCTAGCGGGACTTGGACTATCTAGGTTAGGTAACGGGCACTTGGACTATCTAGGTTACCTTGTGGGAACTTGGACTATGTAGGTTACCTAGCGGCCACTTTGAATATCTTGGTTACCTAGCGGGCACTTGGACTATGTAGGTTAACTAGCGGACACTTGGACGAACTAGGTTAACAAGCGGGCCCTTGGACTATGTAGGTTGCCAAGCGGGCACTTGGACTATCTAGGGAAGCTAACAGGAACATGGACTATCTAGGTTACCTAGCGGGCACTTTGACTATGTAGGTCACCTAGCGGGCACTTGGACTATCTAGGTTAGCTAACGGGCACTTGGCCTATCTAGGTTACCTAGCAGGCACTTAGACTATGTAGGTTACCTAGCGGCCACTTGGACTATCTAGGTTACCTAACGGGCACTTGGACTATGCAGGTAACCTAGCGGGCACTTGGACTGTCTAGGTTACCTAGCGGGCACATGGACTTCTAGGTTAACAAACGGGCACTTGGACTATATAGGTTGCCTAGGGGGCACTTGGACGATCTAGGTTAGGTAACGGGCACTTGGACTATCTAGGTTACCTAGCAGGAACTTGGATTATGTAGGTAACCTAGCGGGCACTTGGACTATCTAGGTTACCTAACGGGCCCTTGGACTATCTAGGTTTCCTAGCAGGCACTCGGACTATGTACATACCCTAGTGCGCACTTGGACTATCTAGGTTACCTAGCGGGCACTTGGACTATGTACGTCCCCTAGTGGGCACTTAACTATGTTGGTTCCCTATCGGGCACTTGTACTATGTAGGTTAACTAGCGGGCCCTTCGACAATGTAGGTTAACTAGCGGGCACTTAGACTATCTACGTTACCTAGCGGGCACTTTGACTATGTACATACCCTAGCGGGCACTTGGACTATCTACGTTACCTAGCGGGCACTTGGACTATGTAGGTCCCCTAGTGGGCACTTGGACTATCTAGGTTAACTACCGGGCAATAGGACTATCTAGGATAACTAGGGGGCACATGGACTATCTAGGTTACCAAGCGGGCACTTGGACTATGTAGTTTCCCTAGCGGGCATTTGGAATATTTAGGTAACCTAGCGGGCACTTGGACTATGTAGGTTACCTAGCGGGCACTTGGACTATGTAGGTTAACTAGAAGGCACTTGGACTATCAAGGATACATAGCGGGCTCTTGGAATATGTAGGTTACCAGCGGGCACTTGGACTACCTAGGTTAACGAACGTGCACTTATACTATGTAGGTAACCTAGCGGGCACTTGGACTGTCTAGGTTACCTAGCGAGCACTTGGACTATCTAGGTTAATGAACGGGCACTTGGACTATGTAGGTTAACTAGCGGACACTTCGACTATCTAGGTTAGCTAACGGGCAATTGGACTATCTAAGTTACCTAGCTCGCACTTGGACTATGTAGGTTACCTAGCGGGCACTTGGACTATCTAGGTTATCTAGCAGGCACTTTGACTATCTAGGTTAACTAACGGGCACTTGCACTATGTAGGTTGCTTAGCGAGCCCTTGGACTATGTAGGTTCCCTAGCGGGCACTTGGACTATGTAGGTTCCCTAGCGGGTACTTGGACTGTCTAGGTTAACTAGCGGGCAATTGCACTGTCTAGGTTACCTAGTGGGCACATGGACTATGTAGTTTACCTAGCACGCACTTGGATTTTGTAGGTTAACTAGCGTGCACTTGGACTATCTAGGTTACCTAGCGGGCACTTGGACTATGTAGGTTAACTAGCGGGCACTTGGTCTATGTAGGTTAACTAGCAGACCTTTGGACTATGTAAGTTAACTAGAGGGCACTTGGACGATCCTGGTTAACTAGTGGGCACTTGGACTATCTAGGTTAACTAGCGTGCACTTGGACTATCTAGGTTACATAGCGGGCACTTGGACTATGTAGGTTACCTATCGGGAACTTGGACTATGTAGGTTAACTAGCGGGCACTTGGATTATCTAGGTTAACTAACAGGCACTTGGGCTATGCATGTTCCAGAGTGGACAATTGGACTATGTAGGTTCCCTAGCGGGCACTTGGACTATCTATGTTCCCTAAAGGGCACTTGGACTATGTAGGTTAATTTCAGACAATTGGACAATCTAGGTTAACTAGCGGGTACTTGGACTATCTAGGGTAACTAGCGGGTACTTGGACTATGTAGGTTAACTAGCGGATACTTGCACTATGTAGGTTACCTAGCGGGCACTTGGACTATCTAGGTTAACTAGCGGGCACTTGGACTATGTAGGTTACCTAGCGGACACTTGCACTATGTAGGTTACCTAGCAGGCACTTGGACTATGTAGGTTAACTAGAGGACACTTGGACGATCTAGGTTAACAAGTGGGCCCTTGGACTATGTAGATTAACTAGCCGGCACTTGGATGATCTAGGTTAACTAGCGGGCACTTGGATGATCTAGGTTAACCAGCGGGCACTTGGACTATCAAAATTAACAAGCGAGCCCTTGGACTATGTAGGTTAACTAGCGGGCACTTGGACTATCTAGGTTACCTTGCGTGAACTTGGACTATCTAGATTACCTAGCGGGCACTTGGACTATCTAGGTTACCTAACGGGCACTTTGACTATCTAGGTTACATAGCGGGCACTTGGACTATCTAGGTTATGTAACAGGAACTTGGACTATCTAGGTTACCTAGCGGGCACTAGGACTATGTAGGTAACCTCGCGGGCAATTGGCCAATCTAGGTTAAAAAGAGGGTTCTTGGACTATGTAGGTTAACTAGCGGGCCCTTGGACTATGTAGGTTAACTAGCGGACACTTGGTGGTTCTAGGTTAACTAGCGGGCACTTGGACTATCTAGGTTAACAAGCGGGCACTTGGATTATGTAGGTTACCTAGCAGAACTTGCACAATGCAGGTTCCCTAGCGGGCACTTGGACTATCTAGGCTCCTTAACGGGCACTTGGTCTATGTAGGTTACCTAACGGGCACTTGGTCTATGTACATACCCTAGCGGGCACTTGGACTATCTAGGTTACCTAGCGGACATTTGGAGTATGTACGTCCCCTAGTGGGCACTTGGATTATCTACGTTACCTAGCGGGTACTTGGACTATATAAGTTACTAACGGGCACTTGGACTATGTAAGTTCCCTAGCGGGCACGTGGACTATGTGGGTTCCCTAGCGGGCACTTGGACTGTCTAGGTTTAACGAAAGGGCACTTGGACTATGTAGGTTAACTAGCGGGCACTTGGACTATGTAAGTTCCCTAGCGGGCACTGGACTATGTGGTTTCCCTAGCGGGCACTTTGACTGTCTAGGTTAACGAACGGGCACTTAGACTATCTAGGTTAATTAGCGGGCACTTGGACTATCTAGGTTAACTAACGGGCACTTGGACTATGTAAGTTCCCTAGCAGGCACTTGGACTATGTGGGTTCCCTAGCGGGCATTTGGACTATCTAGGTAACCTAACGGGTACTTGGACTATGTAGGTTCCCTAGCGGGCACATGGATTATGTGAGTTCCCTATCGGGCACTTGGACTATGTAGGTTACTAGCGGGCATTTGGACTATGTAGGTTACCTAACAGGCACTTGGACTATGTAGGTCCGTAACGGGCACTTGGACAATGTTGGTTAACTAGCGGGCACTAGGACTATGTAGGTTACCTAGCGGGCACTTGGACTATATAGGTTAGGTAACGGGCACTTGGACTATCTAGGTGACCTAGTGGGAACTTGACTATGTAGGTTACGTAGCGGACACTTTGACTATCTTGGTTACCTAGCGGACACTTGGACGAACTAGGTTAACGAGCGGGCCCTTGGACTATGTAGGTTACCTAGCGGGCACTGGGACTATCTAGGTTAACTAACAGGAACTTGGACTATCTAGGTTACCTAGCGGGCACTTTGACTACTTAGGTTACCTAGCAGGCACTTGGACTATCTAGGTTAGGTAACGGGTACTTGGACTATCTAGGTTACCTAGCAGGCACTTGGACTATGTAGGTTACCTAACGGGCACTTGGACTATGCAGGTTACGTAGCGGGCACTTGGACTTCTAGGTTAACGAACGGGCACTCGGACTATGTAGGTTGCCTAGCGGGCACTTGGATGACCTAGGATAGGTAATGGGCCCTTGACTATTAGGTTACCTAGTGGGAACTTGGACTATGTAGGTTCCCTAGCGGGCACTTGGATAATGTGAGTTCCCTATCGGGCACTTGGACTATGTAGGTTACTAGCGGGTATTTGGACTATGTAGGTTACCTAACAGGCACTTGGACTATGTAGGTCCGTATCGGACACTTGGACAATGTTGGTTAAATAGCGGGCACTAGGACTATGTAGGTTACCTAGCGGGCACTTGGACTATCTAGGTAAGGTAACGGGCACTTGGACTATCTAGGTGACCTAGTGGGAACTTGGATTATGTAGGTTACGTAGCGGACACTTTGACTATCTTGGTTACCTAGCGGACACTTGGACGAACTAGGTTAACGAGCGGGCCCTTGGACTATGTAGGTTACCTAGCGGGCACTAGGACTATCTAGGTTAACTAACAGGAACTTGGACTATCTAGGTTGCCTAGCGGGCACTTGGACTATGTAGGTTAGCTAAGGGCACTTGGACTATGTAGGTTAAATAGAGGACACTTGGACAATCTAGGTTAACTAGTGGGCACTTGTACTATCTAGGTTAACTAGCGTTCACTTGGACTATGTAGGTTCCTTAGCGGGCACTTGGACTATCTAGGTTGCCTAGCAGGCACTTGGACGATATAGGTTAACTAGTGTGCCCTTGGAATATCTAGGTTACGTAGCGGGCACTTGGTATATAGGTTAACTAGCGGGCACTTGGACTATGTAGATTAACTAGAGGACACTTGGACTATCTAGGTTAACTAGTGGGCCCTTGGACTATGTAGGTTAACTAGCGGACAATTGGACAATCTAGGTTAACTACCGGGCAATTGGAATATCTAGTTTAAGTAGCGGGCACTTGGACTATCTAGGTTAATTAGCGGGCACATGGACTATGTAGGTTAACTACCGGGCACTTGCACTATCTAGGCTACCGAACGGGCATTTGGACTATGTAGGTAACCTAGCAGGCAGTTGGACAGTCTAGGTTACCTAGCGGGCACTTGGACTTATAGGTTAACGAACGGGCACTTGGACTATGTATGTTGCGTAGCGGGCAATTGGACTATCTAGGTTAGGTAACGGGCACTTGGACTATCTAGGTTACCTAGCGGGAACTAGGACGATGTAGGTTACCTAGCGGGCACTTGGACTATCTATGTTAACTAGCGGGCACTTGGACTATGTAGGTTACCTAGCGGACACTTGCACTATGTAGGTTAAGTAGAGGACAATTGGACGATCTAGGTTAACAAGTGGGCCCTTGGACTATGTAGATTAACTAGCCGGCACTTGGATGATCTAGGTTAACTAGCGGGCACTTGGACGATCTAGGTTAACCAGCGGGCACTTGGACTATCAAAATTAACAAGCGAGCCCTTGGGCTATGTAGGTTAACTAGCGGGCCCTTGGACTATCTAGGTTACCTAGATAGCACTTGGATTATATAGGTTCCCAGGCGGGCACTTGGACTATCTAGGTTAACGAACGGGCACTTGGACTATGCATGTAACCTAGCCGGCTCTTGGACTCTCTAGGTTACATAGCGGGTAATTGGACTTCTAGGTTAACGAATGGGCACTTGGACTATGTAGGTTGCCTAGCGAGCACTTGGACTATCTAGGTTAGGTAACGGGCACTTGGACTATCTAGGTTACCTAGATAGCACTTGGATTATATAGGTTCCCAGGCGGGCACGTGGACTATCTAGGTTAACGAACGGGCACTTGGACTATGCAGGTAACCTAGCCGGCTCTTGGACTCTCTAGGTTACATAGCGGGTAATTGGACTTCTAGGTTAACGAATGGGCACTTGGACTATGTAGGTTGCCTAGCGAGCACTTGGACTATCTAGGTTAGGTAACGGGCACTTGGACTATCTAGGTTACCTTGCCGGAACTTGGACAATGTAGGTTACCTAGAGGGCACTTGGACTATCTAGGTTACCAAACGGGCACTAGGACTATGTAGGTAACCTAGCGGGCACAGGACTCTCTAGGTTAACTAGCGGGTTCTTGGACTATGTAGGTTAACTAGCGGGCCCTTGGACTATGTAGGTTAACTAGCGGACACTTGGAGGTTCTAGGTTAACTAACGGGCACTTGGACTATGTAAGTTCCCTAGCAGGCACTTGGACTATTTGTGTTCCCTAGCGGGCATTTGGACTATCTAGGTTACCTAACGGGTACTTGGACTATGTAGGTTCCCTAGCGGGCACATGGATTATGTGAGTTCCCTATCGGGCACTTGGACTATGTAGGTTACTAGCGGGCATTTGGACTATGTAGGTTACCTAACAGGCACTTGGACTATGTAGGTCCGTATCGGGCACTTGGACAATGTTGGTTAACTAGCGGGCACTAGGACTATGTAGGTTACCTAGCGGGCACTTGGACTATCTAGGATAGGTAACGGGCACTTGGACTATCTAGGTGACCTAGTGGGAACTTGGACTATGTAGGTTACGTAGCGGACACTTTGACTATCTTGGTAACCTAGCGGACACTTGGACGAACTAGGTTAACGAGCGGGCCCTTGGACTATGTAGGTTACCTAGCGGGCACTGGGACTATCTAGGTTAACTAACAGGAACTTGGACTATCTATGTTACCTAGCGGGCACTTTGACTACTTAGGTTACCTAGCAGGCACTTGGACTATCTAGGTTAGGTAACGGGTACTTGGACTATCTAGGTTACCTAGCAGGCACTTGGACTATGTAGGTTACCTAACGGGCACATGGACTATGCAGGTAACGTAGCGGGCACTTGGACTTCTAGGTTAACGAACGGGCACTCGGACTATGTAGGTTGCCTAGCGGGCACTTGGACGACCTAGGATAGGTAATGGGCCCTTGACTATTAGGTTACCTAGCGGGAACTTGGACTATGGAGGTTCCCTAGTGGGCACTTGGATAATGTGAGTTCCCTATCAGGCACTTGGACTATGTAGGTTACTAGCGGGTATTTGGACTATGTAGGTTACCTAACAGGCACTTGGTCTATGTAGGTCCGTATCGGACACTTGGACAATGTTGGTTAACTAGCGGGCACTAGGACTATGTAGGTTACCTAGCGGGCACTTGGACTATCTAGGTTAGGTATCGGGCACTTGGACTATCTAGGTGACCTAGTGGGAACTTGGACTATGTAGGTTACGTAGCGGACACTTTGACTATCTTGGTTACCTAGCGGACACTTGGATGAACTAGGTTAACGAGCGGGCCCTTGGACTATGTAGGTTACCTAGCGGGCACTAGGACTATCTAGGTTAACTAACAGGAACTTGGACTATCTAGGTTACCTAGCGGGCACATGGACTATCTAGGTTAGCTAAGGGCACTTGGACTATGTAGGTTAAATAGAGGACACTTGGACAATCTAGGTTAAATAGTGGGCACTTGTACTATCTAGGTTAACTAGCGTTCACTTGGACTATGTAGGTTCCTTAGCGGGCACTTGGACTATCTAGGTTGCCTAGCAGGCACTTGGACGATATAGGTTAACTAGTGTGCCCTTGGAATATCTAGGTTACGTAGCGGGCACTTGGTATATAGGTTAACTAGCGGGCACTTGGACTATGTAGATTAACTAGAGGACACTTGGACTATCTAGGTTAACTAGTGGGCCCTTGGACTATGTAGGTTAACTAGCGGACAATTGGACAATCTAGGTTAACTACCGGGCAATTGGAATATCTAGTTTAAGTAGCGGGCACTTGGACTATCTAGGTTAATTAGCGGGCACATGGACTATGTAGGTTAACTACCGGGCACTTGCACTATCTAGGTTACCGAACGGGCATTTGGACTATGTAGGTAACCTAGCAGGCAGTTGGACAGTCTAGGTTACCTAGCGGGCACTTGGACTTATAGGTTAACGAACGGGCACTTGGACTATGTATGTTGCGTAGCGGGCAATTGGACTATCTAGGTTAGGTAACGGGCACTTGGACTATCTAGGTTACCTAGCGGGAACTAGGACGATGTAGGTTACCTAGCGGGCACTTGGACTATCTATGTTAACTAGCGGGCACTTGGACTATGTAGGTTACCTAGCGGACACTTGCACTATGTAGGTTAAGTAGAGGACAATTGGACGATCTAGGTTAACAAGTGGGCCCTTGGACTATGTAGATTAACTAGCCGGCACTTGGATGATCTAGGTTAACTAGCGGGCACTTGGACGATCTAGGTTAACCAGCGGGCACTTGGACTATCAAAATTAACAAGCGAGCCCTTGGGCTATGTAGGTTAACTAGCGGGCCCTTGGACTATCTAGGTTACCTAGATAGCACTTGGATTATATAGGTTCCCAGGCGGGCACTTGGACTATCTAGGTTAACGAACGGGCACTTGGACTATGCATGTAACCTAGCCGGCTCTTGGACTCTCTAGGTTACATAGCGGGCACTTGGACTTCTAGGTTAACGAATGGGCACTTGGACTATGTAGGTTGCCTAGCGAGCACTTGGACTATCTAGGTTAGGTAACGGGCACTTGGACTATCTAGGTGACCTAGTGGGAACTTGGACTATGTAGGTTACGTAGCGGACACTTTGACTATCTTGGTTACCTATCGGACACTTGGACGAACTAGGTTAACGAGCGGGCCCTTGGAGTATGTAGGTTACCTAGCGGGCACTGGGACTATCTAGGTTAACTAACAGGAACTTGGACTATCTAGGTTACCTAGCGGGCACTTTGACTACTTAGGTTACCTAGCAGGCACTTGGACTATCTAGGTTAGGTAACGGGTACTTGGACTATCTAGGTTGCCTAGCAGGCACTTGGACGATATAGGTTAACTAGTGTGCCCTTGGAATATCTAGGTTACGTAGCGGGCACTTGGTATATAGGTTAACTAGCGGGCACTTGGTCTATGTAGATTAACTAGAGGACACTTGGACTATCTAGGTTAACTAGTGGGCCCTTGGACTATGTAGGTTAACTAGCGGACAATTGGACAATCTAGGTTAACTACCGGGCAATTGGAATATCTAGTTTAAGTAGCGGGCACTTGGACTATCTAGGTTAATTAGCGGGCACATGGACTATGTAGGTTAACTACCGGGCACTTGCACTATCTAGGTTACCGAACGGGCATTTGGTCTATGTAGGTAACCTAGCAGGCAGTTGGACAGTCTAGGTTACCTAGCGGGCACTTGGACTTATAGGTTAACGAACGGGCACTTGGACTATGTATGTTGCGTAGCGGGCTATTGGACTATCTAGGTTAGGTAACGGGCACTTGGACTATCTAGGTTACCTAGCGGGAACTAGGACGATGTAGGTTACCTAGCGGGCACTTGGACTATCTATGTTAACTAGCGGGCATTTGGACTATGTAGGTTACCTAGCGGACACTTGCACTATGTAGGTTAACTAGAGGACAATTGGACGATCTAGGTTAACAAGTGGGCCCTTGGACTATGTGGATTAACTAGCCAGCACTTGGATGATCTAGGTTAACCAGCGGGCACTTGGATTATCAAAATTAACAAGCGAGCCCTTGGGCTATGTAGGTTAACTAGCGGGCCCTTGGACTATCTAGGTTACCTAGATAGCACTTGGATTATATAGGTTCCCAGGCGGGCACTTGGACTATCTAGGTTAACGAACGGGCACTTGGACTATGCAGGTAACCTAGCCGCCTCTTGGACTCTCTAGGTTACATAGCGGGCACTTGGACTTCTAGGTTAACGAATGGGCACTTGGACTATGTAGGTTGCCTAGCGAGCACTTGGACTATCTAGGTTAGGTAACGGGCACTTGGACTATCTAGGTTACCTTGCCGGAACTTGGACAATGTAGGTTACCTAGAGGGCACTTGGACTATCTAGGTTACCAAACGGGCACTAGGACTATGTAGGTAACCTAGCGGGCACTGGACTCTCTAGGTTAACTAGCGGGTTCTTGGACTATGTAGGTTAACTAGCGGGCCCTTGGACTATGTAGGTTAACTAGCGGACACTTGGTGGTTCTAGGTTAACTAGCGGGCACTTGGACTATGTAAGTTCCCTAGCAGGCACTTGGACTATTTGTGTTCCCTAGCGGGCATTTGGACTATGTAGGTTACCTAACAGGCACTTGGTCTATGTACATACCCTAGCGGGCACTTGGATTATCTAAGTTACCGAGCAGACACTTGCACGATGCAGGTTCCCTAGCGGCACTTGGACTATCTAGGCTCCCTAACGGACACTTGGACTATGTATGTTACCTAGCGGGCACTTGGTCTATGTACATACCCTAGCGGGCACTTGGACTATCTAGGTTACCTAGCGGGCACTTGGAGTATGTACGTCCCCTAGTGGGCACTTGGACTATCTACGTTACCTAGCGGGTACTTGGACTATATAGGTTACTAACGAGCACTTGGACTATGTAAGTTCCCTAGCGGGCACTTGGACTATGTGGTTTCCCTAGCGGGCACTTGGACTGTCTAGGTTAACGAACGGGCACTTGG